>NW_005871085.1:3892014-3948304 GCF_000147115.1 Myotis lucifugus
CTTTCCCTCGCCTGCTCCCCGCCGGGCGCTAGCTTCCGCACGCGGTCGCCAGAGGCGCCCGGGCCGAGGCCCTGCTCCACCGTCCAGGGTGGGCTCTGAGATGCAGGCCGACTGGGTACAGGGATGGTTTGAGGACTGGCCTCTCCCGAGGCATCTGATGCGAAGATCCTGGCGGGAGTGAACAGCGGGAGGCTCAGGATGGGCAGACACTCCCAGACTGGCCAGTAAGGCAGCATTCAAAAAGAATCAGGGAAGCTGGTATGTACAACTTTGTATTCCATCACTTTTCTGACTAATTTGCATGCACTGAGTGGGTGCTCTGCAAACACTAACTGAATTAAAATAGCAAAATAATCTTCCTCAAAATTCCTTGGAACTTTCAATTAAACAATCCTGCCCCATCAGTTTCTTTGGACCCACATGGGATCCCTGTGAGGGGCCTGGGAGGTAAGAATTGAAAGTGCCCTTAAAACCCGCCCCCTTCTGCCCAAGCCTCTGGGCATTTCCAGCAAATGGGGAAACTGAGTCACAGTCACCACTGGTTAGTTCTGTTAAATGAGAGTTGCCTGACTCTTCTTGTCCTGACAACCGAGACTGAAGTATGAATTAGGTAGAATTGCAGAAGCCCACAGGTTTGAGAGGGAGACAGACAAGGACAGACACACAGATGATTAAACTATAAATGATGAGTGCCGGGAGAGACAGAAGCACAAGTAAATGCAAACAGAGAGGGCTCCTAACACAGGCTCCGGGAAGACTTCTGGGAGTGGTCTTGAAGGACAAGTCACAGGTAGTAGCTGAGTGAAGGTACACAAATTCTTCCTGGTGAAAGGCCCGGAGGTGGAGAACACAGGTGCCTGCGGAGGTCTGCAAGCAGGGCAACCTGTGGGGAGATCAGCAGGGAGTGGAGGGGTCTCCTGACTCCCAGCCCAGTGCTCTCTCAATACCCGATTCAGGCCTTTGGGCACAAGATTGAGAAACTGGAGAATGGCGCTCTAGGAAGTTAGGAGAGGAAGACCAGCTGGGATAGAGGGACAAAAAGACTTCCAGGGCACAAGACCTGGGCCTCTGGCAGGAACCCAGGGGGGACAGCAGAGACCGGCAGTTTGAACCACATGAGTTTGCATTTATTAATAAATTAATAAATCCATAAATTAATAAATGTTGACAATTTCATGTAGTTCAACCAGCTAGGTGTCCAGAGCAACTTCAGTCTCTTAGCCACGCACACATCTGGTGACAGACGCAGAGCAGGCCCGAGTGCCCAGATAGTATGGAGAACAGTGGGGCTCCGTGTTTCCCACACACAGAGCTCTGAGAACTGCAGCTGTGACCAAAGAGCCTGTTAGAGCCTCCACCCACCAGGCCCCAAAACTCCCTACAGGACCAGCTCTGCGTGGGGGAATGAGGTGGAACAGTTGGGAAGTGGGAGAACTGAACTCCACTGAGAGGGAGTGTGATGGTCTCCATGGGGAACGTGGACGCATAAGGCAGATAGACAGAAAAGGACCTGACCACGTTAAAAATTGATCCATATCATTAAAGTGATGGCACATGTGAATATGTGTGTGATTTTTAAAATGTTCCGGGGCTTTTTCCCTAAAATTATACAAGTTTCGTTGGCTAAATGTCATGCGTTTCAACTATATCTCCTCTTTAGCCCTATCCTATGGCTGTGTGACAGAATAATTAACCTCTCTGCATCTCTCTCCATCCAGCTTCCTGTCAGTATTCTCCGAGGCAGTGTGTGCAATAACGCTTTAGGATTTCCACTGGTATTGTTACTGAAATTGTTCATGAGATGCAAGAACCGACAGGTTTCTCTTCTAGGGACTTACTCAAGAGAATTGAAAATAACAGACAAAAACTGTGCACAGATATTGATAGTAGCATTATTCAAAATAGCTAAAGGGAGAAACAACCCAGTGTCCATCAACTGATGGATACACAAAATGTGGCCTTTTCATGTGATAGAATATTATTTGACCATGAAAAGGAATAAAGTACTGATAGAATATGGATCAATGTCAAAAATTATGCTAAATATACGAAGCCAGTCACAAAAGGACATTTATATGAAATGTCCAGAATTGGCAAATAGATGGAGGCAGAGAGTAGATTAGTGGTTCCTTAGGGGTAGGAGGTAAGGGGAGATCGGGGGACTATAGCTAAAAGGTACTGCATCTCTTTGGGGAGTAAAGAAATACTCTAAACTTGATTGCCACGATGGTTGTACAACTCTGTGAATATATTAAAACCATTACATTGTACACTGTAAAAGGGTATGTGAATTATATTTCCATAAAGCTGTTACTAACAAAGAACAAACAAGTTTGGAGCCCAGAAGAGAGTGCTCCCCAAGGACAAGGGTCTAGTGTTTTCAAACAATTTTTTCTCCCACCTGGTTCATGAGAAAAGCACTGGATGGTCCGGAAGTCCTCGAGATTGATCATGCTTCTGCGAATGTCTCACTGAGCAGCCTTGGGGGGCTCTGTTGTCCTGGGCCTCACCTTCCTTATCATCAGTATGAACACACTCACAGAGCAGTTCACCTTGAAGCGTCTTCCATACCCAACTCTGGAGTTCAGAGTTCCCTGGCCACCGCCCGCCCAGTAGCCTCTAGGCAGGATGGGAAGGGCACAGGGCTCAGAAGGCAGGCAGTGGACTCAGATGCCTGCCTCCTCTCCCTGGGCACATCTGGCCCACTTTCCTTTTATTGCACTTTAATTAAGTTGTTCAATCAGATGGGTACCAGGAATCCGTAGGCTGGAACAGCTCAGGCAGGAGCAGAGCCTTGTAGCGGAACTAAACCAACAAAGTCTGCCTCCTGAGCAGATCCAGGAGCCCTGGGTCCCGCCTCAGAGCGCCTCGGGGGGAGGGCGATGAGGGGCTTTCCTATTCTGTGGGCTCAGAGGGGAAGCTGTGCTCTGGGCCTGAGGGTTGCCCTCTTGGTTAGCCATTGCCTGAGCCTCTGACCACGCGAGTGCTTTCAAATGGACCTGGCCTGGTCTGACTTCTAGTTCCAACTCCTACCCCCGTTAACGGTGCCTGACTCCCACTCACCCCCAGGCTCTGTCTTCGCTACCCCAGCTTTAATGGTTGGAAGTTAATCCTAGATTGAAGGACAGGATTGCCTTGGAGAGTAGGGGGATGTAGAGTCCAGGAGCAGGCAGAGGTCAGCAGTCTTAAGAGAGTTTAGGGTGATGGGAAGAACTGAGACCATTCAGAAACGGGCAATCCCTTACAGGAGTGGGGAAATGGACGCATGATCATAGAAGCACAATCAAGTATTAGAGTTGCTATACAAGATGAGTCATTAAAATAAAAAAGCCTACTATAGCCCAGCCCAGCGAGGGAATGGAGAACACAGAGGAATTAGCCTCAGATTTTGTCCTCAGGGTGTTTGCAACCCAGTGAGGGAGACAGAGATGCAAACAAATAGGGTGCTTTGGGGAGGATTGGGGAGGAGGGGCAGAACCTTAGAAGAGAAGAAAGTCAAGTTTAGGAGAGAAGAGATCAGTAAAGATCTTTGCGAAGAAGGTGATGTTTGAGTTGGGCCAGTATTTGGACAAGGAGAATGAGGAAAGGAAGGTCATTTCAGATAGTGGGAACAGCACATGTAAAGGCATGGAAGTGTACGTGTTTGGCACATTTGGGAAATTATAAATGATGGGGAGAGCTAGAATTCCAGGGCTATTGGGGAAGTTCAGAAATGAGTTGGCACCAGGTAAGGCCGTGCATGATCTTGGAAAGAGCTTCATCTGATGTTCAGAGGCTAACATCTTAGCTGCTCTGCATAAATGGCCAGTATTGGTTGAAGGTGGCTACATGTCAGGATCCAGATGAGGTGTGTTCACATCTTGTGCGCAGCCATCGGTGACATAACAGCAATGATGTACGTTCTGTTAACTTGCAAATACTTATTGGTCCCCACATGCACTGTTGTGTGTTAGGCGTGAAGGAATATAGTGGCTACTTGCAACTTTTCTACAAAAGATATCCAGTTAAAATGCATTTAACTAGTTAAATGACTAGTTAAGATGACTAGTTAAAATGCATTTCAGTGCCAGGTGAGTAACAGAATTATAAAAGTCCAGGAGAGTCAGTGAGCGTTGGAGTACAAAGTGGGGAACAATGATTGTTGTTGGAGTGCCAGAACATCAGGGAGGAGTGGGGTTTTAATTGGGCCCTGAAGGAAAAGTAGGACTTAACAAGTGGGAAAGAACCTTGCTTGCATCCCAGGTATGGAGGATGATGAATGGGAAAGGACAGAGGTGGGGCAGGGACTAGAACTTTCTGGCTAGAGAAGAGGGGTGATATTGAGAGAGAGCTGGAGTGGAGGCTGGGGAGGGGGTCATGGTTAGGGCCTTGGCAAGTGAAGGAGCTGGGGGTACTGAAGACCAATTATGTGCCAGACCCTTTATCTAAACTCTAAAGCAGTGGTTCTCAATCTTCCTAATGCTGCGACCCTTTAATACAGTTCCTCATGTTGTGGTGACCCCCAATTTCATTGTTACAAATTGAACATAATTAAAGCGTAGTGATTAATCACAAAAACAATATGTAATTATGTATGTGTTTTCCGATGGTCTTAGGCGATCCCTGTGAAAGGCTCGTTCAACCCCCAAAGGGCTCTCGACCCACAGGTTGAGAACCGCTGCTCTAAAGGATCTCAGAAACACTGTGAGGCTGATATTTTTACCCCCATTTTAAAGATGAGGAAACTGAGCCTTAGAAGGGACACATGATATATTCAAGCTACACAGCTGATACTTAGAAGGCTTAGACAGTTGAGTTCTTGCTACTAAACTACTTGCTTCGTTTAAGACACCACTAGCAGAGCCCTACAGGTTGAATGGGTCAGACTAGGTGTGGCTGGTGAACACACACACACACGCACGCACACACACAATCACTGGGGGACACATTTACACAGCGTATGGCACACCCTGGGCTGTTTCTCCTAATCTAATTAGGACAGTGGGACAATTGTCATTTAGGAGACTTTTGCCTTTCGCTGTAGGCCAAGCTGTGCGAGACTCCATTCCTCTACATAGGATCCAAGAGACGTATGGAAAGGGAAAAAAGAAATGTGATGCTTGAAACAAAATACCCCATGGAGCTGACCACTAAATAGCACTTAGACCCCAAGTATACACACAGCTGCTTTCTGTAATGAAGGCTGTGGACCATGTTCCTGGATATAAAATAACAAACCACATATAACGTTTTACATTGCTGTGTAATTAGCACGCATCTGTGAGTGTGCGAGCCGACCAGGGTGAGCGAAGGGGGGCGGGGGCCTCGAGCACAGCGAGCCGTGGAGAAAAGAGCTTGTGCTGTGGGGCCAGGAAGATGGGGCTTTGCATCGTGTTCCCCACTTTGTACCCCCATGACCTTGGGCAAGTTGTTTAAACTCTGTGAACTTCCAAATTCATATCTGTCCCAGGAGTAAAAGTCCATGCCTTCCAGCAAGAAGTCCAGCAAAGCCAGACACATAGGACACTGGGAAGAAAAATCTAAGAGATCCATTTGCCCTCCCTGCCCCCACAGGGGCACTTGGCAATATCTAAAGACATGTTTGATTATCAAAACTGGGAAGGTGCTACTGGCCTCTAGTGAGTAGAGGCCGGGATACTGTTAAACATCCTACATGCAAAGGATAGTTTCTACAATTCTCCAACCCAAAAGACCAGTCGTACTGAGATTGAGAAATCCTTTCTTACAGAGTTGCTTCTCCCCAGGATATAATCATTGCTGACTTTCATTGAACATTTATTGTGTGTCCAGCACTGTTTGATCACTTCAGTCAAATGTGTTAACTCAACTCCCTGGATGAAGGAGGTACTATTATTAGCTTCATCTTATACATGAGGAAACTGAGGCCCAAAACCTTGTCCAAAGTCACACAGCCATTAGTGGTGGAGCCAGAGTCTGAACCCAGGCAGCGTGGCTGGAGAGCCTGCCACCTGCTAGGCAAGCTCATGCTTAGCAAATGCCTCTTCAGTGTGTGGCACGTTGTAGCGGCGGTGACTTCTGTACAGAGGGGGAGAGGAGTCATTCATTCATGCATGCATGCAGGCATGCAAGGCGTATGTAGCGAGAGTCTAATCAATGCTTGGTGCTAAAGAATTGGTGAACAAGATATGTAGGGTCTTTGCTCACATAGACCTTACTTTCTAGTTAATGAAGAAACATAACAAAGAAGTAACCAATACCAATGAAGATTCTGGAAGTGATAACGAGTATCTGGTGGATGATGAGGGGTCTGTGGGGGGGGAGCACTCTCAGCAGGGGGGCCAGCCTGGGCAAAGACCTTGGTGTCAGAAACAGAAGTCCAGCAAAGCCAGATACATTGGACACCAGGAAGAAAAAGCTAAGAGATCAAACAGGGAGATGAGAGGGAAAGTAAGACTTTATAGGTCGAAGTAAGTAAGGAGTCAGAATTCCAGCTTTACTGAGAAGCTATAGGAAGGTTTTAAAGAAGAATAACATAACCTGATTTGCATTTTAAAAACATGGTTCAGACACTGGAGTGGAGGTTGATGTGGTGACAAGTGAGGAATTCAGGGGGTCCAGTAAGGGCACGAGGGCGGTAGTGGAGGTGAGCAATCAGAGGCAAGACAGATGACATGATTTGTCCAGGATCTTACAGCCACAAAGCTCTTTCTGACCCTAGATCAGTGATGGCGAACCTATGACACGCGTGTCAGAGGTGACACGCGAACTCATTTTTTTGGTTCATTTTTCTAGGTTAAATGGCATTTAAATATATAAAATAAATATCAAAAATATAAATCTTTGTTTTACTATGGTTGCAAATATCAAAAAATTTCTATATGTGACACGGCACCAGAGTTAAGTTAGGGTTTTTTAAAATGCTGACACGCCGAGCTCAAAAGGTTTACCATCACTGCCCTAGATCATGCTCTTTCACTGACCACACTGCCTCGATACAGAAGGTGGCCTTGGGATCCAGTCAGCCTCAAACTTGCGCCTCTGAGCTTTTTCGTCATCTCTCCAGAGTGTTTGGCAGTCCCATCCCTTTCTTCCCCCTCAGATCATCGGATCATGCCTGTGGTCTAGCCGCTTCAATGCTAACTGAATTCTAGACCTTTCTCCTCAAGACTTTGCAGACATGCTGCAGCTGGAGGGATCATCATTTCTAGCTGTCGCACAGAGCCTTAGCTCAGGACTAGGGACAGGAGTTTTTAAGAGTGAATTTGAAGGACTGTCATACATCCAGGGAAAGACTGGTTAGATAGAAGCTTGAGGAAGGTAGAAACCACCAGACTTTTTCATTTAACACTGTGCATAGACCATATTCATTGTAACTGTTACCACTAGCTGCTATGGCTAATTGATACCATTGGAGAACTCTGGGGTCAGGCATTTAGCAATGTGTGAGAGGTACGAGAGTTCCAGTTATGACCTCATCAACACGTGCTCTTGTCTATTCTTGTAATTATAGTCATTCCTTGGTACCTGCAGGCTATCAGTTCCAGGATCCCTGTAATTGTCAAAATTTGCGAATGCTCAAGTCCCTTATATGGAAATAGCATAGTATTTGCATATAACCTATGCACATCATCCCATATACACATCCATTGGTTGCCTCTTGTATGTGCCTTGACTGGGGATTGAACTCACAACCTTGATGTATCAGGACAATGCTCTAACCAACTGAGCTACCCAGTCAGGGCCTCCCATATACTTTAAATCATCTCTAGATTACTTATAACATCAAATATAATGTAAATGCTAAAAAAATTATTGCCATGCTGTATTGTTTATGGAATGATGACAAGGAAAAATGTCGGTACATGTTCAGTACAGATGCAGCCAGCATAGGCCTAACAGCGGTTCTCAACCTGTGGGTCACGACCCCTGAAAATACATCCTGCATGTCAGATACTTACATTATGATTCATAACAGTAGCAAAATTACAGTTATGAAGTAGTAACGAAAATAATTTTATGGTTGGGGGTCACCACAACATGAGGAACTGTATTAAAGGGTCGCGGCATTAGGAAGGTTGAGAACCTCTGGATAGTACATGTCAGCAGTAACTTTTTTTCTCAAATATTTTCTGTCAGTAATTGTTGAATCTGTGGATGTGGAGCCCTCTGATAAGAGCTGACTTCAGTCATCTTTGTGGATGTGAAGTGGTATCTCATTGGGGTTTTCATTTGCATTTCTCCAGTGACTAATGATGTTAAACATCTTTTCATGTGCTTATTTGACATTCCTATATCTTCTTTAGTGCAGACTTTGTTCAGATCTTTTGCTCATTTATACTGGGCTGTTTGGCTTTTTACTGGCTTGTGATAGTTCTTTAAATATTCTGTTTACAACTCTTTTGTCAAACATAGTTTTGCAAATACATGACTTGTATTTTCATTTTCTTAACAGTGTCTTGAAGAGCAAATGTTTTCATTTCAAAGAAATCCAATTTATCATTTTTCTTTTGTTTTAGAATGTGGGCTCTTTGTGTCTTATTTAAGCAATCTTGGCCTAACCCATGGCCACTTAGATTTTCTCTCCTTTTTTTCTTCTAGAAGTGTTAAAGTATTAGGTTTAACATGTAGGCCAATAATCCACTTCTAGTAGAATTTTGTATGAGGTGTGAGGTAAGAATCAAGGGCTTCCTTTCTTTTTTGGAAATGGATATCCATCGTCCCAGCATCATTTATTGCAGAGGTTGTGTATTGGATTGCCTTGGCACCTTTATTAAACATCTTTGGTAATTTATGTGTGGACCTCTGTTTGGACCTACATTCTGTTGCATTGATATACACATCTATATTTACAGCAACACCATCCTGTCTTTATTGCTATAGCCTTATCATTAGTCATGAAACTGGCTGCAGGTCTTCCAATTTTGTTCTTTATTTTCAAAACTGGCTGCCTTGAATCATTTGCATTTTTATACAAATTTTGAATAAATTTGTCATTTTTTCATAAATCCTGCTGAGATTTTGATTGACATTGCAATGAATCTCCAAATCAATCAGGGAAGAATTTACATCTTAATAATATTGTCTTATGATCCATAATTATGGCTTATCTTTCTTTAGATTTTCCTTAATTACCCCTCACCCCCACCCCAGGCAATATTTTGAGGTTTTTCAGTGTATATAATTTATACATCTTTTGTAAAATTTACCCCATAAAGCATTTCATAATTTTTGATGCTTTTATAAATAGCATTCAACATTTTTCAATTTATGATTGTACTTGGCAAGTATGCAAAATACAATTAAATTTTGTATATTGTTACTTTCCACAACCGTGCACTTTTTGTATCTATTGAGATGACCATATGGATCTGTAATGATATCCCCTTTTTATTTCTTATTAGTAATTTAATGTGTGTTTTTGTTTGTATATGTTCTTGCAAATATGTATTGTGTTGTATGCATGTATTTTTAATTTATATAAGTGATGCTGTATTATTTATCTGATTCTGTTCTTGCTTTTTGCACCCAAGAGTGTGCTCTGACAATCCGTTTATGTCTCTTCTGACTGCTGCATAATATGCAATGGTTGTATCCCATTCATTTTACCTGCTCACTCTCTCCGGGATAATCTTCCAGGATGCCTCCAACTCCCTAACTCCGCAAATAATGGTACAATGAACATCCTTGTCCATATTTTCTTATAAATCTGGGCTCGCTTTTTGTGGAATGCATACCCAGTCACTCCAGAGCTGAATTATAAAATATGCACATACTTAATTTGGCTAAGTGATGGGGGATGTTCTCCAGATTGGCTCTGCCACCTCACAATCCTGCCAGCCGGAAGGGTATAGGGAATCCTATGTCCCTGCAAATACAGGGTGGAGCAAGGTTTACAGTTGTGAGTACGCAAAACACAGAGTTCATTCCTGTATTATTATTATTAATTGTTGTACAATTTCTCTTCTGTTCTCACGCCAGTACTACAATGTGTTTATGACCGTGATGTTGAGCAACTCTCCATATATAGTTTGTCTTCCCTGGGTTTCCTCTTCTGAAAATTGCCTCTGTGTGTGTATCCTTTGCGCACTTTCTTCTTGAGTTTTCTCTTTTTCCTGTTGATGTGCAGGAGCTCCTTGTATCTTCGAGATGTCTGTCTGTGTCAGTTTAGACATTGTGAATGCCTTCTCTCCTGCCTTTCAGTTATTAATTTTCTCCATAGTGCCCATCACTGAACAGAAATCTTATTTTTATAATGGAATCAAATTCATTTTTTTCTCATATTGCTTGTATTTTTTTAAATCTTTGAAAAATTCTTTCCCATTTTTAAAGCAAAAAGGTATTCTTCTACATTTTTATTAACTTCATATTTTTCATTCTTCTATTAACTTTCTTATTCTATTAACTTTATATTTTGTCTTTCACCTTCATCCTTTTAACCTACACAATACTATCACCTCTGTGTGTTGCATTTAGTAATGAATCCTGTTTTCCTCTTCCACATGTGAGGAAGCTAATTTCTAAACACAATTTACTTAGCAATATGTATGAACTGATCTATCAAGTCACTTCTATTGTATGCTAAGTTTATGTACATATGATCTACCTACTTACCTACCTACCTACCTACCTACCTATGAGGGGCCTAGCAAAAAAAAAAAACAGAATGCAAGCCCAAATGGAGTAACTGAGGAGAGCTCAATGAAGGGGTAGTAGGTTAAGGAAACCAACAAAGGTGGGTGGGGCACTCAGGTAGCAACAGTGGGGAAGCTCTTATCCTTCCCTTGGCTCCTGATCCCGCACTCCCCAGACATTAAGGGAGTCACTATCACAACCCAGAGAAAGCTTTGGCTGGTGCTCTGGTCTTTAGAAGAGGAATGCAGCCTGGACCAAGCTGCAACCTGCAGCGAGAGAGCTAGGGCATAACTGTCCGCTATCTTTCTTTCCTCTCCAACCTCCTTCCAGTGTCTCCGAATAGTCAAACTCAGCTGGGAATCACAGGGCAGGGGAGTGTGGTTAAGCAATGCAGGGGTGGGGGGTAGCCTCTTGGAACAAGAGTGGAGTAGAGAAGAGTGAAGAAAGGATCTGGAAGGGCAAACAGAGACTATCCAGCATAACATACGTGTGAATGTGCGTGTATGTGTCTCTGAGCTCTGTTCTATAACAATGGCGTACCAGTCCTTCTGTTCTTGCGCCAGTACTACAATGTGTTTATGACCATGGTTTTGTAGCATGTCAGTATCTGGAAAGGTGACTTCTCTTTCTTTTTTAATGTTGAAAGTTTTTATGTTAAATGCATTTGTAATTCTCCATGTATATTTTAGAGTAAGGATATTGAGTTCTCAAAAAAATCAACTGGAATTTTGATTGGCCTTTTATTAAAAGTTTATATTGATTTCAGAGAAGGGACATGTTTTTAATATTAAGTCAGCCCGTCCATGAGCAGGAATCTCTCTCTACTTATTCAGATCATCTTGTATGTCCTCTACTGGCATTATATTCTTTTACATAGAGGTCTGTTGTATTCTTAGTTTAATTAATTCCTAGATACTTTCTATGTTGTGGCCACTATGAATGGCGCAGGCCCTATGTTCGCTGGTAGGAATACAGTAGTGAACATGGCATGGTCCCTGGTCTCACAGAGCTGACGCTGCAAAGACAGACATGTAAACAGACAAATCTGTGACCACACATTGTGAAGAGTGTGCTGAAGCAAAGACCCAGCTTTCGCCCTGGCCCTCTGCCTTCCCCGTGTCATTTCCCAGTGCTGTCACTGCTCTTACAAAGATCCTGACCAGATGTCAGGAAGCCAGGATTTCCAATCCGAGATGTGATTCCATCTAGCCAGCTTGTTCATCTTAAGGGCAAAGGGTTGACTAGACAATGTTTTAGGACTCTTCCAGCACTACCCATCTCCCTCCCTCCCTCCCTCCCTCCCTCCCTCCCTCCCTCCCTCCCTCCCTCCTTCTTTCTTTTCCTTCTTTACTTCTTTGTTCCATGATAGACTGTGAAAGAAAGACCAGTATTTCCTGAGGAAGAGCAACTGCTCTGTCTAGTTTTGAGCGCTGTGGGGATAGGCCAGGTATCCACAGTAGAACATGCGGGTGTGACTCCTGGGAGAAGAATCCATGCTAGAGATAGACAGTTGCGAGATCCCTGTACAGTCACAGATGGGAATGGGACCTTAAAAAGAGTGTATAAAATAAGAAAAAAAGGGGATTAAGAATAGCACCTGAGGACTAGGCCACTTAAAGTAAAATTCGAGAAAGCAAAAGGTATTTCAGAGGAAACCTGCCGTAGGTTAGTTATATAAGGCAAAGGTTTTTCACCTCCTGTGAAGGCACTTTGAAAGGAAGTTTAGTCAATGTTTCATAATTAATCTTTTAGAATCCCTTTTTATATCATCCTCACTCTGGGATAAAACTGATCAAATTGATGATTTTCTCTGATTCCAGGAGTATAGCACAGACTTTTAATGATTTTTGTTAACAAGGTATTGGAACAAGGCGCTCTATTGTTTATTGCCTCAGTTTCACCATCTATAAAATGGGCATAATAAAATTTATTTGATGAGGCTATGATGAATGTGAAATTCAATTCTAGGAAAGTAAGACATTTCTATGGAATTAGGGAATCTTAGCATTATCAGTCTTTATAATAATACCAAGGTTTACATTTGTTTTCTGTCTTTAACTATCCCCCCAACCCTCATCTAGTGACTAAATTTTTGTAAACTAGTGTTCATTCCATTCTCATATATCTCTTCATTCTGTCTCAACTCCTCTGGGTTCCCCACGCCCAGCAGTTGGGAGATCAGAAAGACACCATCTGCAGATGAATAAACAGACATGTATTCATTTATAAGTTGATTGGATCAGGGTGTCTCCTGATGTCCCTGTTCCGAGTGTTCATACATTCCACCACAGTCACTTATCTAAGGTCATACACAGAGGCTCTGTGGCTGGGATGAATCACATATGAGCTGACCAGTTTTTCCCAGAATTCATGGGCTGCAACATATGTGAGTTTAGCCAAAGTGGACACCTGCCACGTACTCAGAACAGGACTAGCTTCTGGTGATCAACTTTTTACAGAGCCCACTTGGAGCCCTGCTCATGGAGGGTGAGGATCATGAATGGAGCTTCTATTGAGCACCGTCTGCACACTCAGCACTGGGGGTTGTGTGCATGTGGTGGATTCGAATAAATCAGGAGACCTGGGTCCTGGCTCCATGGAAGGAAAGAGGTCAGCAGGGGGTGATGACAGGTTTGGGACAGAAACTTAAAGCATTTCATAGGAAGCTCATTATTTATCGAGATCAGATTGGGACCTAACAACCCACAACTTCTCCCAAATGGATGAATTCTCTGCGTAAAGATCCAAAAATGTCTGGAGTCCCTCTGCGCTTATTGACTTCTGCTGGCTCCCATCTCGCTCCGAAGCGTGCTCATTTCTCTGGGAGTTGCAGGCTCTCATGTTCGCAGGGCTTGGCCAGGGCCATGGCCTGTCCTCCTCCAAGTGGAGATGAAAAGCTGCAGATTGATCTGGGCTCCATGGCCATCTTCCCTGCATTCTTTATCCCCTGCTGGGTGTCCCAGAGACATTAATAGATGAAGAGGGAGTGTTTCCTTTTTTTAGAAAAGAGATGTTGAAGAAGCAGAATGAAGCACAAAGCCAAGCGGAGTCCATCGTCCTACTGCCTGAAAGTTTATAGGAGCAAAAAATTTTATTGTGAGAAGGGCACCGTGCTGGTCAGTTTGCATGGCACTTCCGTTTTCCAGAAGGGACAACCAGGCCCCCAAATTTAAAGCACTCGTCCAAAGTCTTGTAGAAAGTCAATGGCAGAATCGGGATTAAAATCCACGTGTTCTTTTCCCCAGTCTGAGCCTCTTAGGACAGGCTATGGAGGACAGAGTCTGGCGCCTGCGGTCACCTCTTCAGGGCCAGCACATCACTCACTGGGCGTTCAGGCCAGTCCTCCCTTGCTTTCTAGAAAGAAGGACTACCATCAACATCAGAGAGATGATCTGAAGGAGCAACCAGGAGCTGTATCCGTTGGTATATCAGCTCTGCGGGCCAGCTCTAAGCTGCACACCCACCACTAAAGGCAGGGTCTACACGCCAGTGGGTGGTGAGTGGATACTGGTACTGTGGATGGAGCATGGACTGCAGAGTTGGACAGACCTAAATTCAGGACCCAATTCTATCAATTCTTAGTTGTACCATCTCACACAAGCTACTTTCTGAGCCTCAGTTTCTGAATTTGATGTTCACACCATCTCATGTGAAGAAGGAATATTAAAAAAACTAAGAATCAAAGAGGTAGCATGACTGCCTCTTTGTGATACCCATCCTAAGAGGGAGGGGTAGGTCATGGCGGGTTGGCCATCCTCACATGCCAGGTACTGCATTTTCATCCCCATGCCAGCTCTGAGGGAGCTGCCATGCTTGTCTCATTTTATGGATGAGGAAACTGAGGCTTGAAGAGAGCGGGCACTGTTTTTGAGACCTCAAATGTTCTTCATGTGTCTCTGGAGGCAGGCAAGGAAACCCTCCCCACTTTATAGGGGAGAAGTGAGGCGTAGAAAGCAAGATACAGTGGGGCCTTGACTTACGAGTGTCCCAACTAACGAGTTTTTTGAGATACCAGCTGTCTCTCGGTCGATTTTTTTGCTTTGAGTTGACAGAGTAATTTGAGTTAACGAGCTCCTTAACGAGCTCGGTCTCTGAACGAATTAAACTCGTAAGTCAAGGCCCCACTGTAAACAGTGTGCCCAGGGTCCCCAATAAGGAATTGGTGGAGGTGCTGGGTCTGCATCCAGGTCTCCTGGCTCCCAGCTCAGCACTCTCTTACCGCCTACACTCGCTGGGCCCCGCCAAGCCCCATGGAGGGCATTCTGCCCTGGAGTGGTGCTCTCCCAGGCCAGGAAGCACTGCCCTTATCCCCTGCCAGAAAAGCCTTGTTGCCCAACTCGTGGGAAGGAGCCAAGCCTGGCAGCCTTTGGTGGGCATCCAAGTGGAGCTGCTCTTTCCTGTGCCGAGCTTAGCACGCAGCATGGCTTCATCATCCAAGTATGTCCTGCCAGACAGCCCTCAGCTGCTGGCCGGCGGGGCACTTGGCGGCCGGAGAGAGCTTGGCGCTAATTGGGCCCAGCCGACATAAACCATGGTTCTTGTTAAGAGGAAGTCCAGCTGTTCTCTGGCAGGCGAGGGTGAGAGGTGGGGAAGGATGGCAGGGTAGGAACCTCCCACTAAAAGGGTTGGGTCCTGCAAGGGTCCAGTGACCTCAGCAAGTGTCTGATCTCTCTGGCCCTCTCCGTCCATCTGAAGATTGAAAAGGCTGCATCCAATGATCTCTGATAGTTTATGCCAAACTATAGAGCTTCCTGTTGTGTGTGTGTGTGTGTGTGTGTGTGTGTGTGTGTGTGTGTGTGTGGTACTGCTGTGTTACTTTCTGCTTAGAGCACCATCAGGGATAAATGTCTTTATATAGGCGATGCGGTGGGCTGAGTGTCTGTCGCCAGACTCGGGGAGGTAAGAGAAAGTCCTCCCCATGAACACATGATCTCCCAGAGCTATTTGGTGTCAGAACCTTCATAGCAGAAGGTGTGGATTCCTTGCTCTGCTTGGGACAGAGCAAGGCCCTCCAGGAGGGGAGGCTGCCCAGCTAAGCTGGGTCGCTCATTGATATGATCGGGAGGTCAGAGGTTGCTTGTCAGCGTCTGTCCTAAGAACTTGTCCTAAGAACTTGAGCTACAATCAGTGGTCAGCTATGTTAAGGTGAACTTGGAAAACATTGGGTCAGTTTGAATTATAAATTATAACCACCTCACAACTTCTGACGTTGCCAAGCATGCATGTGCCTAAACACCCATGCATGGGCCCAGGGACCTCAGCAAGTGCTAGGACATGCACTCACACAGCATTTATGAAGCACTAGCTGTGTGCTGAGTCCTGTGCTGGGCACTAGAGAGATCAACCCATCTGACTCCCTGGTTGCCTTATTCAAAGTCATGGTCTATAGAGAAGGACACACAATGGAAAAGTTAATGACAAGATAGTGTAATACATCCTTTACCAGAGATCCTCTGAGTATAGAGGAGGAAGTTAGGGGCTCTGACCTGGGCAGGGCCTGAAGGGGCAGACAGGCTTCTCAGAGAAGGTGCCATCAGCAGTGCCTTGGAGAATGAGCTGGAAGTCCTGGAGAGGATGGAGTAGAGAGGGGAGTATGAGCAAAGGCTGAACAGAAATACAACGTGGACACAATGGTCAAAGGGCAGCAGAGTTCCCTGTAGTTTGCGGAATGATGGAAGGGGCAAGGGGCAGAATAAAGGCCAGAGTTGAGGCAGAGCGTTGGGGGATTTTAGTTTGTTCCAGCGGTTTTTCACAGCAGGTCCCAACCCTGCCTGAGCATCAGAAACACCTGGAGAGATTTTATAAAGCGCAAATAGTCCCTACCCTTGAGATCCTGATTTGGCTGACCTCCTGGGAGCCAGGTATCTGCATTTTTAAACCAGCTCCCTAGATAAGTCAGAGGTAGCTAGCTAAAAGCCTAGTATTTCTTCAAAATGTACGATTCTGATAAATGCAATAGAGACAAATAAAGCAGAATAAGGAGGCAGAGAGTATTGAGGGGAGAGGGTGGCATGATTTTAAATAGTGTGGTCAGGAAAGAGAAGAGCTGAAGGAGTGAAGGAGGGAGCCATGGGGAAATCTGGAGAAAGACCCATTCTGGGTGGAGAAGACAGCAGGTGCAAAGGCCCTGAGGCAGGGCTGACTGATGTCCTAAAAGAAGAACAAAGAGACCAGTGCTGCTGGAATATAAGAAATGAAGTCAAAGAGACAATAGGGCAGGTGGGTTATGTAGGGTTTATACCATGGCCTTTTTGAACCCACCACCCAGTGAGGAAACAGGCCTGGAGAAGGCACACTGTAGTAGCTACCTCTGCTCTCTGTTCCTCTTTGCACAGGGTTCTGAAGAAGGCTGTGTGGCTGGGTGGTGTAGAGGAGCATAGAGATGAGTGAACTGTAGGATTCCCCAAGGATCCCATTCTGGAGGGACAGGCCCAGGCCCATGCTGTCCTTTCCAACAGAAGGCAGGCTGCAATCCACACTACGCCTCCAATTCCAACTAGAACAGAAATAGCAAGCACCAACCTCCTGGAAAGAGGTCAGCACGTGACTGAGCAGACTAACTGAGTAGCACCTTGAAGGGTGGGTAGAACTCCAGTAGGCACAGCAGGAAGCACTTGCCTGATGAAGCAGAGCAAGTGCAGGGCTGACATGAGGCTGAATGGATATCTGTGGTTTGGGGGAGGCAGCATGAGATTGTGGGGTCAGCAAGGCCTGGGCCTCAAGTCTGGCTCAGCCTTGAAATTTGAGACCAATGGGGAGGCTCATGACTTTCCTTCTTTGAGTCTCTCTCTGGCCTCATTTTCCCCACCTTTCCCAGAGGGTAAATCTCTCTGAATGTGGGCTGTGAAAATCAATAAAGTAATGTGTGTGTATGTGTCTAACAGCCCAGGTTTGGTGTGACTCTATGCTCAGGACGTGGGTTTCACGTTGCCCCTGTTCATGGGCAGCACAGGCTACTTCCATCAGCTCCAGGAAGAGGAAGAAAGGCAGGCGGCAAGGGCAGGGAGCACAATTCAGTCTGTTTCCTTTCCACATACACCACCGCTTGCTGGCTTGATGGAAGCCATTATGGGCAGGGTGCCACCCAGGAGTCCACCCTAATGATTTCACTGCCCATCCCACTGGCTATCTCTATATCTCAGCTACACTCTGCAGGTGGCATCGTCATTATCACCCCATTTCCTGGGTGAGGGCAGGTGGAAGGGGCAGCAATGTCAGCGGCAGTAAAGGAGCCAGGGCTTCTCTGTGTGTTTTCCTCTCTACCCTGCTAGGCCTCCCTCACCACTTCCACTTCACACGCCTGCGCAGGTGCAGAGGCCAGGCTGAAATGCTCAAAAATCATAAAACATGAGAATGAAGACAATGTCAGAGCCAGGGTCACCCCTGTGGGAATGTGAGAGCCCTGCCTCCCCCGAAAGCCAGCAGTACCTCTTTGGTCACATCCTTCAGAAGAGACCCAGAGCTCTGCCTCCGCCAGGGGCCCTGCCCCTTGAAAAGGCTCCTTTTTCTCATCTTCATTCTACTCGTTCTATCCATTACCCCTGAATGGAAATGGAAGCTTAATTTTTCTCACTTGAAGCCCTTAACACTCTGGGCTCTTGACAGGAAACACAGCTCAGCTTTAATTAGCCACAGCAAGCTCCCTGCAGGAGCTTCTAGCGCAGCCGGGCACTTCAAAGATAAAGGCTTCTCCATTCTCTCTAATCACAGCTATTAATGAGCCAATTAAGGCTTTCTCTGGGGCCGAGGCAAGCAGCTCTCTCAGTACCTCGGGCACCCTGCTCTGCCCGACTGCCTGCCAGGAAGCTTGGGAACGACTGGGGTTGGGAGCCCCAGCTCTGCAGCTCATCCGCTGTGAGTCCCAGCATGGAGCGCATGTCCTCTCTGAGCCACTGTCCACAGCAGGGGAGAGTAAGGCTGTTTCTCCTGAGGAGCAATTATCACAACAGGAGTAATTCCAGGTCAGTGGTTCTCAAACGCTAGCATGCTTCAGGATCAGCAGGAGGCCCTATTCAAATGCCTGACTGGGCTCCACCAAAGTTTCTGACTCCGTTGGTCTAGGAGGGGCGGCATGCAAAGTGTACATTTCTCACTTGTTCCCAGGTGATGCTGCTGCTGCTGGTCGGGGACCACATTTGAGACGCACCCCTCCAGACAAGTGAAGACTTTGATTGCATTCCCATCTATACGTCCTCGCCCTATCTCCCACCACCTCTTTCCCTCACCTGTGTCTCACCTGACAGTTTCCAGGGGGCCTCCCCTCGGGGCTACATGGACACAGCAGTATTTATCACTGTGCAGTGGCACAACAGTGTATCCCACTCCAGTGTGCTTAGTCCTGGGCAGAATTTCTCCGGACCATGTCTTTACCTAATCTTTTTATTTTTTTTTTTTAGAGAGAGGAAGGGAGAGGGAGAGAGAGATGGAAACAACGATGAGAGAGAATCATCCATTGCACACCCCACACTCGGGATCGAGCCTTCAACCTGGGCACATGCCCTGACTGGAAATCGAACCGTGACCTCCAGGTTCATAGGTCAATGTTCAACCACTGAGCCACTCCAGCTGGGCTGTCTTTATTTAATCTTGATACTCAGATCCCAGGTTCTGATGTTGGTATCTTACTAGGTGTACCAGTTAATAATGGCAGATTTCATAATCAAAGAAAACACTATAATTTCAAGAGAAACATCAAAAGTGCTTTATTCAAAGTAACGTCCATCGCTAGCTACACATTTCCCCCATCTTTCAGGTAATTTGTGGATACCGTCCCAATAGAACTTTTCTTGTTTTGAGGCAAACCACTCAGAGACCCAATTTTTTACTTCTTTGTATGTTTTGAAGTGCTGCTCAGAAAGTGCGTGTGCCATCGATCAGAACAAGTGGTAATCTGAAGGAGCAAGGTCTGGTGAATACAGTGGGTGGGTTAATACTTCCCCGGCAAGATCTTTTAACGTGTCTTTAACTGGTTTTGAAGTGTGTGATGGTGCATTATCATAAAGCAAAATTACTCTGCCGTGCCTTTTAACCCATTCTGGTCATTCCACGATCAAAGCATGGTTCAAATTGATTATTTGTTGTCGGTAGCGATCAGTATTAATGGTTTCACCTGGTTTTAGAAGCTCATAATACACCACACCTTCCTGATCCCACCAAATGCAGAGCATTGTCTTCTTTCCGAAGTGACTTGGCCTTGCAGTTGATGTTGATGGTTGACCTGGATCAACCCATGATTTTGTGCATTTGGGATTCTCAAAATAAATGCACTTTTCATTACCAGTCACAATTTGATACAAAAAAGACTTTCTTTCGTGCTGTTGAAGCAACATTTTACTGATGACTTTTCGGTTTTCATTTGTCTTTCGTTCAGTTGATGTGGCACCCATTTTCTTTCCTTTAAAATCTTTCCCATTGTTTGTAAATGATCGGAAATTGTTTGCTGAGCAACATTTAATCTTTCTGCAAGTTGTTTTTGAGTTTGACACGCATCTTCATCCAATAATGCTTGTAATTGTTGGTCTTCAAACTTTTTTGGTTGACCTGGACGTTCTTTGTCTTTCACATCAAAATCATCACTTTTAAAGCATTTAAACCAGAGTTCACAAGTATCTTGAGATGGAGCATGTTCACCATAAGCTTCCTGAAGTATACGATAACTTTTTCTTCAAAATAAAGTAATGAATTAAAACTTCCTGCAAATGCCCCTTTTTTGGCACGAAATTCAACATTTTTAAGGTTAAAAATATCTATGATGTTAGCACCTTCAGCAAATTTGACATACAGAGTTTTGAAGCTTGCTGTCAATACAACAAAATAGCATACATATGAAATCGCATATATATAAACATATGTGTAACTCCATCTATTGAAAGAAATCCGCATTAGTAACTGGTACACCTAGTAAGTCTCTAGCATCTCCTTTGGGAGGGGAAATGGCTGGGGACTTCTGATACTAGAGAAGGCAGGGAGCACAGAGTCTTCAGACTTCCTGACGGATACGCTGCAGAGTGGAGGCTGGCAGGATGGAGATGTGCAGAAAGGAGGTCACTTCAGGGCACAGAACCTGAGCCAAGTTCTGGGTGTGTGATAATGCGTGTGGTTTATAGGGGACTGCTTAGACTCCTTTATTAATAATCGCCTAATCAAAGTCTAACTGAAGTCCCTCCTGCTGCATTTTGCCTGTTTCCTTAGGCAACAGAGACACACATTCTTTCAACTGCTGCCTCAGGCCTGCAGTGCCTGACAGCATAACTGGAATCACTCTGAGCTTCTGGCTTTAAAGACAGACTTTTGTGGTCAAAGAAGAGGTTTGCAGTTCAGGTACTTAGGATGTTGGCTTTCTGCTGGGGCTGTTGCCTCCCTGTCCAGACCCCTCATCACACTCATCGCCACCCCCACTGCATCTGTCCTTCTTCCTGCCCCCTCTCATTCACATCCAGTTTCACTGGCCCACCTCAAATTCTCAGGCGATCTTCCTGGTATAGGTACCATATCCCAAAGTGTGCAGGGGTTTGGGGGATGTCAGCAGCTATCACGTGACTCCTCCGGGGAGTGCTGGACCAGGTGGATTAGGAGCCTTCTCCGCAGGCCCTCTCAGAGCCTTGCACATGCCACTGTGGGTTGGGGGACTCAAGAGGAATGCTCAACATGCAGCATTTTCCAAACTTATTTCACCACAGAATGTATGCATTTTCCCACAGAGGACCTCGCTTTGATATAGAGGAGCGTCATAAGCTTCAGATTCCAGCAGACTAAGCTTCCAATCCTGGAACTTCCATTTCTTCAAGCCTCGGGCCCTTCATCTTTACCATGGAGATAGTGGTCCTCACCTTGGAGGCTATGGCAAGGTTTCAGTGAGATGAGGTATGAGAGGTGCTCAGCCAGGGCCAGGTGTACAGGGCTCAGTAAATGTGTGTTTTCTCCTCTCCTTTTTGCCTTTTCTGGTTGAAGCTACCATCTGAGTTAAAAATGCCCTGTACCGAACAGAGCTGCAGCTGTAGCAGGTCCTTGAGTATCGCCTTTTCCTTTAAAGTCGTTCCATTGTAACATTGATAGAAAGAAAAAAAAATGGCCTGTGTGGCATTCACACCTTCTCCCCGTGTGTGTGTGGGTTTTCTCCTGGTTTCTTCCCCAACATATGCCTGTTGGGTGAATTGGTGTGTCTGAATTGTGCTAGGCTGAGTGTGCTGTGTGTTGAGTGTCCCTTCGATGGAAGGGTGTCCTGTCCAGGGTGGGCTCTTGCCTCGTGCCCTGATCTGCCAGGATGGGCTCTGGCCACTCTGGACCCTGAACTGGAGTAGTGGGTTAGAAAATAATCTTCTTACTTGTTTTTATTTATCTTTCTTAAATGTATGGATAGCTCACATTTACTTCAATGTTTAATATTCGGAATGGTTTTGGTGTCTATTTAGAAGTTTGGTGATGTTTTCTGGGAACAGAAATAGGATATGGGAACTTAACTCTTGTTTATATCAATTAGCTTATGGTAAATTTGGTTTTGTTATACATTGTTTTGCTTGAAGTCTCAGTTTCTAAGAACCTATTGATGGTGTTAAGCAAGGACTTACTGTAGTTGGCATATGATCGTGAAACCACACTTAGACACACAGGGTTAGAGGCATGAGAGCTCACAAGGGACCAGGCCAACCAAGCAGGCTTCCTGGAGGAAGCATGCCCTTGCTAGGTCAGATCCTGAAACTAGTTCTCCAGCAAAAACCTGGGGCGGGGAGCCGGGAGGGGGAGGTTTGAGACCTGCAGCTCTGTGCAAGCAAGCTACAGCAGGAATCCTTCTCTTTATTTTTCTTTTCCACCCTGGAGGCCCATTTCCCCATCAAATCCAGCCGACGCAGCACTTGCCTTCCCCTCCCACGGCCTGAACTTGGCCAACATCTCAGGTTCCAGAGGTGTGAGCCTTTGAGTGGGGCCCTCCTGGCTTGTGGAAATTCACTGGGCCCGCAGAAGCCTGCCGTATGTACTGGCGCCTCAGGAAGCTCAGGGCGAACAGGCCACCAGGACCTGGGTGCTGGCCCAGACCCTACCTACTCCAACCTTGGCCATGGGGGTAGTTGGATCCAAGCACGGCTGGGGAGGAAGCCACGCTGGAGATTTTCTCTCCCAGATGCTTTCTCATCCCTACCTCCACCCTCCCAACCAACCATGTCAGGAGATCTCACTTTGAACCAGGTGCGTTTCCTCCTTAGCTCATTTCCCATCTTGCTGATGAGAAGCAAAGCCTCAGAGTCGGCTTGAAACCAAGCCCATTTGGTCCAAAGTCCAAGCTCTTTGCACTGGTGCTCCAGAGCCGTTTATTCCCCTTTGTGTCTTTCCTGTTGTGCCTGTCATGTCACCACCCCCAAGGAGCCTTCCTAGTACTCATCCGGGTCCAGACTCACCTCCCCTTCTCCTGAGTGTGCACAGTTGGAACCACAATGCCCATGCCCCTTAGTCTGTATTTCTGGAAGAAAAGGACCAGGTCCTACCACACTGCACCCCTGGTGACGGCACAGCACACATTGCTCTCTGTTGGGAGAAGGGGAGAGTATGATTTTCCTGACTATACGGAAAATCATGACCTCAGTACTGAGTCGCTCAGTATCTTCTATCCCCTCCATAATTCCTTACACCGCACAGGGCTGGCCTCAGTTACTCATTCTCTCAACTTCCCAGTCTGACATCTGTTCTATCCTCCTACAACTCAGCTTGCCTGCTAGATGCCAGCAGGACCCCCAGATATTCATGAGCAGACCCCTGTGGCTGGATACCCTCAGGAGGGGCCCTGTGTAATCTCGGCTCTGATTCTCTTCCTCCACAGGAGCTGCAGCCCTGCACGTCCGCATCAGACTTGGAGCTCGCCCCGCTGCCCGCCAACACCTGCTTCAATGACTAGCGAAGGTGCCAGGGAAATTATGAAAAACATGTGACAGGTAAGTGGCTGCTTCTGCAACTTTCTTAGGTTTCAAAGGGAGCAAGGCTTTCTCTAGTGTGTGCGCTGGGCATTCAGGCTTTGCAAGAGCTTTCAGAACGCATGGGGCAGAGTAGATCCCTGTAGGACTCTGTTTTTCTCGTCAGTGGAATCTGACTGGGCCTCTGGGCACTGGGTTACTGAGACCGATCATGGAATGGGCTCCATCCAAACACTATGGCTTTGTTCCCCTCCATGAAGCACAGAAAGGCAAATGGGTTCTGAGTAGAAAGGGAGCAAAGTAAGCAGGTCAGAGGGTTCCAGAGCTGGAAAACACTTTATGTTCTAAGTTCAATCCTTTCACTTTCCAGACAGAGAAACTGAGGCCCAGAGCAAGGTATGTGCATAAAGTCAAATAGCTTCTTAGAGACTGAGCCATGGCCAGGGTGAACACATCAGTCTTTCTCTAAAATCTTGGAGAAGCAAGTGATAAAAGTCCATGAGGTATTGTGTCTAGAAGCTCCCATTTGTAGTACAACAGGTACATGGGATTGGGCCTAGCCTATCTGTGGCTGAGGCTGGCCATGAGCTGCTAAGGTGTATAAGGTCAATGCAGGTTGGTTGGGATCCATAGCCGCTGTGTGTCTACCAGCCTATAGCCACCTGGCTCTGTCCTCAGGTATCTAGATGCCCAGAGAACTCATAGACCGACTGCATCCTAGAACAGAGCTCCCCCCTGGCACCAAGTTGCCTTTGGCTTGGGGAGAGGATAATCTGTAGCTGTTAAACATCAGGATGTTTCAACAAGGTTCTATGAAATACCTGTGAAAGCATTTTCCACAGCTACCAGTCCTGGCCTCCTACAGATGACCCTTATACAAACATATATAGTACAAGTCTTACGTGCCAGCGCCTTCAATGTCTCCTGTAACCTACAAGAAATAGAGGCTAAGTCCTTCCCGTGATGCTTAAGACCTTTATGTACTTATCCGCCCCACCTCTTATTGGTCATCTCTGGAAACTCACCGGTACACACCATCCTGGGCCATTGCACTGAGAACACCACCCATTGGATGTCCCTGGATCTTTTTTTAAAACTGCCTGCAATGTTCTTTTCTCTTTATCTGGAGGACTCCTCATCTTTCTCTGCAAACCAGAGAAGTGTCACCTTCCCTGTCAGGTCTTCCTTCTGCCCATCCTTAGGTAGTTGGATGCCCAAAGTAGATCTCAAACTTGACCCTTTCTACCATTTGCACTGCTGTCTCCCAGGTCCAAGCCACTGTCGCTCTTACCTGGTCTACTTCAGTCAGCTCCTAATTGGTCTCCCTCCTTTGCACCTTTTCCCATTACACGCCATTCTCTATGAAGCAGCAGGGTGATCTTTTACATCATAAATCAGATCCTAGCACTTCTGTGCTGAAAACCCTCAAATGGCTTCACGTTGCAAGCCTCGCCATGGTTTGCATTGTCTCCCCTGCCTGTCTCTCCACTGTCACATCATCCACTCTCTCTGCCTTATTTCCCATGTTCCAGCCACAGTGCCCACCTTCGTCGTGCTCCTTGAACAAACCAAACTTGTTCAGAGACCTTTGCCTTCCTATGTCCCTTGATGTCTCCTCCTACCCCATCCTCCCAGATCCTCTTATGGTTGGCAGTTTTCATAATCTGGGTCTTGGCTCAAATATCACTCCCCTGAACTTCTGTCTAAAGTAGCCTCCATTATACTCCCAGTTTTACTGTATTTGCAGCCATGCCTCTAACAGTGATTTCATGTATGTATTTGTTCCGTGTTTTTTCCCATGTCTTCTGCTGCATCAGAAGTTCAATGATAGCAGAGATGTGCCTGACTTTATTGATGTGTCCCAGGTTATAAAACAGTCCAGGGGCTGAGTTGGTACTTAATAAAGAAACATCTATGAATATCTATCTTAAGTGGTGCCCCAGCACGCAAAGCCTATGGAAGGAGATCTTTGAGGGCTTCCTATAGGAAGGGAAACCTGGATGAACCATAAAAAGATGGCAGGGTTTGTGTAGGGAGAGAGAATCAGAGATGGTATCCCAAGAAGTAGGCTCGACCAAGAGTGTACACTGAGTGGTTGGAAAGAGAGAGTGCAGGACAGAGAGTGGCTGGAGCAGGGAGGCTAAATGCTGAACAGAGGAGACAAGGTTAGCTTTGTGCCTAGGCAAGAGGCTGGGAGGGGCCATTGGGGGGTAGGAGTGTGACAGCAGACTCTGAAGGCCCTAACAGGACAGACAGGGGGGCCCTTTTCCCTCACTCTTCGCACTATTTCCAAAGCCATTCCCTGCAGCTTCCCTTCACATGCACACATGATTATTTCTAATAGAAAAGGTAGACAGGAGCCACAGGAATTTAAGGCGTCACATAATATCCTCATTGGCAAATAGAAGCGAAGCGCACCCCTGCTTGGGCTGAGCAGTATCTGTGCCAATACCAATAGGGGGTCCCAGGGAAGTTGGAGTAGAATTCATCTGGACGGGCAGGAATAGCAAGTTACAGAGTCTTTGCCTGCAAATGGGCTCAGATGAAATCCAGCCACAGAAGCTTTGAATCACAAACTTTCAGGACACACTGTTCTACAGGCTCGAAGAGGCTATAAGTCCAAACTCGAATGGCCTTTGGCTTCTTTCAAAAGGACATTCTTCGCTCCTTGCACAGCTCCAGTGACGGAGAGCTCCCACTCACATTGCTGGAAAGCTCTGATTCTCTGAAAGTCTTCCTCATATTGTGGTGAATCTAGTCTCCCTGGATCCCCCTGCCTGGACTCACTGTGGCCCTGGGGCTGCTCATTCTGCCCCCAGGCAGCATGGGGGACACACACAGTAGCCATCCCACCTCCAGGGCCCTCTCACCAGACCACACGCTCCTCAGTGTCGCTTCTGTCTCCTCCCCACTCAAAGCACCTCCTTTGGGCTTTCCCCAGTTTGTCACCACTCTGCTTCCGCTGTTCTGGGGAAGGCGTCTGCAGAAGGGTGCCAGGTACCCTGTGAGTCCATCTTACACTCTTTTTAACTCCAACTTCAAGACCATATGGCACTGCTGGGAATGTAAAATGGACAGCTGCTATGGGAAACAGTATGGCGGTGCCTCAAAAAATTAGATGTAGAATTAGTATATGAGCCAGCAATCCCACTTGTCAGAATATACCCAAAAGAATCGAAAGCAGGGACTTGAACACTTGAATACCTATGCTCATTGCAGCACTACTTATAACAACCAAAAGGTGGAAGCAACCAGCTATCCATCAACAGATGAATGGATGAATAAAATGTGATATGTACAGACAATGATATTATTCAGCATTAAAAAGGAAAAGAATTCTGACACATGCTACAACATGATGAACCTTCAAAACAACCTGCTAAGTGAAATAAGTCAGAAGAAAAGGACAAATACTATGTGATTCCACTTATATGAAGTGCCTGGAATGGGCATAGAGACAGAAAGTAGAATAGTAGTTACCAGGGGTTGAGGGGGAGGGAATGGGGGAGGGTTGTTTAATGGGCACAGTTTCTGTTTAGGATGATATAAAAGTTCTATAAATGAATAGTGGTTGCACAACATTGTGAATGTATTTAATGCCATTGAATTTTTCACTGAAGAATGGTTAGAATGGCAAAGTTTGTTATGTATATTTTACCACAATAAAAAAAATTCAAGGCCACATATATCTACTCTCTGTTCTCTGCCAAAGAGCAGTCAAGCACCAGGCATTTGTAAAGTGCTTTCCAAGTACAGGGACTGTCTGACACGCTGTGGGCCATCGGGTCTGGCAGTAGAGACTCTCCTTATTCATAAAGACAGTAACAGCCAAGCGCTAGGTTAAGCAATTAACATGGATTACTTTATTTAATCCACACAGCCTTCTCAAGTTACTATCATTGCACCAATTTGACAATAGAACTGAGACTCAAAGAGGCTAAGTTGCTTGCTCAAGATTACACAGGGGCAAATTCGGGATTCTAATGTGCATGTCTCATGCCAGAGGCTAGGTTCTTAATCATAATGCTTGACTACTTTTTGAAAGAAACTTGGGAAATGCTTAAGAGCAAGAAAACACATACACGTGCATACACACACACACACACACACACATGCGCGCCACAGGTACACACCCTCTGAGGTGGTTTGCTGGGTGAAATGTGTGCAAACTTCTTACAGAAGGGAGCAGCCATAAACTCCACAAGTGTTCAACTCACCTCTCTTGCTCACCATTCCATCCTCAGTATTTGTGGAATGAAAGGGTTGACCATCAGAGTGTCCTGAAGGAATCAGATTTCCTGAAGGAGTGACATTTCAGCTGGGCCCTGCAGTGGGAGGAGAGAGGGAAGAGGATCTCAACCCACACTGTGTCTGGAGACTCCCCTGACCTCCAGGCTGGGCTGGGGGACACCTGTGCTCCATAGCCGTCCTCCACCCCCAAGCTTCCTTGCTGACGGCACCTGTGCCATCATGGACTGAACTCACAGGTTTACTGTTTATGACTCCACTAGATGGGCACTCCTGATGGGCAGGGCAGGGCCCCAGTTTAACCCTCTCTGCCCAAAGCCCAGCTAGGAACTGCCACAGAGTCGATGCTCTGGGCTTTCTCACTGGAGACGAACAATGGAGAGTGTTGGGAGAGCCCTCCAGAGGAGTTCAACCTTGAGGAGCTCTCGTTCTATTCTCCTTATTTCTTTATAATTAGAACAAATTCCCTCTTAGCTCAGTTTCCATTCCCGAAGGTGGAAGGAATTCAGGAAACTTCTCCCAAGATGCCGAGCCCCGTTCTCCGTCTGTCTAGACATATGACGGAGGCTGCCCTCCATGTGATCTTGCAGAACTGGTGGGGCTGCAGCAGCAGCTGGTGCACGTTACCTCTGGGGCTGGCAAGGCCTCCCCTCTGAGCTGAAGAGTCCTCACCCTGAGACAGCAGCCCTGGCTGAATGGCTGAGGCTCATGCCTGACTGACAGCCACCTGTGCAGGTGAGGCCTGGTCTACTGCTGCAATGCACAACCTCAGGGGCACAAGTCACATGAAAGGCAAAGTGAATGGGGTTCTCTGGAGGTGTACATCTCGGCCATGCTGGGGCAGGGGCGAGTCTGCAGGGAAGGTCTGTGGTTGGGGACATCTCCCAGCTGTGTGGGAGCCTGTTGCCCTCAGAGTTGGCCTGCTGACCTGTGCGCTCTCTGGCCTCGATCCCCCACGGCCAACACTGTATCGTACTTGGATGTCTCTCTCCTCCAATTGAGCGAACAAACGGAGCAGAGAAGGGATACAGGACAGACCTGGCTTCAACTAAATGCATCACATTAGCTGTGTGATTTCATCTCTTGGAGTTTCAGCCTTGTCACTTGTAAATTAGAGATAATAAAACCTACCTTCAGGGTTCTTAGGAGGATTAAGTAAGATAATATTTATCAAGTGCTTAGAACAGTGCCTGGGACATAGTCAGTTTTCTATAAATGTTTGTTAAATGAATGCAAATTTATCTCAGTGTCCCGAGTGTCAGTCTGGGTCATGCGACGTTGGGTGAGTGCTGTGCCCTCTCCATACCTCACTTTTCCATTTGTACAATGGGGTGCATGACACTATCCTGAGGGTCTCCTCTGGCTGGAACATGAGAGGGCTCAAGAGCTTGCGTCACTAGACCCCACCAGACATCCTTGATTGGCTCCAGTCTTGGCCGACTCTGTCCCCAGCTACCCTGACCCCTGGAGGATCCGGGCCTTCTGGGCTGCGGAATTCAGGCCCCTTGAAAATGCTGGGCCAGAATTGTCAACATGGATTAGTTCTGGGACACACAATAGCTAGCAGTGTCCCTAGAGAGGGTGCTTTTCCCGCCTGGTCACCCAGGGGGTGGGCTGAGCATAGCTGAACATTCCAATCAGCCCAGTGGCCTCAGGGGAGAATTTAGAGAAAAGGGCAGTGGGAAGCTGGTGCTGAGGTCTCTTAATCCTGGGGAATTTAAAGCCACCACAAAGTGTACTCCTAAATGAGGAGGGATTTGCTTCTCCTCCCAGCTTCCACAGACTGCTGCAGAGAGGTTTTAAATAGCAAAGGTGACTTGGCTTGATTTGGCTGAGCTTACAGTTGGACACATTCCTCCTTTGGTTCCCAGGGCTCAGAAATAGTCTGGTGGGGGGATGGAGGTGCCCTGGGAGAAAGGAGATGGTGGTCTTCTCAGGTGTCCCCGGTATAATGTTCCAAATAAATGTGGAGGGCCCTCCTGGTCCATCATGGGATGTTTTATGGCTCAGTAGGCCTTAGAGCTATCTTTGTGGCCCTCCTAGATTGAGAAATTGAGTCTCCTGGGGAAAAAAAAGACCCGCTCAAGATCACCCTTGAGCAAACTAAGTCAGTGGTAGAGTCAGGGGTAAGACCTGGGTCTCCTGACCCTAAAGTTGTCTGACTCCTACTCCTTAGACACGCAGCTTCTGCACCAGCTACAACAATCACATGCCTGTGTGATGTTTTGTTCAGTGCACACTTATGGAGACTTTGCCAGGTGCAGGCCCTGAGCAGGCGCAGGGACATGTGGGTCTGGGATGGGACAGAAATGAACCAGGTACCACCCTTGTGCTATAAAAGCAGGAACCCTTTAGCAGCCTGAGAATAGATGCTTTAGGAAGGAGGAGCTGAGGGAGCTGGGATTGCGCTGGGGCTGGGAGCTGGAAAGCTTCTCCTGTTTTCTGTTTTCTCCTTTTCACTGGTCTTATCTCCTCTGTTGGCCTAAAGGGGGGGGGGGATTAAGGCTTTTCCAGTAGCTGGGGTGCTCCCTAAAGCCAGGTCTCTAAGTCAGTCTCTCTTCTCCCAGCACCCAGCACACCTCACATTGAGTCTCCCTTCCAGTGGCCTCTGGTTTGTCCCAGCCTGGCTGCTGCCTGGCTCAGGAGAATCATTTCTTATGTAGCATGTTTCTGGCCTTCTGGGCTCTTGCCTCCTGCTCACTGCTGCTAGAGTGGCCTTTTGCACCAAAACAATCTTTAGGAACTGAGCTTTGCGGGAAGCTGACATTGCCTGGAATTCTCTTCAGGGATGTCCTGGGACAGGTGCAGCCCCAGCGGTTCTGGCAGCCCCAGGGGGCAAAGTTAGGACAAGTAAGAGGAACACATGAGACAGGTTGTTTCAGCCCCAGGGAAACAACCTGCCAGCCAGATGGTTGGGTGCTGTGACAGACTGCTAGGTGGGGGAAGGAGGGAGAAGGTTTCCCCATCTTGGGAGGTGTATGAACAGGGGCTTGAGACCCCGTTGCCTGCTCAGACATTAGAGTGCATTTAGGCAGCAAATTCCAGACCAGAGCCCAAGATTGTAAGCAGTCAGCACACTGTCTCTGTTTTCATGTCTGCATCCCTTCTTGAGCAGAGAGCAATTTGAGAGCTTTTGTGGTTGCAAATGAGCATGTGGGTCTGATTCATCTCAGCCTCCTTGGCCTTTAGCACAGAGCCTAGCACTGGCTAGGCTCACTGCGGAGTGAATGAATGACTGTGAGCATCTGAGACCCAGAATGACTCCAGGACTGGGCCCAGCCTCTCCAGCTGAGAACCGATGGGGACTTGGCTGCCAGTCTCTGAGAGCTCCCCAACTTCAAAGACCTTGTAGATAAGAAAGGCTTTCTGGGCTAAGTGAGATTCGGCCTTTCCCCAGCTTCCCCTCCCCCTACACCAAATGTGCACATGAAAATCTAGCTTCCTTATCTGCCTAGGCTCAGATTTGGCACCCTGAGGCTTGAAAGGCGGAGAGAGCAACTGATGTTTCATCCAGATGTCCTTAAAGACCTCCAGCTGAGGACCATGGGACATTGTTCCTTCTGAGGTGCCAGCCCTAACTTCCACCTGCATGAAGGTGTGAGTCCCTGCTTGGATAGGAGCACAGGACAGTGTACTAGAAATCAATGGGAAGGCAGAGGATCTCAGTGAGAGTGACGGACCTGCTAGAAGGATCCCAGAAGGAAGAAGGCAAGAGGACAAAGAAGGTGGAGGCTCTCATCTTTGAAGGGGGAATTCCCTGTACAAGACAGAGTGGACGATTGGATGGCTGGGAGGATGCATGGCCAACATGCATGGTGGTCCATTCATTCCAAGATTTAATGGATGCTTCCTTAGGTTCTGTGATAAATCAGACTGTCCCCAAGGAGCTCACAATACACACTGGATGACACCACAGTTGTAATTCAACTTGAAGAGAGGCCTTGAAAGATGATGGAGAGGGTGTGGCTCCGTGCTGAAGACAAAATCGAGCAGAATTCTCAATAAGGTCCAGGGGTCGTTGCCCTGGGATTTGAGACTCTGAGCATGTCATCAACTACTTTGAGATGAAATTCAAAATGACCAAATATCTTGGTTGGTGCTAAGTTTATGCCTTCTTAAACTGGATTTCACATATAGTGGTCATAAAAGGTCATAAAAAAGCTTATGAAAGAGAATGAATGTGCCTCTTAATGTAGTTTGTTTGTGTGAATTGAAAACTTGAAGGAGAAGAGTACTCACTACACAGTCTTTCATTTAACACAATCCATATGAGGATTACCACACACACTTTTCAGATAAGTGCACTTGGGTTCAGGGAGGTTAAGTAACTCGTTCAAGGTCACACAGCTAAAGTGGCAGGTTGGAACTTGGTGCCATAGCTCTGACTTAAAAATCAGCTGCTCTCTCTTACATCACACGGATCTGAAGATGTATCTCAGCAGAAGGACCCCTGGGTGCAGTCCTGGGACTCCAGTGGCCCGGAAAAGAGATTCAAAGTCTTAAGTCTAGACAAAAACCTGTAAGCAGGAGAACCAGGATCAGCTCTGTAGAGAAGTAGTTACTGTTCAGCATGACCAAGAAAAGTCTTTGCTACAGGGAGGAGAGGCAAGGAAGGGGGCAGGCCAGTTTACAGGGGGCTTTGCACATCAGAGCTGCTCCACTTCCCAACCAATGCCCTTCCCAATCAATGGCTAATACCCAGTAGCTCTCTGTTGAAGATATTTATAGAAAAAGCAAAGTGGAAAAGAGGCTTGGTATGGTAGGAGGAAGAAAAGGAGGTTTGAGTTATTTGAATTCAGTTTCTGCTGTTCCTATGGACAGAATTTAGGACAAGCCACTTCAACTATGAGTAACATTTATTGACCACTTACTTTATGCCAGGCGCTGTTCTAAGAACTTCACATAAATTAACTCATTTATCCTCATAATAATCCTATGAGGTGGGTACTGCTATGAACCCATTTTACATAGGAGCAAATGGAGGTAGTAGTTGTCACGTTGGACAAATGTCACATTTTCTGGGCTCCCATTTTTACATCTATCATATAGAGAATTGAATTAAATAAAATCCCTTCTGTGAATATGGCCAACACCAGTTGGTACGCAAGAAATGTTTGTTGCATCTTAGTCTGACATGGGAGATGACACAACAGACCAATGTTTTCTGACTCCAAACTCTTTGGTTCCTCTGCTACCCCATCCCCATCCCAAAGGTCTAGCACATAGAAGGTGAGCCTTGAATGCCTGTCTATTAAGTGGTTGAGGAAATCTTGGTGAATTCCAGGGTGTGTCTTGGACTGGCTGCCTCCCCGGACTCCACTCGTAGGAGAGATAAGTATGTTTCTTGAGCTGGGAAGGTCCCCCCTGTGGATGCTGCTTCTCTGACTCACCAGCTGCCTGATCTTAAAATTGAGAACTTAGAGGCAACCTCAGGGGAGGGGTGGTGGGGATCCACACACAAGGCTATGCTTCCCTTTATGCTGATGTCAGCCTTGGGCAGAGTGGCTCCCCACTCTCTGGGGTGGGTGTGCAAGACTGCCAGCTTGTGAGAGCCAAGTTTGGGGGGACGTGCATGTGCCTCTCACTGCTGAGTGTCCTGGTTTGTCTTATGGCGAAGGGATCGATCTTCGTGCCCATTTCCTCCAAGATGTGGATTATCTGATCCTTCAGAAACAAGATCAAGGGCACTCCCTCTCTGCAGTGTCAGGCTAGGAAGAAGTTGTGATGTGGTGTCAGCAGTGGACACCCTGCACAGTGCTCTCTGCAGGGGTCTCTCTCCAGCCCTCACTCCCTGCCTGGGGTTGCTGAGCACTGGTGGCAGGACCCTTGGGATAACAACATCTGGCCTTGCCTGGGCTCTGGAGGGAGGAAAGGGGGAAATGAAGCTGATTCCATGAAAGGTAAGACTGAGGCAGAGAGGGGATAGATACAAAGGGCACAGTCAGGCAGAGGGAGCTAGCCAGTGGGGCTCCCCAGCATTCTGTCCCTCCCGTGGCACCCAGTGGTGTGATGATACAGTGGGAAGCACAGGGCCTCTGATGCCACCTACTCCTGGGGCCTGAGGCAAGACCCAGGGGTTTGCACTGAGTCCAGTCTGTGCACAGCTGACCAGGGAGGGGCCCTGTTACTTTGGAGCAGGGAGCTGGGGTGAGTTACTTTTAAAGTCAGCCTGTTGGCTGAGATCACAGCACCTGGAGTCCACCCGCCAGGCTCTCAGCCCCTCTCCAGAGCCTGTAGAAGGATGCATTTTAGGCCACCTTGGGGTGGGAGCTGTTCTCAGGAAAGCCCAGCTCACCATGACCTGTCAGACCTGCAGACCCTCCCCCAGCCCTCTGTGGAACCTGCCAGCTGGAGTCTGTTTGCACAGCTGGGATGGAGTAGAGGATGGGTGGGGAGGGGCTGCCCTTTGGGTCCTGAGGCTCTGGCCAAATATCCTTAGGCCAACTGGAGCTAGCCCAGGATGATGAAAGCGCCCTGCAGATCCATGAATGGGACATGGAGCCCTGGGGCTGCTACTTTCCAGCTGCCTGCTCTCTAGCAAGTCACTGGGCCTCTCATTTCCTTATCTGCAAAAAGGAGAGCATAAAATACATAGCAGTCTTTGGGGAGAATGAAACCTGATCAGAAAGTGGGGTTAAGATATTAGTTGCCTTCTGTTTCTTCTCTTCATATCTTTTTCTCCTGTATCTCACTCTGAAAAACCATTCTCTAATTGCTCTGATACATACTCACTGAGTGCCATTAGCAACAGTCACTGTGGATGCCTAACAACTTACAGCCTAGTGGCGGTGACAGACAGGGCCATGCTATAGAGAACATGGGGACAGGACCCCGCTTCTCAGAAAACATGTTACCTGGACTGATTCCAAAGTATCTTCAGCTAACATTCCTAAATGGTCAGATGCCCTCCTGCTGCCTGAGTAGTTTGGGCAGCTTCTAGTCATCATTTACGGTAAGCACTGCCTCCTCCAGGAAGCCATCCAGGCTTCCACCTGACCTCCCGCAGAGCATTGTACTAAAAACACGTGACTGTCCAATCCTTGGAACCAGGCTGTGATCACCGGGTTTACAGACATGTCATCAGAACTTAGAGAAGTCAGTGAACAATGGCAGGATGTCGTTGGAATTCAGTTCTGAGTCCAGGGTCTGAGCTCTTTATACAAAGCTAATTTGCCTCTTCCGTAGTCCTTTCTTCTACCCTGAGCCCACTTGGCCCCTCTCAGAGCAATTATTACCTGGTTTTTAATTATTTGTTTGCTGAGCCGTTGTCCCCACCCATCTAGAAACCTTTCAGGAGCTGGACTGTATCTGATCCTTCTCTACAACCAGGGCCCAGCATGGCTCCCACACAAGACAGGCCTCATTGGATGTTTGTGGAGACATAGCCAGTCCAAAAGTACATCACAACAGGCCCTCTCTACTCCCTGTCCCCCCGCCGTACTTGGATTGGGCAGAGTCTGTAATTGGAATGGTCACCCTTCTCTCTGGACCCCATCTCCACAGTGTGACCCCACCTGGTTGGCCCAGGTCCCTCCTACCCTCCTTTCTTCCTGGTCCCAGGTGTTCTGGGGCCAATAGGGTGTGACAGGGAAGGATGTGTGGTGACCATGCGTGTCCAGCCAAGCAGAATTAAACCTGATCATACATCGAGGGCATGAGCTCTGGCTCACACTGAAGTAAGGAAGATGGCGAGCAGAGGGAGACAGGCTGGACAAGAAGTCACACCTCATAAACCCAGGAAAACCCAGGAAGGCTTTGCAAAGGAGCTTAAGGAATTTAGGGTTGGGACAAAGGGCTCAGAGAATGGGCCCAAAAAGCAAGAGGCAAATCTGGCTGATTCCTCAGACATGGGTCCATCTGTGTTGGCGTCTGAGTGGCTGCTTCTCCTCGCTGTCAGAGCCCAGCTATGCTTGGCCCATTTGCTTGGGTCCCAGCAGGCCTGAGGCCGTGGGAGCCTGGGAAGGCACTCACCCGGGGGAGTGACTGACAGGTTGTCAGGCAGGCTGACTTTTGGATGGGAACTCGGTTCCTGGGCAGATCAGACAGCAGCTCAGATCCCAGGGGGAACTGGCCCTGGTGATGGATGCTCTGAGACCTCCCCGTCTGCCTCTGCTCTGTCTCCTCTGCCCACCCCCAACTTTCATCCTGCCTTCTTGTCCTCTCCTTGGTCAGTGGCCAGTGGTGCTGGGGTGGAAGAGCCGGCAGATTCATTAGGCGGGGATGCAGGGAGGCTCGAGCCATCAGTTCATGAATCAGCTCGGCTCTGGCGCTCCTGTCAGTTGGAGACAACACAGCGGCACTCAGAATCTGTGCCCCAGGGACACTGTTACGGAAGGAAGGAGGCCCCCAGGACCAGACAGACCTGGCCTCAAATCCTGGCGCCACCACTCATCAGTTCTGGGACCTTGGGCAAGCTACTCGACTTCCTCAAGCCTCAGTGTCTTCCTCTGTAAAGTGGGGAACTAACAATTTGTTGAGAGGATCGAGTGAGAGAAAGGGTTTCCAAATTGCTGCCACTGGGCCTCACCATTCTTGCTAACCACACAGTGGGCGTGTGGGAGAATGCAGCTCAAACCCAAATCTCCTACCTCCCAGGCTCTTGTTCTTACTCGGTGCTAGTCCCTCCTATTGACCTAGCCTAGGTGTCTGCCTGGTATGGAGGCAGAGGGTTAGACTTGATGACCTTAGGTTGAGCCTATTCAGTTCCAGGGATTGAGAGCACATAAGAATTGGGCCACTGGTGTGTTTAACAGATTAAATGCCTGACCAATGAATATTGCTGATGAAACTGAACCTACCCATGAATCTCTAAACTGATCACTAGAGACTCAGGTGAGAGGTGTGTGATGGGGAAGAAGCAGATACAAGCTCCAGCCATTCAGAAACTTGCAAACTCTGTGGGGAGGTGGGACATCCATTGAAGAGCTATGAGCTAAAAATGTAGAACTGAGCATCCAAGATACCAAGTCTGGTCTGTTCATAATAGTATCCCCAGTGCCTAATGCACATTGTCAGCACTCAATGAATGCCTATCACATGAAGGAATAGATGAATGAATGGCACAGAACACTTTTGTATGTTGTTTGTATGCCCCGTGGGACTGCCATGCTCCTGGAGATTCAGGGGAAACTGGGTCTGAGGCTCTGGCTGCTCCACAGTTGTTTGTCATGCTTCTCTGTCCTGCTCACAAGAGTTCAGCCTCCTCCATGCATGTCAAACCATCAGGCCCCACACAAAGCATTGCCCCTCTCCTTTTCCTTCAAGAATGCAACCCCTGGGAATGTTGCTGTGTGTGTCACTTTACTGAAGATTTGTGGGGATCACAGGTTTGGCCAACTTTACAAGTCATCCCATAGAACTCCCTACCCTCCAAACTCCAAGTTTTTGACCTGTGGCCCTTCCCCAGCCATCTAGGAAATGTGGCCTAGGGGGTACTCCCTCCATTCCTTTTCTGCCCCAATTCATGGTTTTTCTTGCAGGGAAGCTGGCTGCCAGCCTGTTCCTTCTGTCCCAGAGAAGTCCAAGGAATTCAATATTCTCTACTTTTTTCTTTCCACAACAATCTCTCCAGGCCCTGTGAGTTCGCGGAGGGTAGTGAGTCAGGTAGAGAAGGCCTGCCTAACGCTGAGAGCTATCTACATTGCCTAGAGGTGCTGGGCTCCCTGTCGTAGAAGGTATGCCAGCAGAGGGAGGTTGCAGAAGATCCCTTGGGGATGCAGATATGACTTCTTAGGTAATTATTCAATTTGGGGCTTGGAAAAGATGTGAAGCCAGGAAGCAGGAGAACTGGGTATATGGTCCAACAATCTTATTGATTCTCAGAGTGGGCCTAATCCAGTCCTCACCTGTCTCTGTGCCTCAGTTTCCCCTTTCACACAATGGTTGGGAAGCAGAAGAGAGGAAGGTCAGACTGGGTGCTCTCTTAAAGTCCCTGCAACTCTGAGATACTGTGACTTCCTGGTATCTCAAGAGTGGAAGGTGATTTGCTTTTTCTGCAATGGGAACTGAGTGTCAAGTGTGTGGGAAATTGAGTGACTGGGTCTTCTTATCTCTCTGGCTCCAGGCCCAGTTGGAGCTTCATCTGGCCACAGCAGAGGGGCAAGGGGTGCCCAGGACCCTTCTCTAGTCTGGAAAACATGAAGCAGGCCGTTGGCATCCTCTAGGGAGTGGGCCCGGCCAGGCAGCCTGTGGAGACAGAGGATGTGAGCAGCACAGAGCAGTGTGGGGTGGATGCGGGCCATCTCTCTGCATCTCTGTGCAGCTCAGGGTCAGGGAGGAAAGCTCTGCTCTTGTGATGGGACAGGGATATGGAAACCACACCCATCTGTCTTCCTCTTGCAATGCAGACTCCATGGGGGAATATGTGAATCATGGCCCTCTGATTCTCATTGAGATTGGTCCAAATAGTCCAAAAACTTTCCCATCTAAAGTCTCCAGAGATCCCCTTAATTATTAGTAAACATTTTTTAAAAATCAACTACCACATGCCAGGTTTGGTGCTGGGCCTGGAGGTATAGCAGTGAATCAGGAAGAAATGGGCGGCCCCAGTCCCATAGCACACCCACTGCTCACCCCCACCAGCTTCTGAACCATCGCCAACTTCAGGTACCTTCCCAGCCATCACGCTGAAGGGCATGTGGTGTGGCCTGGTGGGTGAGGCCATCAACAGCTTTGAGCAGGAGGCATTCCATCCTGTGGCCAGGAAGTTCCTTCAGGCTTCAGAGGGACGCTGGGAGCAGCACTTACTGACCTGAGAGATGGGCCATTCTTCCCCTGTTTGGAGAAATACAGGAACTCAAGGTGGGTAGTGGCCATGCCTGGGAGACATTCATTGTGGAGAAGTCAGGACCAGCTGTGCTCTGGAAGACCAATCCAATGGAATCTAAGCCTGACAGATTCGAAGGGACTTCTGCATGAAGATTGTCAGGAACATCACTCATAGTGGTGATTCAGTAAAATGTGCTGATAAAGAAACAGCCTGGCCCTAGCTGGTTTGGCTCAGTGGATAGAGCGTTGGTCTGCAGACTGAAGGGTCCCAGGTTTGATTCCAGTCAAGAGCACATGTTCAGGTTGCATGCTCGATCCTCAGTGTGGGGCGTGTGGGAGGAAGCCGATCAATGATTCTCTCTCATCATTGATGTTTCTATGGCTCTCTCTTTCTTCCCGTTCCTCTCTAAAATAAAAAAAAATATATACATACTTGTTTTTATTTTTAAAAAGAAAGAAAGAACCTATGGTTTAAGCCCAAACATTGGTGCCTACAAGTCCAGTGCTTTTGAGTGGAGCTAAGCATGACAGGGGGACAAGACCACAGTCCCCTTTGGCACCACTTAATGTGCTCCTGGACACAGTGCGGTGGTCTGGAGTTCCAGTTTTTACACTTTACTCATTCATTTTTTTATTCATTCATTCATATTTATATATTTTGGGGCTGGGCACTAAAGGTGCAAGAAGAACAGTCTCAGACTTAGAGATCTGTGAACAGACAATTGCAGCCTTGAGTGAAGACAGGATCACAGGAGGCTAAAGAAGAGACGAGGGGAACAAGGGAGCCTTTTCAGAGGATGTGACATCTGAGCTGACACCTGAAGAACTATAGGATTTGGCCAAAGGAGTGGTGAGGGTTCTGTGCAAAGGGGTAGGTGTTCCAGGCAGAAAGAACAGTAGGGAAGGCCTGGGAGCATTAGAAAAGGCCCCGTGCCAGGTCCTGGAGTAGTGCCGGGGAACCTGAGTGTGTGGCCTGGCCGGGGGTGAGGGTGGACAGGTTGTCTGAGACCATATCCCAAAGGGACTTAGGGAGCCAGGATAAAAGATTTCAGCTTTATCTGAAGGGCAATGGAGAACCACTGATTGGTCCTCGTCCGCCCAACTGTGAATCTGAACTAACACCCCTCACCCTCATTCTAGTGTCTCCTCTGCTGTTATCTCACTGGGAGACCTTGGGCCTGTCCTCTGCCCCATCCCAACTCTCCCTCCCCTTGTAGGCGTCTTCATTAGACAATGAGGCATGTGGACGGGGTGATCATTAAGGCTCTCCTGGCTCTGGGATGCTCCGATTCTAGGATACTCTGTTTGATTAGTTAATTAATTGATTAAATAGCATCTACCGAGCACAGATTTCGTGCCAGGCACTCAATAAGGAGGTGGAGCTCCCCACCGCTGCCCTGCAGGGGCACCCAGACAGCTGGGGAGGCAGATCCGCGAATCTGTACCCGAAACACAAAGCAGCATGAGCTCAGAGCTGTGGGAGCCCAGTGGAGCGAGTGATTCACGCTCCCTCCGGGGCCTGGGGGCGGCTTCAGAGAGGAGGCAGTAGATGATCTGGGCCTGGAAGGATACACTGGGGAAGAAGATAGGGCCTCCTTTGTTCAGGAAGAATGAGTCACCTGCGGCGCTGGAGACAGAAAATGGGGCCTGGAGACAGGTAGCCACCAAACCCCTGGAGGCCCTGAATGCCAGGCAGAGGGCCTGGGGAGCACAGAGGAGTTTGAGGAGGGGGTGAGCTCATCCACTCTGTCTTTGGGACACAGGAGTGAACTTTGCTTCAATCGACTGCAGTCAAATTCATATGGTGCCCATGGGCAAGGTAGGTCCATTTAGAGCCCCAGCTACAGGCCAGGCTGTGAGCCAGGTGACTGAAATGCATACCTGTCCTGTTTAACCCTGACAACTCTCCAAGATGGGAATGGTCATTCAGCTGTTCACAGGAGGAAACTGAGGTTCAGAGGCGGGAAGCACCATGTCGGAGGTCACACAGTCCGAAGGTGGTGACCACACCCACATCCCGGTGGGTGTGCCTGACTCCAGAGCTGTGCTCTCCCACCAACACCCTGACTGCTCAGCACCCAGCCCTGTGCTCGGAGCCAGGACTTGCAACCAGAGCCGGGTCCGGGTCCGAGGGCGCCGTCCAAGGTGTTTCCTGCTGTCCTCTGGGGATGCGGGGGCGGGGGGGGGGAGAGGAGAGTGTAATGGAGACAAAGGGGAGGAAGTACCTCCCCATCTGTCCTGTCACTGGACACCCTCCAAGAATGGGCACAAGGCTCCCCACTGCCCGGGTGGGAATAAACTCTTGAACTCTCTGCAGAGATAAAAAGCGCTATCTCCTCCCAGCCCTGAGTGTCGGCAGATGGGGCCTCTCCGGCCAACCTCCGCAGGCAGCTGTGAGGCAAAGCTGTCTGGGGCGGTGGGAGGGGCGGGCCCCTCGGTTTTGCCCTCCTCTAGGAATGACCATCCCTGGCTTTCTAATAGTCCATTCCGCACAGCCCCTCTCCCGCGGAGTGTGTGCAAGACCTGAGGCAGGTACAAGTTCACATCCCAGTTCTGTCTCTTTCTCTTTGTAGAGCCTCAGCTTCTTCATCTGTAAAATGGGCATGGTTACTCCCCTTAGGGGTTGAGTGAAGTTGGTGTCTGGTGCACAGCAAGCCCTTGGCAAATGAACAATGATTTCAATGTCATGATAAAACGGAGCCAGATCGCCTGGGTTTGAATGCCAGCTCCTCCTTCTCCAGCTGCACGACTTTGGGAAAGTTGACTTCTACTCCGAGTCTTGGTTTCCTCTTCGGTAGAAGGAGGGTAGTGACACTGGTTCATTCAGAAAAAGCACCGAGGACAGTGGCTGGACAGTGGCAGGTGCTGTGTAAGAATCAGTTGTTTATTATTAGTGTTGCTCTCGAATCCACCCTCTGATCACCCATCTGGGTATCCCAGCCTTCTCCCCTGGTCCCTCCTGCTCTCAGAAGCCCTGTGTCTAACGCTCTTCTCTGCCCCTGGGCGGACCTTTCATACCCACATCCTCTCTCACATCTTGGGGGCAGGGGTGCTCTGTGGGTCCCTTCCCAGCATGTGTGGAGGGATTTGAGGCTGATGGGCACACAGCCTTTCTGGCCCAGCTTAGCGTGAGTAGGCAACACCCCTCTGCCTCCCACATCATCTGCCCAGTGCTGGAGAACAGAACATCCTTTTCCTGGCCCTACAGACAACATGCCACTGTGGTGATTCATGGATTCGGGATCCCAGAAAGTCAGGGTAGAAAAGGGCCTCTGAGGGCATCCCTTTGATCTACATCCCTTGCTCCCCACCCCCAACAGAAAGCACTAGACCTTCAATAGAAGTCTCAGGGCAACAAGACTGATCCAGTTTATCCCGCTGTTCAGAACGACGCCCAAGGACCCCTGGGTCTGGGTCTCCCCAGGCCTGGGGATGAGCCTGCGTGTCCCTTCACCCTCACAGCTGGGCCGACTGGCTCTGAGCCTTTGCTATTTGAGGGATGTTTTGATAACCTCTTTCTGTGCCTCCCTCTCCTGCAAAGCCCCACCTGATCACCCTGCACTCTGGGCCGCCTCTTATCTCCTCACTCTAAGCTCCCCATCCATTACTGCACACGAGTTTTATCTGAGCCTCCACGAATGAGATTGATTTCTATGAATAATTGGAATACCTGGCTGGTAACCCAGTGTTGCCGCCACCAGGGTGGTTGGGGCTGCAAAGCTCACATCCAGCTCTTTCTCTATTTCCATTCCGTGACTGCTGTCTGGCCCAGGACACCCGAACCTTTGTTTCGGTGCAGGCTGACTGCTCCACTCCCCCTAAACCCCACCATCCACCCATTCTATCTTCCCTCGAGCAGCTGGATTAATCTGTAAAAGCTCGAACCTTCTGAGATCACCCTGCCCTTGGCTTGTCATTCAGGGTCTTCCTGACCCTATCCCCATTTAACTGTTTAACCTCATAGGCAAAGCTTCACCCTTGCATTCCCTGAACTCAATCAAAGTCTTTTGCCCAAGCCCCACCCTCTGTGGGTGTTCATGCTTCAGTCAGTTAACTACTGTTGAGTACCTACCTTGTCCAGGCCTTCCATAGGACACTAAGAATGCAGACAGGGCTAGTGGGAAAGGCAGCTTCATAGCCGGTCATCTGTAATGGGGTGGAATAGGTGTTCTAGAGAAGCACAGTGTTGAGGGGGTGGAGGAATAGAGCTGTGAGAGCCCAGAAGATCCTAACGCAGCCTGGGGTTAGTAGGGAAGGCTTCCTGGAGGAGGGGGCATAGAGTAGGGTCCTGACAGATTAGAAAGCTGGCCAGATAGGCAATGGAAACTTCCACCTGTTGAATACTGACCTCTTGAACCAGCCCAATTCAAATGCTGCTTTCTGCAAGAACTCTTCCTTAATTGGCAAGCCCTCCCTACCCTCCCTGAAGGGCTGGCTCCATGGGCATGCCACCTGGGTAGTCACACAGGGTCCTACACTTTGAAGAGTCCCACAGCTGGTTTAATCCTCTGCTATTACTGTCTTGATATTATTAGTAATTTCAATAATTTTCATTTTTCACTAGGCCCCTCTGACTTATGTGCCTGGTCCTGCCTCCCTCAGCTCTTGTCCCTTCCAACCTTGTGTTATGTTTTACCCTGGAGGGCACCTGCAGTTCTGGGGGCTGTGGGCTGGGGGCGGGGGGATCTGACTCATTTCTGTCTCCAGGGTCCAGCCCAGAGGAAGGTCCCCAAGAGGCCTCTGTGACTATTTTGGTGAATGCGATGAAACCCTGCCGGGACACAGCCCTTCCATCAAAGCCAGGATATCATCCCATGGGAAGGGTGTGGTCCAGCCTGCACATACTCCAGGAATTCAGAGAGCGGAGGGATGGCTGAGGCCAGAGGCATCAAAGTGCTCCCCAGAGGACCCTCCACCACTGCTCTTCTGTCAAATGTCTCTTCTTGGCTGAAAGCCCTTCCCGACCTCTAGTCTCACTTCTTGCCGCAAAGTTCCCCTCCCCCACCCTTGTAGACCTCTCCCCAGGCCTCTGGGCTTAGCAGAGAGAGGCTGGGAGGTAGGATGACAGCATCTTAATTTCCCTGCTAATTACAAGTGCTGGGAAGAAGGGTGCTAAATGCCAGATAATTACCCAGGAGGAGACACGCGCCAGACTCCTGGCTGCTCCCAGCCCCAGGAATTTTACTTTAATGGTTTTCTTTTCTTCTTCCTTAAAAAAGAAAGAGAGAGAGAGGGAAAGAGTTAAAGCCTGGCTTTCTCTCTCCTTAGCTTTAGGAGGTAAAGAAAGCAGTGGCTTTCTTAAAGCCCTTTCCTTATCAGGGACTTAGATTCAGACCCTCCGCATTGGGTCTGGGGAGAAGGTCTAGGGATCAGCGACCTACCGTGTTTGTACTTGACTTAGGCTGAGGATGTGGAACGGGGTGGGGGGGAGGAGGAGCCCCAGCCCTCCCCTCCCTGTGCACCACCAGAGACTTGTGCACGCGCACACCCACACACACCCACACACACCACAGCACCAGCACCGGCACCACCAGCACGGACACCACCAGCACCAGCACCAGCACCAGCACCACCACAGCTCCACTTTGGAGAACAGGAAACCTGAGCTGCTGCCTTGTTCAGGGTTGAGGCATGAAGAGACAGGGAGGGGTTCCCTGTGGTCCCCTCCATGGGCTCTACTACTCATCCCCAGGGCAGGTGTGGGGGGTGGGAACAGTGTCACCCAGTTGCTTGGCCTCACTCCCATGCCCTGATGCCTGCCAGCTTCAGGCGCAGCTTGAAAGGTTCCCAACAGGAAGCTATTAAGTTGATGAGCATTCTTGTGGTCCTGGATTGATACAGCGACGCTCTGTTTCTTAATGCTGTTGTAATTTCTATAATAACATTTTCCTCTTCTTAAGTAAACTTGGACCTCAGCCCGTAGAACGTGGCTGGCTTTGCCTGGGGAATTCGGGAGGGAACACTCTCTGGAAAGGTGGGAAGGGGAAGGGAGAGGCTCAGCTCCCCCACCTGAAGGGCTGGGCCTCAGATGCCTCAGATGGGCTGAGCAGGAATCAGGAAGGACCCACAACTCAGCTCTGGGCTTGGCCGATGCACCTCCATCCTCCTAAATATATACCTCTTATAACACAGGGAGGCAGCCTGGGACATGATTAAGAATATGGACTCGAGGTTTCTATGGGACCACTATATATATACTACTTGTGCAATCTTAGGTAAGTCGCTTAGTCTTTCTGGCCTCAGTTTCTCGTCCGAAAAATAGGGATAATAGTAGTATATAACATAATGCATTGTAAATTATGACTGTTGAATAAAATAATATATGTAAAGAGCCTAAAAGAGTAGCTGTTGCAAAGCATTGCGTAGCACATCTTCAAAAGAAATCCACACAAATGACCATGTCTCAGGGGTAATCTTATAATTTTAAATTTCTCAGGTTCCAGAGTCAGGGAATTATAAAATCTTACCTTTTTTTGTCATTGAGTTTAAGAAATCTTAAATTAAGATCATGTATTAATAGAATAAAATAAAAACTATCATGTGGAGTCTTAGATTCTCAGAATGGCATTCACATCTTATGGTCTTCAAGGTCAACCTGGCACTGGCCATCCAGCATCTGCTCCCACATCTCCATGACTCTGAGTCCACCACCTTGAAAGGGTTGCCTCCTGGGACGTTAATGGTGAGTACAGATTTACCTTCTTTTTCAGCCCCCATTGGTATGAGCTCTTCTCTCTGGGCCACCAGAGTGTGTCTGCTTCCTCCTCCCATGAGAGCCCTGAGAAACTGGGAGAGATGTGGATAGCAGATCTACCCAGTGCCTGCTCTTCCAGCTGCTTTCTTTCAGAACAAGGCTTTCCATTGTGTCACCGGTGGGCTGCCTTGGTCTAACCAAACCTACCACCTAATATCCCAGAGTGAACACCAGGTGAACCTGACCATGGCTCAGAGGGACTTCTGTCACCCATCCTTGTCTTTAACGTGGTCTAGAACCAATGCTCTTTCTGGCAGGTCAGCTTCTCTGGAGCTCAACTACCAGAGCCCATTTCAGTGAATAAGTATGTGCAAATGTGCAGAAGGTAGGGAAGGAAGCTTTGGGGCTGGATCTCAGAAGTTAAGAACACCAAAACTAAAGAGGGAGAAGAAAGGAAGTGAGCCTAGCTAGTGTGGCTCAATGGTTGAGCATCGACCTATGAACCAGGAAGTCACAGTTTGATTCCTGGTCAGGACACATGCCTGGGGTTGCAGGCTCGATCCCCAGTGTAGGGCATGCAAGAGGCAGCTAGTCAATTATTCTCTCATCATTGATGTTTCTCTCTCTCTCTCTCTCTCTCTCTCTCTCTCTCTCTCTCTCCCCCTTCCTCTCTGAAATCAATAAAAGTATTTTAAACAAGAAAGAAAGGAAGGAAGCGAGATGACTGGAGACGGGCCTCACCCTCTCCATGAGTGGCATTTGTTGAAGTGATGGCACTTGCAGCAGGCTGGGAAGGCCCCTGTCTTACATACCTTCCAACCAGTGTAAAGAACATCCATAATTCCCATGATTGTTTCATACTTTCCCCACACCCATTTCCTTTTAGAAGAAGCATGTTCTGCAGGTGGGAGGCCCATTAGCCCCTGATGCTAGTGTGACTGAGAGTTGAAGGTATGTTCCCAAATATCACTGGTTGGGCATCTTGGTGAGAGTTGAGAATGTTGTGTATGACTATATGGGTATGTCCTACACAAAAGTGCCTGGCCAAAGGGCAAGTTGGGCCAGGACCCAGCCAGTGCTCTGCTCTGCTCACAAGACACACACCCTGGCATGTGCTGCCTCCAACCAGAGGAGGAGGTACCTTTTTCTAATGCACACACAAGTGTCCTAAGGTCTAGCAGCAGGCAAGGGGGTGGTGGACTGAGTGATGAAAAAATGAAAAATGTAAGCCCAGGGATATAGAAACTGGGAAGGGTGACAGATTTATTTCGCAGTGAGAGGCACAGAACTGACTCATACCCAACCCCTCTTCTTAAGGAACGCTCGTTTAATGCAGGAAACACCCAAACAGACCATTGAGAGGCCGTGGAGCCTGGGCGAAGGTGGGGATGGGGGCTCCAGCTCTGGGTCCTGGAGGATGAATAGGAGTATATTGGGTAGGAGAGGCTGGGAGAGGAGGCCCATGCAACCTGGCGGTGTTGGAGAATGGGATTGTGATTTATAAGAAATATGTATTTGGTGATCACAGTTCCTGGCTCGCAGCTTCCCAAACCCTTGACAATGAGCATGTTATAATGTTTTGGTCACTTGTCCTCAGTTCCTGCAATCACTTCAGAGACATAAAGGTGAAATGGAAGCCTTGTTATTCATAACAAGCTCCTCTCCACACAATTGTTGATGTTGATGAGGTGCCTTTTGGAAATGCTCTCAGGATGGGGGATGGTTGACAACGGAACGCAGCAAGAATGGGGGATCAGTACTATTAGTCCTACTCCCTGATTTCTCTGGAAGAGAGAGGGGCTGGAGGTTGTCATCACCAATAGCCAATGATTTAGTCACTCATGCCTATGTCAAGAAGCCTCCATAAAAACCCAAAAGGATGGGGTTTGGAGAGCCTCCAGGTTGGTGAGCATGTGGAGGGGCTGGGAGAGTGACCCACCTGGACAGGGCATTGAAGTTCTACGCCCTTTCCCCACACCTCGCCCTCTATGTCTCTTCAGCTGGCTGTTGGTTCCTATCCTTCAACATCCTTTGTAATAAACTTGTAATCTAGTGAGTACACAGGTTCCTGAGTTCTGTGAGCTACGTTAGAAAATTAACTGAACCCAAGGAGGGGGCAGCTGGAACCTCTGATTTATAGCCAGTGGGCCAGAAGCACAGGTAACAACTTGGGCTTGGGATTGGCATCTGAAGTTGCGGATAGAAAGCACAATCTAGTGGGGCGGGGCCCTTCACCTGTGGAATCTGGTGCTAGCTCCAGGTAGATAATATGGAATTGAATTTTAGGGCCCCAGCTGGTATCGGAGAATTGCTTGGTGCTGTGGGACCCCCTTCACCCATCCCACCCCCACATTGGAATTGGGTGTTAGTCATTTTAGGAATGGTTCTCAGCACCCAGCAAAGGGCTCAGTATGAAGAAGGCCTTTAACACATCACTGGTGAATGAATATGTGATTGAATGAAGGTGCATGGGTGATTGTAGGGGGACTGGAGGGAGGTAGAGTTGGAGGTGGGCAGGGCCTGGATCTGGACGGCCCCCTTGGGCTATATGTGAAGATGCTAGAACATTTCTCTTTCTGGTGATGGGGAGCTATTGAGTGACATTATTAGACTTGTTAGAATCATCCCTCTGGCAATGTTGTGGAGCTGGCTCGGAAGGGTGAGACTGGAGCAGAGTCGCCCTCAGCCACAGGTATTGTCACTGCTCTTCGGGAAGCCCTGACCTTGGGCTGGATGACTGGGACCAGGCAGACTGGGGTTGAGGAAGGCAGAGCTGTGTGGACACTGAGCTGCCCGTGCAGCTGGAAAAGGTAGGGGAGGCAGAGACACACCCAGGTGCCCCTAAAGCCTGGGCCTCGTGGATGTGGGGCTCTTTTTGTTCTGACAAGAGTGTTACTTCTATGGTAAATTGTGCTGCTATGAACATAGGGGTGCATATATCTTTTCTGATTGGTGTTTGTAGTTTCTTGGGATATATTCCTAGAAGTGGGATCACTGGGTCAAATGGGAGTTTCATTTTTAGTTTTTTGAGGAAACTCCATACTGTTCTCCACAGTGGCTGCACCAGCAGCAGATGAGTGAATTAAAAAACTGTGGTACATCTACACAATGGAATCTTATGCTGCTGTAAACAAGAAGGAATTCTTACCATTTGCAACAGCATGGATGGAACTGGAGAGCATTATGATAAGCGAAATAAGCCAGTCAGAGAAAGATAAATATCACATGATCTCACTCATTTGTGGAATATAATGAACAACATAAGCTGATGAACAAAAACAGACCCAGAGACAGAGAAGCATCGATCAGACCGTCAAACCTCAGAGGGAAGGTAGGGGAGGGTGGGGGTAAGAGGGAGAGATCAACCAAAGGACTTGTATGCATGCATATAAGCTTAACCAATGGACATAGACAACAGGGGGGTGAGGGCATGAGTGGGGGACATGGGAGGCAATGAGGGGGTAAGGACACATATGTAATACCTTAATCAATAAAGAAAAAAAAATTTAAAAAGAGTGTTATTTCTCCAGACCTGAGCCTACAGGTTAGAATCAGCACCCGGAGGCTCTCTCAGGATGGACAGGCGATAACCTTCCTTTCAGTTTCAGAGCTTGGAGTCGAGGGATCACCTGAATGGTCAGAAGCTCTGGACCCCACCACCTGCCTCCTCCCTCAGGACCTTCTATAAAAGCAATGCCATGGCTGCTGGGTTCTGTGCAGAAGGAGCTAGAAGCTCCAATGGGTAAGACTAACAGTGGTAGAAAGCAGGGGTGGGCATGGTTTGCCGAGCGACCATGGCCAGGTCACCACCCCATCCTGGAGAACTCACCAAACATCAGTCCAAGGCAGGGGCACACTCACCTCTCTGATGGGGACTTGAGGCCCAGGGCTTTCTAGCCTGCTTCAGAAGAAGCAGGTGGATGAAAGGCATGTTTGGAAAAGGAGAGGATCTGAAGCTCGTAGAGGACTGTGGGATGATGTGTCCCATGAGTGAGCATGTGAAGGAGGCAGGGGCTGAGGCCAAGCAGCTATTCTTTCTTCCTTATTTCTTGCAGCCTGGTATCATGACCCTCTGGGATCATCCTGGCCAATGTCTACGGCCATGTCTCTAACTTAGCTCCCCTCTCCCCTCACTGCTTCCTAGACTCCAGCTCTTTGCTCTTCTTCAAGCACTTCCCTCCCTCTCTGCCTCTACCTCTGAGCTCATCGCTGATCCCTCCTGTGCACCTTTCTGGTCTGCCTTGGAATACCTGCAGCTCAAGGGCCCTTCTCCTCTTCCTGCTTCACCTTCCAGCCTGGAGCCAGGTCCCGCCCTTCTTCTCTTAGGAAACCTGTTTCATCTGAACCCTAACTATTTGTGTATTGTGACTGGCATCAGAGGTCCGGGTTTGAACGCCTGTTCTTAAGAGGGATGTAAATGTGGGCATAGTCCTTCACCCCCCAATGCCTCATTTCCTGGTTTCTAAAACAAGGACATGCACCTTTGAGACAGGGCCTGCATCTGTCCTGGTGTGCCTGGGACAGCAGGGTTTATGCTGATTGTCCTTTGGAATTATTACTACCAGTAGTGCCCCCTTACACTCCCAGGGTGCCTTGGTTTGTATGATAAATTATATGTTCACCTCACTCCTGAAGCTCTTATGAAGATTAAATTAGATAATCTCATGATATAATCCATGTAAAGTTCCTCAGCAGAGTGCCTGGCATAGAGTAAGTACTCATTAAACATCCACTTGTTATTCTGTTCCCCACAGACGGAGCTCCTTGAGAAAGGAGACAGGGTGTCTGGTTCAGTTACAATTACCAGATGAGAATGGCCAATTATCCGAGAATTTAGAGTCCAGTGCAGTCCAGTCAATGCTAAAGTTAAGGTGCAGGGTGACTTTGTCTCTCTTTATGACTCAAAAGCCTGTCAGCGACGCTTTGACACTGCTTTTTGGCACTGTGCTGTGGCCTGGGAGCAGGAAGAGCCACATTTCCTGTGCACCTACTATGTGCAAAGCTCGCTTTTTTTTTTTTGTCACTGAATCTTCACATCATCCCAAGTGGTGGGTCTGAGGTTAAAGGACTGTGGCCATTGAAGAGCAGTTCTGCTTTAGGATGACAAGAAATAGGTCCTGGAGCGGTGAGACATGAAGCAGAGGAGTTTGCAGGGAAGAGATGGCTCAGGGCCTAAGAGGCAGGGTAAAGAGTTTGTGTTGTAAAAGCCACTGCAGGTCTTAATCCAGCCAGTGATGTGGGCAGAGTGAAGCCTGTATTTTAGAAGGACCACTTTGGCGCTGGCGTGGGGGATGACCTGGGGTGTGAGTCCAGATGGGAGATGACTGCAGCTGTAATCCAGGGGGAAGTTACTGAGGGGCAGGGCCAGCAAACTCCCAAGTTCAAATGTGCAAAGATGTCTAAGGTAGTGGTTCTCACAGTGCTTAGCACATGCCTGACACACATTGTTGTTAATATTGATTAATAATGGTATCACTCATCATGAAAACCATAATGGTAAGGATAATGAGAGTACTTATTTATTGAACATTACAACATGTGATGGAAAATGCTTTACTTATATTAGCTCATTTATTCATCATGACTATCCTATCAGGTAGGTGCTGTGACTCACTCACCCCATTTTACAAACGAGAAAACTGAGGCCTAGAGAATTGAAATGTTTTTGCCCAAGATCACACACAACTGAAAAGAGATGAATTCAGGGTGGCAGGGCACAAGGTCCAACTCCAGAGCTCAAGCTCTCATGAAGCCGCCACACCAGCTGCCTTGGAGGAGTTTCTCAGCAGGAGAAGCCCATGCTGGTTGGTCCTGGAGGAGAGAAGGGGGCAGGTTCATTGTGTCAGGGTCACTGAGTGAGAAAAATTCTAATGCAAGTGCCTGGTGCATCCTCTGTCCCCTGAGGTTGCCTTCCAATGACACAAGCTAAGGCTGACCCAGGGAGGGAGTAGCTGGGGAGCGGGGGAGGGCATCGCAGGCCCCACCCCCTCATTTCCCCAGGTTTTGGTCCCCTGGTGCTTCTAGGATCATCTCTCTTCCTCTAAGATCTGTGCAGTGGAGCCATCCAGCTTCCTCCAGAGACCACCATCTCTCTTCTAATTGGTGGAAAATTGGTTGCTAACTGTCAGGAAATCGCCGATTTTCCATCCATTACTGGGGGGACCAGGGCTGTGGAGCTGTGGGGGCCTCTGGGTGGGAAGCAGATGCTGATTAGGCCTTGCAGTTAATGATTAGGTTTGTGGACCTCCTCAGGCAGTCCTCCCAGACTGCTTATTAACTCCCTGCGAAGACCCATTGGGTAGGAGATATTGGTTAAGTAGAACGCAGAGCCACAAAAGAGTTACTATTCATTAGACTTTGGTTGTGGGGAGAGAGGAAACTGGGGGGAAAAAACTGTAACCTCAACCCAGGAATGTTAAACAGTCTCATAAGTTGGCAGAGAACTTTATAATTGTTGCTATTAAAATATATGTATTTATATAGGTGATTTGTTGGAGGAAAGAATTTCAGCATTCGAGGGAGATCCCTGCTATGATCTCACCCAGGATTAAGTTGTTAGGGACTAGATATTAATTAAGGCTGAGGGCTCCAATCCCTTCCTAATTAGCTCATGGAGTATAATTTGCTACTGTTATAATCACCTCGAATTTGCCTGGAGCTCTCCTCCAGCTAGATTGGGTGAGCTCTACCCCAGTTCATGAGCAGGGGGAGAGGGGAGGCAGGAGGCCTGGGCTCCACTCACACCCGTGTTCCTGACTCGGGAATGGGTTTCTCTCCCCAGTTTCCTCACCTACAATGAAGGGTCAGCTAAGGGAAAGGGTGGCATATGTTTGAGAAGCCCTTCTCAACTGGGTGTTCTGCGGCCCACAGTGTTGGTAAAAACTCAACAGTGGCATGAGATTGGGGATATATTGATGCCAGGCTTCTTCTGTGTTCTTCACAACCCAGGACATTCAAAGGCCTCCCCTTACCTAAGGGGAGACAGGGAGTTCTCCTCCGGGGATCTCTTCTGAAGGTCAGGAAATGAGGTCATTTGTCATCTCGGTGACAAGCAGAAGTATACACTCAGGTGGCCCCCTGCGTCCTCTGAGCAGCACATCTCTGTTTACTGAGCACCTTGTGTTCACGCTGACTCTGGTCTCAGAAATTCCTCTCGTCTGCTCTTCACTTACCTGGCAAACTCCTATAAATCCTTTAGCACCCAATCCAAATGTTCCTTTTTTGTTAAGCCTTTTCTGATGGTCCCAGGAAGGGCTAGTGAGGCCCTTCTCTAAACTGCTTTTCTTGAATCCTCTATCCAGATCTAACCTTCCAAGATGACTGTTCATGCCTTGGTCTTACCTATCAGACTGAACTTCTTGAGGGCAGGACCGTACCATGTCTGATCCAACTTGGCATCCGCAGAGCTCATATCAGAGTTGGCTGAGGTTGCTTTATATTTTTGGTTCATGCAGTCTTTGCGAAAGGGCTCCCAGTCCTTTGCCTCTGGTGTGAGGAAGAAAACGGGCTTTGAGAGCAGGTGATGCCCTGGTCCTTGGATGGTTTCTGGGGCTGTGAGGTGTGAACCTTGTTCTTAGTTGTGATATTGACAGGTAAGAGGGGGTCCTATAGCTCTTCACCCTACCCAGGTATCTTCCTCTCCTTCCCCATGAGATCCCTAACACAGACCTGGGAATACAAATGGTGTTTGGAGAAGGAAGTGAGCTATATTGCACTGAATTCAATTTGCCATGATGGAACCCACAAAAGAGACTGAGAAAAGCCCTTCAAACCCAAGCCCCAGGCAGAGGAGTTGGCCTGCAGCTCTGTGGGCTGGAAGCAGAGAATCAAAAGCAAGGGAGGTGCTGCTGATTGGAAGTATAAACAGGTTCAAGAAGGCTTAAAGAAATTCCCGGATGACAGATCCCTCACAGGTAACAGGTCATTAATAACCATGAAAGATAATGATGATAATAATAATAATTAATAATAATACCTCCAAGAGAGCTTTTATATTTTTTTTTCTTTGCTGCTATCTCCTTAAATACTCTTCATCCACTTGGGGGAGACTGTAAATGCTCAGAAAGGTGGAGCAACTTGCCTGCGGCCACACATTGTTCAGGGCAGAGCCTGTACTAGGTCCGAGATGGTTCCTGATTTCAGAGAAAGTGTGTGATGTGTTTTGAGCCTAGGGCTCCATTTCTGTCTCTCCCCGTCCCCCTCTCCCCACATCAGTCCTGCACCATCATAAGCTCTCCATTCAAAGGTGTGCCCAGGGTCCGTTGTCCTGCTCTGTCAGCGCTCTGCCACTTGACATCGATCATGAGTCTTCCTCTTGCTTCAAGGTGGTGGTTGGATATTCTGGGCAGTTAACCTCTTGGATCCACGATTTCCCCTTTATAAAGTGGGGTGGTAGGAGTGCTTGTCATTGCTATGAGGAGGGAATGGCACAGTGTGTGTAACGTGCTTTAGCAACCTGCCTGGCACATGATGTGCACTCAACAAATATGAGTTTGAGGCAAGGCCTGACGAAAGCAGCCCCAGGGTGAGACACTCCGGGCTGGTGCAGAGCAGGCTGAGGGGCAGTGTCTTGTCTTGTCTGCCGGCTGTCTGTCTGCTGTTCTCCCACTCAGAGGGTTTTCCCCCGGGTTCTGTGAACCCTGGTGGACTTCTGGGGAATTTTACTCACGTTTCATGGACTCTTTGCCACAGTTCCTTAGAAAGTTATTGGTGATCTGTGGTATCTTGCTAGAATCCTGAAGAGGCTATTTTACGAGTGGAGAGAGGCCTTGGAAATTGTGTAAATTCACCAGATGGGCTCACATCTGCACTGTGTGAGGATATGTGTTCTGAAGCCAGTTTCTCTTAACTTACCCTGTTCTCTGGAGCACTTGTTCTCAAGTAAAAATCATGCTTCCCCTTGGGGAGTGAAAGGGATCAGTGCTGCCACCTACAGATGGAAAATATATTAGATTTATTTCTTGAAGAGCCTGTTTAAGAACAGCAGAAAAAAAGAATTAGTTGCCAATCCCAACTGCTTCCCTCATCTTATTACCCTACTATTTAAAAATCCATCCGTGTCCACCATTACTGTGTTCAGATGTTCCACCTTCATGGAAATTTCTGGTTGTGACACAGAATGCATATGGTGCCATTTCTGTTTGGGACCAGGACTAGAGCCCAGACTCTATCCCGCTGCCTAGGATAGGGTACAACATGATTAGGTATCTGTTCATTAATTGGTCATTATAACATTGTAGAATTGCTTTGGTGTTGGATCAACATTTTTAAAGGTCCCATGCAAAGCTTTGGTTTAGCAGATCCCATTGAGATAGTATGATTCCAAGGCAGGTTATAGGAATTGGCCAAATGGGGAATTTTTGCTTTTGTGGATCAGTGGGCTCAGAGGAACTTCCTCCAGATACAACTTGGGCCAGTGTCCAGATTGCAAAGGGCATATTCTGGGTCAGAGATGCAGCCTGGCTGGTGTAGACAGCAAGGGGGAGAGCTGGGAGTCCCTGAGCTCCAGGTCTCAGGGTGGAGTTGTGGCTGGTTGCCAGTTTCCCATTGCCATGAAGAGCCGTACGTGAACTTGCACTGGACAACCTGTGTGTACAGAGCTCACAGAGCCTGAGAAAAGCAAACATGTGTAGACTTCTTAGGGGAACATATGCTAGAGGATCACAAAGGACCCAAAGGAAAGTTCTCTGGTATCAAAGGAGGAAATGGGAGCTCAGAATGGCGCAGTGCCCTGTCGAGGCCCCCAGAAGGTGAAGAGAAGAGCCAAGACTGGAACCCAGGCCCCTGACTCCTCCTGGGAGGCTCTCTGGGAAACCTTTCACAGTAGCTGGCCTCCTGGAACAGGACCTCGCTCTCCACCCAGAGCTCCCTTCCCCTGAGGGCTACGGAGATGGAGCTTAATTTTTAATGAACTGGCTTTCAGTTTAACTTCCCCCTTGGCAATGATTAATACCCAGTGACCTCGTCTGGCCTCTGCTGATCCTGACCAGGGCTGACCCATGAGAGTGTTGGTGGCCTCCAGGACCAGTATGGACTCATATGCAGCTGGAGGAGGTTTGAGGGGTGCTGGAATGTTTTCCTACCTAAAAGAACCTCTTCTGTCCTGTGCCTGGGATTCTGTCATTAGATATCACTCTTCAGAAGTAGGACATCACAAAAGGCCCTGGTTGCGGGGATTAAGAATAGAAAGGTGTTTCAAGTCTTCACTGGCTATTGGTTTGCCAGTTCTGGTGTCCAGCAGCTCAGAGAAATGGTAGAATGCGTACTTTTTAGTCAAAGGTTAATCTAGTGAGGCATCACTGGATCCATAGCACAACCAGACCGTAAGCTTCTCATGGGCAAGGCCGGGGTCTAGAGAGCAAAGACTTATCGCGGGAGAACTCAGATTTGGAGCTTGAAAGTCTAGGTCCGATAGCCTGTAACAGGAGAACGTGGGCAAGCCCCTTTCAGCCTGTTTCGTTGTCTATCAGGTGGAGAACACAATGCTTCCAGGCTCTTTTGAAGATGGGAGAGATAGTACCTGACAAGTATCTGGTCTAGAGGAGGCACAGACTAGATAGCGTTTGTTCTCCAGTTTTTCCCCTTCTCTGACTCGCCTTAGCTGACCCTCTGCCGAGAGGTACAGTAGGTTCCAGGTGCATCTGAGAAGGAGGACTTTTCCTGCAGATCTGGGATGCTTACAGGACTGGTTCTGCCCTTGTGAGACCAGATAGTTAGCCAGGTGTCAGGGCTCCATTCTTTCCTGCCCCTGGAGGCACTGGAACCAGTGAGCAGGGCTGGGTCTGCCTCCCTCAGTATCTGCCTGCCTCTTCTGATGATTGTATACACTGAGCTGAGAAAGTACCTAGGTCTGAGTTCTTCACGGCCTCTTGCCTCTGTGCTGCATCTTAGCACCAGCTGGCACCAGCCTGGGCTCGCTCGGCAGCAGCTCCCTCCCAAAGGCCAGGTCTGGGGCCCATTTTCCCGGGACCGCTGAGATGCAGTCCTGTGTGGAGGCAGGAAAGTGGCTCCTGTGACCTTCCCAGGGAGGATCGATGGGGAGGCTGGGTTGGGGTCAGGCAGGTGAAGCAGGGAACCATGAAGCCCC
>NW_005871085.1:3948404-4047354 GCF_000147115.1 Myotis lucifugus
GGCGTAGCCGTGGGATTATTGTTCCCTGGAAAACCCATTTAATCTTATTTAAACACCTTGATTTAAACTTGAATTTCCCCGGAAGGTTCCATTAATTAAATTGCAAAGAATTAATTCCAGGCTGTATTGTCCTTAGATCATTAACCCTATAATCCCGGTCCCTCATTATGCGGGTGTAGGGTGTACATTTTAAGTCCGTCTGGATTTAAATGCACCGGGTCGGGGCCTTTGACGGCCAATGTTGAGTCCAAGCATCCCCTAAAAATTAAAAATACCAAGGGCATGAAATCACAGTTATGCCGCGGCATGGGCTGATTAGTCATGAATCCATCGAGATGTCTTATTTAAGGGGAACGAGTGGGCGAGCTTAGTTTTATGTGCCTGAAGTAAGAACCAGATGCCGTTTACGACCCAGTATAGAAACCCCCACATGTTATGGGCCTGGGACAAGAAGAGAGGTACTTATTGGGCGGGTTGTTGGTTTCACGGGGTGCTGGGCCACAGCCAGCTGAGCATTCTGGAGCATCCGTTGGGGAGAATTCTGGGAACTACCCAGCCCCACTGTTCAGTTCCAGGTAGGGATATGGAAGCTGAGAGAGCTGAGGAACTTATATAAGACCACCTAGCAGGTAGGAGGCAGGACCAGAACAGGAATCCAGATCCTTAAACCCCCGCCCGCACACCCCAGCTGGGTCCTTTCCCCTACTCAGTGCCAATTCAATATCCTTGCCTGTATCCTGCAGAGCATGCCATAGGAGCTCCCACCTGCTATCCATCTATCCATCCATCCACTCACCCGCTCATCCATCCATCCACCATGTACTCTATAGATACTTATTGATCACCTACTATGTGTCAGGCACTGTAAACACAGGAAGAACCAAGACTGTCACAGTCCTGTCCTCATAGAGATTGTCATGTCCAATTACGTTCTCATACTCAACCTGATGGAGGCACATGGCATGAACAGACGATTTCAGTACAGGATGGCAATGCTATGTTTGTTATAAGCCCTGGACCCCGAATTCTGCCTGTAGGGCCAAAGAGAGATTTTCAGAGGAGAGAATAAGGCATTGTGATGGGTAGTGAGTGACAGGGCAAAGTTTGTGAAAGGTGGCATACTAGAACATAAGAAGTTTACAAAAGAATCTGGAAGGATATTTACCTAAATGTTAACTGTGTTTATCTTTGGGGAATGGGATTTGCAGGGTAGTGAGTGAGAAGGGATAGAGTACAAATTTTTACTTTTTACTTCCCCCCTTTGGTATTATTTGAATTAGAGTGTGTATATATTCAAATTTTACTTTAAAAAGATATTGCTATTTGGGAAAAACTGTATAAGGTATTTAAGGAACATCAAGGGGCTCCATGTGAGTGCTGGAGAGAGAGAAGGAGAATATGAGGCTGTGGAGGTCGGCTGGGGGCAGTCCAAGAAGATTGTGAAATGCTGGGCTAAGGAGTTTGGATTTTATCCATAGGGGTCTATCGAGGTGAGAGCAGAGGACACATTCACAGAGCTGAGCAGTGCCTGCACACATTAGATGCTCAATTAATCTATACCTGGTGTTGAATAAACGGGATGGCCAGGCAATGTGAACTCACCTAAGTTCTGAAGCTGGGGATTGTGGAAGTGTGGTCTTTACCACCATGTGTCAGTGGTAGGGACTGGGCAGTGGGGAACCCACTGTGGGAAAATGTGTGCCTGCAGAAGTGGGTAAAGAGGATGGAGAATCCATATGAAGAGAAAGAAATGCTGTGGTTTCTTCTCAGACCAGAGCAGCATGGAATGGGTCCAGAACGGTGGACTTGGGCATAAGCTTATAACCATGGGGAGTACTTTTTTATATAAGGACGTTCCCAGGACATAGGCTTTTCCAGACCACACTAGAGTTTTTGGCGTCCTTTGTGGCCACAAACCAATCAAAGCAGGTTACCATCCCGCTTTGCCCCCAGATGTGTCTTCAATCTCTCTTCTCTTCAGTATGTCTTCAGCACCACAGCGGGAAGGAGCCTCCTAAGATGCAGTTCTGGTCACCTGGCCTCCTTGTTCGAATCCTTCACAATAGATGTCAGTCACCTCACTTTGGCTCAGGAGGACTTTTTTATCTGTTCCTTATAGATTTCTCCAAACTTACTTTCTATACTGTCTTCCTCAAGCTTTACTCTGCAGCCAGGTCCATTGCTCTCAGTTAACTGAGTTACTTCATGCCTGGATCACTCTTCCCTTCCCTCAGGATGAGCCCACCCTCACACCCTCCTTCTCCCTCCCTGACCCCTAGCCCTCCTGTAAGGTTTCAGTTTTGAGTCATCTTCTCTCTGAAGCCTTTTCTGACCACATCTCTACTCCTATCGGTACTTCACTCCCCGGGGGGTTTTGGTTATGCCCTCCCTGGGGTCTTGTGCCAAAGTGTTCTGTACTATTTTTTTTTTTTTAATTTTTAAAAAAATATATTTTATTGATTTTTTACAGAGAGGAAGGTAGAGGGATAGAGAGTTAGAAACATCGATGAGAGAGAAACATCGATCAGCTGCCTCCTGCACACCTCCTACTGGGGATGTGCCCACAACCAAGGCACATGCCCTTGACTGGAATCGAACCTGGGACCTTTCGGTCCGCAGGCCGACGCTGTATCCACTGAGCCAAACCAGTCAGGGCAACAATCTAATTTTTAAATATTGGACAAAATATTTGAACAGAATATATACCGATGGCAAATAAAAACATGAAAAGATGCTTTTCATTAGTCTTTAGAGAAATGGAAGTTAAAACCACAATGATGTACTACTATATAATTATCATAATGGCAAAAAAAGGGTGGGAGGAAGGAAGGAAGGAAAAAAGGAAGGAAGGAAGGAAGGAAGAAAACTGACAATAGTAAGTGTTGATGAGGATGTGGAGCAACTAGAATGAGAACTCTCATACATTGCTGGTAGGAATACAAATTGATACACTTTGGAAAAGAGTTTGGCAATCTCTTATAAAGTTAAAAATGTACTTTAAATAAAATATCCACAGTTCCACTCCTAGCTATTTACCTAAGAGAAATGAAAATTTATGTTCCTACAAATGTTTATAGTGGTTGTTTTAAAAATCATGCTAAATGTTCAAATATTGAATTTTTTTTAAGTTTGTGATACATCAGTACAAGGGAATGCTACCCATCAATAAAAAGAAACAATCTGCTGATTTGTACAATATGAATGAAGCTGCACTATACTACCCCACTAAGTGAAAGAAGCCAGACTCAATGACTCCACAATGTATGATTCTATTTATATGATATTCTGGAAAAGGCTAAGCCTTCCAGAGGTTCTGTGCATATGAAGAGAAGACAGATTAGTGGCTACCAGGAGCTGGATGTTAGGGGAGTGGACTGAATAGAAAGCAGAATGAGGACATTTAATGGGGTGATGGGAATGCTCTATAGCTTCTCAAAGTGTGGCTATGTGACTGTATATACTTGTAAAAACCACACAGAACTCCAGCAGGGTACGTTCTACTGTGTGTAAAATATAAAGTCTACTTAAAAATGGTAAACATAACCAAACAGAGAAAATAATTAGTTGACTAAACTTTTGAATACTATCGCTTCAGTTATATATTCTCTGTGGAATATATTCTAAGGACAAAAAGAACTGAAATGAAATGTGTTCTGTACTATTAAAGAGACTTACTAGTAACTCACCATGTCTCCTCACTGACCTTAGTGTTTGTATATCTACCTCTTTCCTGCCCCACTCCCCACTGCCCCCCTCTTGCTTTCCTATAAGCTCCTCAATGCCAGGGACTATTTCTGCTCTCCTTAGCACCTGGCACAGAGGCTGGGCCATACTAGGTGTTCAGTAAGTACTTGGTGAACCAGTGCAGGAATGAAGAACAGGGCACCTCTGCAATGTTTTCTCTTAGAAAATAGAAAATCATATCACACTCCTACCTTCCCTCACCTTGAGGAGCCATGAGGGTCTAAACATTCCTGCAAGAGGCAGCAGCCTCCTTCATTAGAAAGATGTCAGGCAGGGAAGCAGAAGACCTGAGTTCTAATCCTGGTCCCTCTGCCCTTGGGTGAACCCCTGCCCTTCTTTGGGCCTCAGTTTCCCCATGTGTACAAGTAATCCTAGTATCACTTTCCCATAGAAATGTTGTGAAGCTCAACGATGAGCTCCAAACCATTTCCTATATAAGCTCCAGGCAGGACAGAAGTGTCAGCCAGGAAAATGTGGGTGTTTGCCAAGCAGCCAGGCCCAGGTTCTTTTTGGGGGGTGAGGGGGTGTTTCCACCACTGATGGGGACCTGCTCAGAGACTCTCCCTCCTCGAGCTCACTCACGTTGTGGGGCTCAGAGAATGTTAATTATTAGGCCCCAGCCCACCCGGAGAGCCTCAGATGAAAGCAAGCGCAGAGTGTAAAGTCTAATCGATGCCCTGTGCCTGGCGTCAGGGCCTGGGCTCCCTCTGTCTGGAGATGGATCATTAATCCAGACACTCCGACCTGGAACACTGGGCCCAGGAAGTCCCGAAACATTCCTGACCACCCACGGCTCAGACCGGCAGCCCCACGAGGCAGCCAGCCTGTTGCCGCAGAGTCTCACAATTTTACAATCTCGAAGTTAGATGAGACGCAGAGAGCAGCTGGTCCAGACTTTCACCCGGGGCAGAAATCCAGGCTGTCTGCATACTCCCCACCAACAGACTGTCCACAGAGGTGCGCCTTGACCAGCATCCCTGGACCCGGAGGGGACGGATCTGCTCTGCGTGACTTTGGGCCTTGCTTTTCCCTTCTGTGAAAACAGCATAAGGTTACCTAACTCCCAGGACTGAGGTTGGGAATTAATTAGGTGGCTTGAAAGTTTTATTTTGAGATTTGTGAATGATGTTCACGGGTGAGCTGTCATTATCTTTGTTAACAGTGTGAGCTCCTGTCCCCGGGAGGTATTAAATCTTAATCTCCAGAGTCTTCTTTCATTGACAAAGAGTTACTTCTCTGCTTGAAAACTTATGTATCCCTGGGGCCTTAAATAGAAAATCAGGAGCCTCCTGCCTTGCACCCAAGGCCCTTCAGGCTGTAGCCGCCATCTCCCTTCTCAGCTGCATCTCCTGCTTCTCCCCACCTACCCACTACTTCCCAGGTGCAGAAAACTGACCTTTGATACTGAGCTCCTCACCCCTTTTCTCTTGGTGAATTTCTACTCATCTTTCAAGGCCCTGACTAACTGTTCTGTCCCCTGAGAAGCCTTCTGATTCCCTACGACAAACCTCTGGTGACGCTGGTTGTTGCTTCCCCTGGTTTTCATGCTATACTCTCACTCCCACAGGACCATGGTATATTGTTTGAGTGTTAGTTATTTTTCTTCCTGAATGAAGAAGGAATATTAAAATGCATCTTCCACGAGGAACAGCGTTGTTATGGCTTATTACAACAACATCGGTCATTGGTTCCTCAGCATAATGTGTTTTTAACAGCTGGATACCTGGATTCTAGACAAAATGTCTCTAGAACCAAACAGACATAGGTCTGAATCTGTACTCAACCACTTCACAGCTTCATCACCTGGATGTTATTAAGTTTTTCTCAGTCTGTTTCTTTGTTTGAACAATGGGACATTAACAAAGCCTACATCTTAAGGTTCTTGTGATGATGATAAGAGATGTCTGCACTGTACAGTAGAGCATCTTGCCCTGACTCAGGAACGTTAGTCTTACCATCTGGGCCCCAGCTCGACCTCTCCCTGGCTCTCTATTTCCTTGTCTGTAATGGAACATGATTCTACAACAGAATTTTGCAGACTGTGATCCTTGGTCACATGGCTGCATCATACAGGGTTTGGCCTTCCAGGTGGAAGCCATTCTTGACCACACAGATCCATTCTTATTGATGCGTAGATTTTTTTAAGGTGTCTAGATTGAGTTCAAAGGACCCTTCTGGCTCCAAACTTCTATGATGCCATGATTCCGGGAGTGAGGCAGGTGACAGGGGAAGAGTTGTGATGAGGGAATGAGATAGAAGAGGCTGAGAGGCTGGCTTGGCCATGTCCTTCGCCCTAGTTGGAGGATCCCAGGTACCTGGGGGAGGTGGAGAGAGCAGGGATTTGTCTGCCTTTTGCACATCCCCTCATTCATGCCTTGCATAGTGTTCAATACCTAATAGGTGTTAAGTGAGTCTGCTGAATGGTGAAAGGGAGAGGCCACAATGAATGGTCCTCAGATCAGGTAAACTGAAGTGATGCCGGACCCGACCACTGTTGCCTGTCCTGATTACTCTCCTAAAGGAGAGTAATTGATTGTGCTCACCCAGCCGAGGTTTCATATTCTCAATGGCCACCACAGCTACCAGATCACACCTTTAGACTGGGATGTGGAAACTTCCTATGGTAGGGTGGATCTGAAGAGAAAGAAAGGCTGAGGGAAACTGAGGTAGGCCGGAGGTGCTGAGACATCATTGGGTTTCTTAGAGAAGAAAGCAGGAGCCCCTGAATAGAGACAATGAAAGAACCCTGGGGATTCCTGAACTTTTGTCCTGTGTCTCTATCTTTGACTTTGTTTCTAGGGTGAGACTTCCAAAGGAGTAGCTGTAAACTCTGAAATGGAGAAAGACTCATGAGATCAGGTCATTCACAGGGATTGGGGAGCTGGGGAGGCTGAAATTTTTTGCAGCGAGGATCCCAAGATGTTCACAGACAAGGACTGAATTACAGAACTGAAGAGGGGGGCAGGCAGAGGTCCTGGGGTTTATGTGTAGGAAGAAACACAAGGGTCCATCTGGGCATAAGATGAGCCTTGTGGGCCACTCTTCCCACTATTGTGAGCTCTTAGAGGACAGGACTGGGACTAAAGTGTGGCTTAAAGGATAGGATAAGGGGGCACCTTACTGTCCCCATGGGCTCAGCATCAAGATTTTCAAATATTGGATACATGATGAACACTGCTGGAACTCAATTTTCCCTCTTCTATTTTACTCCTTTATTTTTAAGCTCTGATCTTTCTCCTCCAGATGGAGTTCTCCCATCTGGTTACAGAAACTGGATCAGTGGAAAGAGAAACTCTAGGATGTTGGAATTTCAAGAATGTTTCCAGGATGCCAAGAAAAATAGCTCTGTGATGAGCCAATGGCATCATGATGGCAGATCTGGAAAATAGATTTGATTATGTCTGAGTTGCAATCTCATAGGACAGTGATGGTGAACCTATGACACGCGAACTCATTTTTTTGGTTGATTTTTCTTTGTTAAATGGCATTTAAATATATAAAATAAATATCAAAAATATAAATCTTTGTTTTACTATGGTTGCAAATATCAAAAAATTTCTATATGTGACACAGCACCAGAGTTAAGTTAGGGTTTTTCAAAATGCTGACACACCGAGCTCAAAAGGTTCGCCATCACTGTCATAGGATCACAGGGACGTTGAGGTCATCTGGTATACTCCATGGTGCTACACATGGAGGATCTGAGGCCTGGGAAGGGCAGAAATAGCTGGTGGCAGAGACTGGAATGGAACCAAGAGCTTCAGCCATTAACCTCATTCCAATCAGATGCCAGGCCTCCACTGCCAAGCCCTTCTACGAGCAGTCTGACATGTGTAGCTTTGCCTTATCTGCAGGAAGAAAAGATGACAGTGTAGTCTTTCCTGACCAAGCATCCATCAGGACCCACATAAATATTTTCTCAGCATCTGTATGGCCAGCATCTAGTTTGGCTATGTTCCAGGGAACAGTAAATAATTCAGATGACTAGTTGCTTCCTGACACTTTCTTGGGTGTGTTTTCTGACGACTATGTTTTTGGAGCGGATGTTGGGGAGACCTTAACAAGGGCAGTGAGCCAAGCTCTTACTGGACGCTCTGATGGCATTTCTGGTCAGGAAGGAAGTACCCATGGTGTCTTGATGTCAACGCACTTGGGGCAGAAGATTACTTTCACTCCTTTTGAAAGGCCTTTCAAGTGGGGCCAGGAATTCATTTCAGGGATTAGAGCAGAGTGAGCTTAGAGACGCTGGGACCAAAAAGTCAGAAGAAATCAGCTCAAGTGTAGTGAGTTGGGTAAACTTGACCAAAGGCATAGTGGGATCTTGGCAGGTGAGCTGCTGGGGAAAGTAAGGATAGTGTTGGAGCTGGCATGGCCTCAGGTCAAAATGACCAGTCTTGGAGCTCCAAGGTCAGGAGGGGTAGGATATTTGGGGCCCATCTGTGCTGATGCCCATCTAGGGCCTCTGACTGGGGACAGAAGTGGGAATCTCAAGGAAGTATTTGGTGGTCAGATTCTAGGTGTTCTGCCTGGTTTACAGTAAGGCTTCAGTCAGCTATTTGAGGATATTGGAATGGAGGTGAGGGCAGGAAATATCTAGAAAGAGTGGCAGAGTCAAAGAGTCTTAGAACAGATAAACTAGATTTCACCCTCTGGTGGGAGGGTTCATTATCCTGTCTGCATGGGACAGGATGGTCTCAGTGATAGTGCAGGTCTGAGTGTGCAGCGGGAAGGCTCTCAGTGCCTCACTTGTTCAGGGCAAGGAAGCCAGGCTGACATTGAAGCAAAGATCCAGCATCCATCTCACTTAAGGAAGAGCACACTGTGTCTCTGATGGGTGTAAGGGTGTAGAATCCTAGGCTACTGAAAGGACCTACGGATGGTCTTGCCAGAGCTTCACAATGAGATTGTTGGTGCCCTGACTTCCAGCTCACAGCCCCATGTGGTTGCCCTTGGGAACCTAGTGGAGATCACAATTGCTCTACAAAGTCAAAGAATGGGACTTTGAGGCCCAACCTGAATTCCTTTATGTGGTTCTTGAAGTAGAACTCTTCAGCCCCCATCATGGGTCTGTCACCTGGGTGTTTGGTAAAACTTTTTGGACCAGCCTACAGTCTAAGCTCGTATGCTCTCTAGGGATGGGAGTTCCTAAGTTTAATTCATCCCAAGCTATGTTGCAAACACATTTGTTCTGATTCTGAAAGGAAATGCAGGATGGTTGAGAGACTGTGGGCACTAACGTCAGCTCACTTGGGTTCAGGTACAAGTTGAGCCACTGTGTACCCCTGGGCAAATTACTTAACACCCCTGAGTCTCATTTTCATCTTCTGAAAGAGAGAAATGGTCATCTGAAAGAGAGAAATGGTCATTGGAAGGCTGGAATGATGCAATGAGCATAAAGTGCCAAGCCCATTTCCTGAAACAAAGTAGATGTGATATTGATGACTGATTGCCTTATAAGTAATTATTGATGGCCCTATTGATTAATTTGAAGCAACGAAGACCTGAATTCTGGTCTTGGATCTGCTGAGTCAGGCTTGGTGTCCTTGGGCAGTTAGTTACCTCTCCACTTGAAGACACAGTTGTCTCATCAGTAACGTGGAGAAAATAATGCCCACGTCACAGGGCTGTTGTGAGGTTTTAATGAGATGCTTGTATAAACTCCCAGGCTCCTACTAGTTCCCAGATTGAGGGGAAAACACTTTATCATGTAAATGACTAGAAAAATGGGAGCTCACCCTCCACATTCCATAGGATGCAACAGCCTCTGATTCTAGGCTAGATCCCTTCTTCAGTCTGTTTCCTCCTCTCTTCACCACTCCCTAATTCAGGCCTCATTCCCCTCACCCGGGTGGTTACACTTGCCTCTTTATGGATCTCTCTCAGCCATGTCTCTTTCTTCCATTGGTTTTCTCCACAGCAGACTTTTTCCCACTCTACTCTCCTGCTCATTTCTTCCTGTGTCTCCTCAAAGTGGGTCTCACCTCTTTGTCACAGTATTCAAGACCCTCCATACTCTGCCTAGCCTACCTTTTTACTTTGTCCACAGATTTTTACCTACAGCCCCTCAAATAATTTACATTTGCCTTTTCCCAAATCTTCATTAAGAAAACATCCTTGGAGTCAGAATCAGCAGATGTACTAGTATATTCTGGGCCTTGTTTGGCTGCCGCCTGACCTTCTACACACTGCTTCTTTTCTGTGCGCCTTCCTCCGGTTCTCTATCTGAAACGTCAGGACTGAATAAGTTATCTCAGGGCCTTTTAATAGTTAAGGCATTTTAATCAAATTTGATGGTCTCTCGGGTGGCCAAGATTTCTTTTTCTCTCTCATCAAACATGCACAGCACACAAAGTCACAGATCCCCTCATACGTGCATGCAGTCTCTCACACAGATATACACTCACTTTTATGCACAGACATGTGTTTTCACACACACACACACACACACACACACACACACACACAACACATCCTCACATATACACTTAATACTCATGCAATCTAGGACTCACACTTGCTTGAACACACTCTCACACACATAGAGTCTAGTCTCTCTGTTTATCACTGAATCCCTAGCACTTAGAGCAAAGCACCCAGCAAATCAAAGCTCGTCTATGGAATTAATGAATAAACACTGATGCACAGTGGACACACACCACACCCATATGCACAAGCAATCAGATGTTCACACTCGGGGACAGGGTACTTGCTAACCTGCATTAGACACACCCAGCACACTCACTTCCACCAACATTTTCACACTATAGAGCTTCATGGTCCCTTCCAGGAGTTCAGCTAAGGGAGATCCTTTTCTTACATGTCACCCTGAAGGCTCCCTTGTTGGTATCAGGTTTGGCTCCAGGAACACCCAAGGACCATAGTCCAGGTGTCAGGGATACTTGATAGCTTTCTATGTGGACAGTGCTTTGTAGAAGTTTGATCCCTTTATCAAATGATATCCCACTTGATTCTCTCAGCAGAGGAGACAGAGACCTGGAGAGGAGGGCCATCTGCCCAAGGTCAGAAAGCCAGCTGGGAAGTGACACAGCCACCAGAACCCTCACTGCCCTGTTCAGGACTCTCTCTATTGACTCTCCCAGTGACTGTTTTAAGAGGATTATTTATTCTTTAGTTGTTTCCCCCTCTAATTTATTTCTTTCTGTATCTTTTTTTTATCCCCTGTTTCCGCCAGCAAAGAGTTGGTTTTTAGCAGGGAGTGATGGAGGCCAAGTTCACTGTCAGAAAAAAAAATCTAAAAGTACTTTCCTGTAAACTCCAGCCAAGACTCCTGCCACATGTAGTGAGAACTTACCACACCTGCATGTACCCACCTTCATAAAGAACCAAGTTGCAAAAGGAAAAGAAAGCATTAATAAAGTTTAGTATCTACTTTAGAGGACAGAGTAAGGGCCCTGGCCGTAAATTTGCCAACTAATTAAAAAACTATTCATATTGTTTTATGATTTTTAAAAATTTGCCTCATTTTTTGATCCTTGGACAAGACAGGTGAAGCACACACTTCAGTTGTCTTGGCTTTGGGATGACTGGTGAGTTTGTGGGTCAGTCTGAACTGTTTTTTTCACCACTATGGGGCAGCTGGGGACTCTACTTGGGGCTCTAAGGAGTGCAGGCCTGACCGTAGCCTTGCTTGCATCTCTCTTTCCTGACTCCAGCAGCTCTCAGTGACACAGTGATAAGGTTGTGTGACAAGACCACTAATTTTGGAGTCAGACTGAACTGTTTGAATACCAGCTCCATCCCTTAGTGGCCATATGACTTTGGCCACTTAACCTCATGCGTCTGTTTTTTTTTTTCTTCATCTGTGCAAAGGCTATTGATACTCCTGCCTTGGCAGGTGATTGCAAGAATCAAGACCAATATACATAAGGATCCTGATACATGATAAGTACTCGAGAAATGGTAGAGACCATCAGATTAGCCAATCTGGTACTTGACTCCACTCTGCCTCAGATTTCAAGGGGGAGGTTTTATGGAGTGATGGGTTAGGTGTGGAAGAGGGAAAGAAGAGGGTCAGGTTTCATATCTAGTTCTACATGAATTTGGGAAATTCCAACCTCTCTCTGGGTCTCTGTCAAGTGGGTCTCACCCATTTGGATATCCTTAAGAGGTTCCCAGTCCTGTGAACTCTGTGTTCATCAAGGGTTAAGACTGGATCTTCTCCTTTCTCTACCTGTGGAAGGGAGCTAGGTCAGACACACAGTAGATGTTCAAAGATACCTTAGGTGACTGACCTTGTCCACTGCTGGTCAACCAGTCCCAGAGAAATGATGGAAACCAACTCAGGTATATGCAAGTCTAGCTGTGTACATTGAGTAAGAGAGATTCATGGGGATATAATCAAGAAATAACTTTCACTGATTACTCAGCAGGGCTAAATCCCTTCCATCCTGTTTCAGGAACTTGAAGTTGATCAATGACTTCTGTTTTCTCTTAGCTAATAAGAAGTTCCCCATTTATTTGAACTCAGAAAACATTTTTTTCTGCTCAATTATTAACATGTCTTATCCACTGTACTACTCTTACTACTGTTAACAATAATCCTATATAATAAAAGCCTAATTTGCTAAGTGTCTGGCTGTCCGGCCGTCTGTTCAACCAATCAAAGCATAATATGCTAATGATATGCTAAGGCTGCTCAACCACTCTCTATGATGTGCACTGACCACCAGGGGATAGGTTAGCTTACTGCTGAGGTCCAGCTGATCGAGACTGAGCGAGATGGGCCAGACATGCCATGGAACCCTCCTGCGGTCCCTTTCCAGCTGACCAACCTCCTGCCTCCCTCCCTGGCCCCGATCGTGGGTGGGTGGGAAGTAATCAACCAAAGACCATCCTATATAATAAAAGGCTAATATGCAAATTGACCAAATGGCAGAATGACTGGTTGCTATGATGCGCACTGACCATCAGGGGGCAGACGCTCAATGCAGGAGCTGCCCCCTGGAGGTCAGTGTGCTCCCACTGTGGGAGCGCTGCTCAGTTAGAAGCTCAGTTCATGGCTGGTGAGTACAGCTGCAGTGGCGGCAGCCTCTCCCACCTCCACAGCAGCGCTAAGGATGTCCAACTGCTGGCTTAGGCCTGCACAGGGATTGGGCCTAAGCTGTCAGTTGAACATCCCCCAAGGGCTCCTGGACTGTGAGAGGGCACAGGCTGAGCTGAGGGTCACTCCCTCCACGCCTCCCACCCCCAGTGCACAAATTTCATGTACTGAGCCTCTAGTAGTAGAAATAAACTTCAAACTTCATTTAAAGGTAATGTTTGTTTTTTTCTTACTATCCACTTGAACCTGGGACTGCTGCCGGCCAGTCTCCTGCAGGGAGAATGAGGCTTAGTTTCTTCTTTCTTTTTCTACCTAGAGTATCACTTTTCCTTCTTCATTTTGCTTATCGTTATGGATTTCTATTCTCTGTATTGCCAGAAACCGAGGGAGGGAGAGGAGGAGAGGAAGACAGGAAAGTTCTTACCTGACTAGCATAGACTTGAAGACGCAGGGTCAGTGCTCTCTGAGCTTGGCAGAGATGTAACCTTGATTGTTCTTTCAGGGGGTGTTTTTGTGGGTTATTTGGAGAAAATCCATCCTCCTCCCCATACAGGTGATCCCTTGATGTGGGTAAATACATTTCTACTCCATCTGGCTGCTTCTGACTCCTCCCCAGCCTCAAGGCATCTGCCAGCACCACCACCCTCTCTCTGCTGAGCTCTTTCTTCTGGCCACATGGTCTTCTGACAGGGTCTAGGATGAGCTACCATCTCCTTCTTGTGTGGTCCAGATCAGATTCAGAGAAAACACTTCTGTATCCTCTGCTTGATAAACTCTGAGGATGTGGTTACCCCAGTGCAGTAACTTCTCTTTACTCTGCTGTTAGAATAGCTGGTCAGCTAGTCTCTTGCCTTTAGATTTAGCAGTGTGAGCCAGATTCCAGACCAGTGTATCCCCCAAATACAGGAAAACACCAAGATCTCCAACTATCCCATTAAGATCACTTTTCTTGGGCTTGAGTTAAGTGAGGGAGTGGGTGAAGATATACATGTACTTACAGCTCTTTCCAGAAATCCCCTATCTAATCCTGGCTCTGTTCTTGGCCTCTCCCACCTCTTTCATATGCCAGAGGTGGGTGGTCACCAATACCACAAAAGCGGTTTTCAGCACCACCTTTCTCAGCCCTTGCCTGGTGGTCTTGCATTTTACTTGGGGATGTGTTATCGATTACCTTGGGGCCTCCCATGAAGTCTGAACTAACATAGTTAAGTTTTAAGATTTTCTTTCCATTTAAAAATATTTTTCAGGGCAAAACTTTGAGATAGATATTGCTATCTCCATTTAAGAGCTGATAAACAAGTTCAGAAAGGCTGAGAAACTAACTCAAAGGCATACACCTTTTGGGATAAAAAACTAGGTTAATCAGATTTCAAAACCTGAGACTGAGGCTTCACCTTTGTAGCAGCTGAGGGAGAGCATAATCTTTGAGAGCCCATCGAACAGTCAGCAAGAAGTGAGCTAGGACATCAGTGTAGAATTCCAGGTGACTGTCAGCCACTTATTAATCTTAAAACATGTTCTTACCCATGAACTCTCTTGATGGGAAGTCATCCAGTACAGAACTCTTCCAGGGAATTGCTTTGGAAGAACCTAGCAAGTCAACAGGTTCTCTTGTGCTTCACCCCAACATTGATCGCCTCTTCCTAGATTCTCTGCAAAACTTTTATTTATTTATTTATTTATTTATTTATTTATTTATTTATTCTTTTCCTTTTTTTAGTTCTTCTGATTATTATATTGGAGAGAAACCTCCATTAACACGATCTTTTTCATCACCACCACTACATATTTAAAAAGTGTTAATTTTGACCTAGCCGGTTTGGCTCAGTCTAAATGATCCCAGGTTCCATTCTGGTCAAGGGCACATGCCTGGGTTGTGGTCTTGATCCCCAGTAGGGGGCATGCAGGAGGTAGCCGATCAATGATTCTCTTTCATCACTGATGTTTCTATCTCTCTATCCCTCTCCCTTCCTCTCTGAAATCAATAAAAAAATAAAAATAAAGTGTTAATTTGTTCATTAGCATCTTCTTTACTCTTGTTCATCTTCTGTGCAACAGTTCTTAGTAAATACTGTTGCTCAGTAGTGGTTAGCTGAATTAATTCATTGGCTGAACACAGTTCATTTGTGAGTAGGTTAGGAGTTCAGGGAAAAGGATGAGAAGGAAAGAAAATGTGTAGCTAATGGGGGCTGTCACATCAACCAAGAAGGGCTCAGCTCTAAGTCCTGACTCCCTGGGATATCCTGGATGAGTCATCCTCTGTCAGATTTAATTTTCTCCTCTGACCAATGGGGATGAGGGTCCCCATCTTGTCGGCCTCACGGGGAGTGTAAGATGAACCTCAGAGGAGATCAGAGATGTGAAAAGGAATGAAGGAGTATCAAATGTATGGGTTTGGTCTGGGAAAACAAAGCTTCTGAGTCAGCCTGACAGACCAGGCTGCTCAGACAGCGGGCTGGGAGGACCCAGAGAACCACCGTGGCCTTTGTGGGTCTCAAACAGAGGCCTCTACTTTCTGGGATAAATTATCCACAAGGCAGAGGCGTCAGGGCTGTCTGCTCCCAGTCTGGCCTTCTTGGCCATCTTACTTTATGAGACGTAAATTCCCAAGACTCACTAGTCATTTTTAATCTTCATCAGTGTTTATTTTTTCAGTTTTGTCCCCCTTTTTTTCTACCTTAGAGGCTGCTTGGTATTTTATAGGGTTATGGGCCAGGAGGGCAGAATGCAGCCACAAATCTCCCAGCTCTCTGGCTGAGACAGTGAGACACCGGGAGTGAGCTGCAGTGGTCTGAAGCAGAGATGCCCCAAGAAGCTGTAGCCAGACTGAGGCACTGCCTTGGTGCCTTTCCTAGAGAGTGAGCTCTGGAGTTCACTCTCCTGTTGAACCCAGGCCTCACAATTCAGAAGCAAATGGATGGAGTAGCATGCTCATGTGGAGAGATCACTGTGTGCCTCTCTTTTAAAATGGAAGTGACAGGGTGGTTGGGAAGAGATCAAACAAAGAATTTGTATGCATATATGCATAACCCATGGACACAGACAATAGGAAGGCCTGGGGCAGTGGCGGGGGGGGGGGGGGAGCAGGCTAGAAGTTGTAATGGGGGGAAAAGGGACATATGTAATACTTTCAACAATAAAGATTTTAAAAATAAAATAAAATGGAAGTGACAATACTTCATTCAAGTTATTGTGACTCGTCCAAAATGACCAAGAGATCTGGCACAGCCTGGCTAGCAAAGGGCATTCAGTGCAGAGAATTCTACATCAATACTCTCCTCTCTTCAGTGATCCACGGTTGTGAAGTAATGAGCTTATCATCTGATCTTCCTCTAGACCAGGGTTCTCAACCTGTGGGTCGCAACCCCTTTGGGGGTCGAACGACCCTTTCACAGGGGTCACCTAAGACAATCGGAAAACACATATATAATTACATATTGTTTTTGTGATTAATCACTATGCTTTCATTATGTTCAATTTGTAACAATGAAATTGGGGGTCACCACAACATGAGGAACTGTATTAAAGGGTCGCGGCATTAGGAAGGTTGAGAACCACTGCTCTAGACCCTCTCAAATGTGAGCTCATTGAGTCAGGGACTTTGTCTCAAACACCCTGGCATCTAGTATAGTGCCTGACATAGTATATATTCAATGAATATTGACTGAATGAAGCCAAGTCCTCTGTATGATTCCTGTGGGTAGGGAGGAGTCTCCATACAAGAAAACATTGCCACAGACACATAGAGGCATTTGAGTGAAAGGACTTTAGAACAGCATGCAGCTCAAGATTTCATTGTTGAGAAGAAGGCCTTAGGTTTAGGGAGGAGGTGGGGGTTGTCCAGGATTCACCAGAAGTTATGGGGAGACCTGGGGCTGGAACCCAGGCCTTCTGATTTCCCATCTGGGGTTCTTTGTAGTAGACTATACTGTCAGTCATCTGTTTAAGGTAGAAGGAAGAGGTAGAGAACTAAGTAAAAGACAAAGCTAAGAAAAGGAAAACTAAGGAAAAGAAGGCATTTCTGCTCAAGGTGAGAAAGAGAGAGAGAGAGAGAGAGAGAGAGAGAGAGAGAAGAGAATCTCAGGATCTTAGGACTGGGACTGACAAGGATATAAGTCCTAAACAGATTGTGTCACATGACCAACAACCTGAGTGCTTCTGCAGCACAGAACCCTGCCCTGGCTCTGGGGCTCAGCAGTGCACTTGACCTTTGTCCACACAGCTCACAGGAGTCACATTGTGGGGGTGGGAAAGCTTCAACTTCTACCAGAAGGCAACCCATAATGCTTGTTTCATCCTGGCTAGCAAGTCCTTATGTTTTCCTCATAACCTACACAATGATGCTCCTGCCACTGCTCTTTCTAATATTACTATTACTGCTATGAAAGTGTAATTCTTTTTAATGCTTATGATGTGCCAGGTACTGCCCTAAGTAGTTTACTTGTATTAACTCAATTAATCCTCAGAACCAACCCCATTTTATAAAGGAGGACAATGAGGTTAATGACCTGCTCATGATCATTCCCTTAGCACAGAGAGAAACCAGCCATCAAAGCCCAGCCATCTCGCAGGGTTTGAAACCTGGCACCACTCCTGCATCGCTCCTGCTGTCCATCTAGATGCCACTTTACTTTCATTGAACATGCCCAGATGCTCCTGTTTTATTCAGACGTGCTTCAACCACACTTCCCACTTTTCCATGTCTGCAATAAGATACTGTCCCAGGTTTTGTGCTAGGAGCTGAGATACAAAGATGAGAAATGGTGCAGCTGAATGGGCAGACTGATATTTAAATGGGACATTGGAAGAATGTGCTTTAAGACCCTGGGAGAAATGCAATCTGAGTGTGTGAGGAGTGAGAGCAGCATCTGTAGAAGAGGGGGAGACATTTGAGCTGGTCCTGAGGTTGAGCGAGCACCAGAAGGGGGAGAGGACATTCCCGCTGGGGGAACAGGGGCTGCAGACTGATGTGCTGCTGCCATGTGGGGTACTGGGAGAAACAGTGGGGTTCACAATGGAGAGGGCCAGATGTGAGACTGGAAAGGGACTTGAGGTTAGGTCTGGGGCTTTATCTTGGGGGCACTTGCCTGTGTGAGGCCTTCAAGAATGAACGAATGGCCCAGCCAGCATGGCTCAGTGGTTGAGCATTGACCTATGAACCAAGAGATCATGGTTCGATTCCCCATGAGGGCACATACCAGGTTGCAGGCTCCATCCCCAGTGTGGGGCGTGCAGGAGGCAGTGATCCATGATTCTCTCTCATCATTGATGTTTCTATCTCCCTCTCCCTTTCTCTCTCTGAAATAAATAAAAATATATTTTTTTAAAAAAGAATGAAAGAACATCCTGTCCCCCATGTTGACTAGCACATAGAAGGTGTTTAGTACTAAAACCAGTAGATTGGTCGATAAAAGTATTTGTTGAAACTTTTCCATAGCACCAGGCAAAATATTGGGGTCCTTTCTGTTGGAGGCCCAGCCCTGCCACAGCAGAGAAAACTTTCTTTCTGCCCTCAATTTTCTTCAAGTGGGACTTCACTCCTTCTGGCTGCTGATGGTGCTCCTGGCTCCGGGATGTGTTAGGCTAAGAATTTCTGCCAGCCCCTGGGCTTCTTATGAAATCTGAGATTCAGGCCAGGCCCCAGTTTCCTGACACATGCCTAAATCACTTCCACTGCTCCACAGTCTACCCGCCTTCCCACCACTCACCACGGCCAGAGGGGTCTGTGGCCAAGTTGGGAAGAATCAAACCTCCCAACTCCAAATCCTGGAAGATGTGGGGTTAGGACCAGGCCTGCGGGAGCCCAGGGGTCCACCCTCACCCCTGGTAGGAGAACTTCCCAAGTGTGCAGCCGCAGGCAGCTTTAATGACTCTGGGGCCTGCACACAGATATCAGCTCTGTTTTATTTTGCTATTTATAGTTACTTGTAAAATAAATAACACATTGGATTGGAGGCTGTTAAGTTGGTTCTTGCTGCCTGCCAAGGGCCTGGGAAGCCTGCTCGGGTGTGAGTACTCCGAGCATTCTATGAAGAAGCTTGAATGCTCTTCCTCCCATCCTGGTTTACAGCACTCTTTCCATCTGGCTGTGCACAGCTGAGGCCTGTTTCTCCCTCTGGCAGCCTCGTTCAGAACTGGCTAAGGCCTCCTTAACTTTCTTTATTCCAGAGGTCAGGGGATACTCTAGCATCTCCCACTATCTTAGAATCATAGTATTTCAAATCTAAATTTTTTTAAAACCTACTCTATTAAAATCTAAGAATACTCAAGCTGTAAATAGTGAGAAACTTGGGATTCTGAAACTTAGAAATATGGAATACTAAAATATTGCATGAGCCCGGCTGGCATGGCTCAGTGGTTGAGCATCAACCTATGAACCAGAAGGTCACGGTTTGATTCTTGGTCAGGGCACATGCCCAGCTTGTGTGCTGGATCTTCAATGTGGGACGTGCAGGAGGCAGCCAATCAGTGATTCTCCCTCATCATTGATGTTTCTATCTTCTCTCCCTTCCTCTCTGAAATCATAAAACTATGTTAAAAATATTGAATGATAAGCATATTAAGAAGTAAGGAGCTCAGCTTAAATTTAGGCCTCTGTCTATTACTGATGTGTAGACAAAGTTGACCTCGCTAAGTGATGTATGTGAGTGGACTGGGTTGACCTAGTGCTGCTCAGTACTAGGCAGGCAGACCTGGCAGGAAAGTGAGGAAGGGCAATCCAGTTCCTTTCTTCACCATCCTTTATATTCCCATTTGCTGAATGGCCCAGTGAGAAGCCAGAAGATACAACCTTCCAGCTGACCAAATGTATTTATGTGAGATACCTGTTAGGAATCGGGGCACATGGGGCAGGAACCAGTGCAAATTTGAGTAATTACTATATGTAACCTCATTTATTTCCTGCAGAAATTCAAGTTATTCTTAGAATTCTACACTTTTATGGCTTTAGAATGTAACACTCTCAAGTTTCTAGAATTTTAGGCTCCCAAATATTTAGACTAGAATCTGGAATACAGTGGGGCCTTGACTTACGAGTGTCCCGACTAACGAGTTTTTTGAGATACGAGCCGTCTCTCGGCCGATTTTTTCTTTGAGTTGCTAGCTAAAATTCGTGTTACGAGCCAGCTTCAGATACCCCACTGCTAGTTGGCGCAGCGAACGTCACAGTGAACGCCACAACATCAGCCCAGCATCACGTGTCTCACTCGTTCACTTTATGCTTTGACATACGAGTAATCTGAGTTACGAGCTCCGTCACGGAACGAATTAAACTCGTAAGTCAAGGCCCCACTGTATTAGATTGCTAGAATCACAGCATAAAGGGACCTGAAAACAAATCTAATTCTTTCCGAGAGCCTGGGCTAACAAAGACCCATTGGGAGCTATTGAAACTTTTGTTGACTATTACAACACCCAAGGCTTGCGCTGGGTATGGCAAAAGATGAGGGAGGGCAAAGCAATAGCACATGGTCACCACTAGCAGGAGATACATAACCAGGACCTCCATTTAATGCTGCTCAGTGCAGTTAATGTTCAAATTAAGAGCGATTCCCAACCCAGTGTTCTCACTTTATGCTGAGAAAACCTCCGATGGGGGTCTGGAGAAGGAAAGTGATTAGTCCAGTTTGGAACAATCAGTTAGTGACAGATCAGATCTGGACACCGATCCGTGTTTTCTGACTTCCAGCCAGTTATTTCCCTTCCACTGGTCTGCCTTTCCTGGACGGAGGTCACTCATTTCATTCCTTTGACAGCTTTATGGGAAGCAGTTAGCTTATCACTGGCATATTTAGTGAATGGAGATATAAAGGATAATAAAGAAAAAATAGATTGCGTGATGGGAGCTCTGAACAAAACTCACAAGTTAATTCAGGACAAATCTGTGGGTTTTACCCATCTGTGGCCCATTCTCTCTTTCTGTCACAGACCAATTCCTGTTCTTGATGGATTGAACCAAGACCATGGTCATAAAGCAAGGCCTCAGTCTGGTCACAGACCAACCCTTGACCTTGGCAAAAGCCTAAGTCTGGATGTCAGTAACAAAATAAGAGAAAATGTTTAGTGAGAAAATAAGAACACAGGCCATGTTTTGTTCTGAGCAGAATACAGGGAATTTTCTCCACTGAGCAGGTTTTCTGGTGTTGGGACAAAACAGTGGGCTCTGGAGTTCCCCAGAGAAGAGCCTCCTGGTTTCATGCTTAGGGGGTTTCCAAGAAGAAAGCTTTCCCACCAAGCACATTCCAGATTTCTCTGTCACTGTAGATAAGAAGTGACTTATCTGATTGGTGAATCTGGGCAGAAGTTCTGGGCATGTAGAGCTCAGCACTATTATTTTCCTTATCTTGGGAGGTATCTGCCCACAGGAAGTGACTCTTTGCTGGTGCCTTGGGCCCTTGTAGCCTGGGGTGGTCCCTGGTCTAGTATGTTCTGCCAAGTTGCACAAGTCTATCTATTTATGGGGATCATTTAATAGTACTGCGTAAGTCAGGGTAAGCTAACTTTTGAACCAACAGCTCCCATATTCCAGTGGCATTTTGTAGTAAAACTTAGTTTCTTGGTCATGATACTGACAAGTGTGGGAAGGATCCAAGTTCCTTCTGTGCAGCTTTCCCATCTTCTAGATCAGTTTTTCTCAACCATGATATTGCACCCTCCTCCCCCCGGAACATTCGGAAGTGACTGTAGACAGTTTAGTTTTCACATTGGCAAATGGGGATGCTATTGGTATCCAGTGGGTACAGATCAAAGATGCTTCTAAATATTCCAAAATGCATAGGACAGCTCCTGCAACAAAGAATTATCTGACCCAAAAGGTCTATGGTGCTGAAGTTGAAAAATCCCATCCTAGGGACTTCTTGAGGCATCCAACCAGCAGATGAAGAAAAAGAAGAGGAATAGAGAATTACACATGGGAGGAGTGGCTTACAACATTTTTGCCCACAGTCCATTGTCTAGAACTAAGTCACATGATGACACCTAACAGTGAACAATGCTGGAAAATGTCATCCAGTTGATGGCCAGAAACAAGAGTAAAAAAGCAAGTTTGCTGAATAGTATCTGTCACAAGACACATTTGTCTCCAACTCTAACCTATAACGATACCATTTTGACCTCTTTCTATATTCTCTTATTTCTTAAACCATTCAGATTGAATCAATTATGGATTCAAATACTGACTACAGCAAAATGCTCTAACTCTCTGGTCCTGTGTTTGCTCATCTACAACATGGAGGTAATGAAATTGACCTCACAAAGGTTGCTGTGAGGGTTTCTCCTACTCTATCTTCACCTACATTCTGAGAAGTGACCCCTCCTTCTTTCATGTAGAAGAAAATTCTGAGGTAAGCCCTTTCAGAAAATGAAATTTCATCCTGATCACAAGAGAGGAGAAAGAAGTTTGCAAGAAGTTTTCACATCCAGGGCAGGATTCTGAGATATCTCTTCAGTGACTCAGAAACTTCCTTTGAAAATGAAAATGACTTCAGAAAATGAGCCTTGACTGATAGATGGGCCACTGGACTTCTAGTTTTAGTCCTGTCCCTCTATCTGCATGGCCTTGGACACATTCCCTCTTGGACCCTTAGGGTCTTTGTTAAGCAGTGGGTAAAGGTGACTTTCCTTCTAGCTCTAAGGCTCAATGTAAACTTATGAACACTCTGGATTTCCCTCTCTATGCCCCGCCTCCCTCACTTAGCTCACCCCCTCCCCTTTTTTTTTCTAATCCTCACCGAGGATCTTTTTCCATTGATTTTTTAGAGAGAGTGGAAGATAGAAAGAGATATTGATGTGAGAGAAACACATTGATTGGTTGCCTCCAGCACAAGCCCTGACCAGGGCCTGGACTGAGGAGGAGCCTGCATCTTATGTACGTGCCCTTGACCGAAATCGAACCTGGGATCCTTCGGTCTGAAGGCCAAGTGATCCCTTTTCTTGCCATTCATATCCACCAAAGAATGGGATCTTGTTTATAAAGAGGTGGGTAGTTTAATGACCATCTTCCCTCCTGGGGAAACCAGTTGGTGGAGGGAAGTCCTCAGGAGGTTGCCATAAATAACCAAGCTCTTATTCTCACATTCTCAGAATGAAGTTTCAGTAGTGATTGATGTAGCCCATTTGGACAAAATTGGGAGCTCAGAGAATGCTTCTGGCAGGTCTGCATGCACATTAACCCCAGCTTGCCTGGGAGCCAGGGTCTCAGATACCCTTGCACGACCTGCTCAAGAGCCTCAAAGAAGAGGCAGAGAATTTCAGGTCAGGTGAGAAGTGAGAGGTCAGTCAGTGGGCATGGAGAGTAAAAGCTAGATTCTCCTGAATCCTTACAAGGGTTTCCCTCTCATTCTCCTTCTCCCAGAACATCAAGAACAGAACTCAATATATAGCAGCCATCATTAAAACCTACTTGACGTGACATGGCTTGTTTTTGGTCAAGTCTAAACAATTGTGCATTAAAAAAAATACATCGTGGGAAAACATGAGGCACAAGGGGTGTCTGTTCTCCCTACTCAGCAATGCTAAAATGCTGAAAGGAGGAGTGAAAGAGGGAGGAAGAATGTGGGGGAAGTGCCTGAGACAAAACTCTGCTGACTTCAAGATCTGGCTGACCCAAGTCTTAATCCCCCCAAGAGAGACGTCATTAAAGACTTGTTGACTTTGCTCAATATGCAGCCTGAAGCTTTCTGGGCCCAGTGCTGCATCTACCCACTCCCCATTTATAAGCCTCTTCCCCACCCCTATGGTCTGGGCCAACAGCAAGGCTCCCCCATCCAGCTTCTCTGCTGGACTTTCTATCTGAGTAAATGATTGCCCTGCAGCTGCTAACAATTGGGATCAGATACTTCCTTCCCAGGTAAATAAACATCCCAGCCAAAGCCAATCTTCACTGCAGCGTCGAAGCACCCCACCCCCAAGTCAGCGCAAGAAGATATATCAGGAGAGAGAGGGAAATTTGTTATAATTATAGTGGGAAGTGCAATGTCCATAGAAAGGATACTCCCTCGACTTGACTTCTCCCCTATCTTAATCTGAGTGAGAGAGGAGGTTCCAAGGGAGAGACCCCTAGAGATTGGGAGTGTCCACAGGAAGAGGAGGCTGGCAGTTCACTCATTGGTTAGACGCTTGCTGAGGTGCCGAATGTGCAGGCCCATCCCAGGCCTGCTATAGAGCACAGCAGAACAGGAGAGAAAGTTCTAAGAGTAGCTTGACCCGTGTCCACTGGAATTTGAGGGCACACATGAACCAGAGATTGATGCTTGCTTCTTTAAAACATAGCGTTAGCCCTAGCTGGTTTGGCTCAGTGGATAGAGCGTTGACCTGCAGACCAAAGGGTCCCAGGTTCGATTCTGGGCAAGCCCCGGGTTGCGGGCTCGATCCCCAGTAGGGGGCGTGCAGGAGGCAGACAATCAATGATTCTCTCTCACTATTGGTGTTTCTATCTCTCTTTCCCTCTCCCTTCCTTTCTGCAATCAATAAAAATATATTTAAAAAAATCTTTATTGAAGAATAATTGATCTACTGCACATATTTAAATTGTAGCATTTCATAAGTGTTGACATATGTATACATTCATGAAACTATCACCACAATGAAGATAGTGAATAGATCCATCATCCCCAGTTTTCCTTTGTAAAAGTTTGCTCCTTTGTAAATTACTCCCTTCATCTCATCCCATACCTAGTCTCCCCAGGCAACCATTGATCTGATGTCTGTTACTATAGAATTAGCTTGCATTTGCTGGGGTTTTGTGTAAGTGGAAGCATACAAGACATACTCTTTATTTGTCTGGCTTCTTTCACTCAGCATAAATATTTTGAGATTCATCTGTGTTGCAGTGTGTATCACTAGCGCATTCTTTTTGTTGCTGAGCAGCATTCCATTGTATGTATATACCATTTATTTATCCTCTCATCAATCAGTGGAACTTTGGGTTGTTTCCAGTTTGGGGCTATTACAAATAAAGCTGCTATGTTTACTCATGTACAAGTATTTTATAGACATGCTTTCATATGTCTTCAGTGGAATGGTTACATCGAATGGTAGCTATACATTTTAAGAAAATGTGAAACTGTTTTCTGAAGTGGTCCTACCATTTTACCTTCCCACCAGCAGTGTAAAAGAGTTCCAGTTCCTGCACATCCTTGCTAACACTTGGCATGATCAGTCTTTATAGCCATTTTCATGTGTAGTGGTATTATGTTGTGGTTTTAAAATTACTAATGATGATGATCACCTTTTCATGTGTTTATTTGCTATCCAAATAGCTTCTTTGGTGAAATATTTTGTCCGTTTTTTATTGCTTGTTTTCTTTTTATTGAGTTTTGAAAGTTCTTTATAGATTTTAGGTAAAAGTTCTTTTCATGTGTATGTTCCATAACTATTTTCACCTAGTCTGTAGTTGGTCTTTTCATCTCCTTAAGATCATCTTTTGAGGTGCAGAAGTTCTAAATTTTTAAAAGATCTAACTTATCAAAATTTTCTTCTATGGATTATATTTTGATGTTGAATCTAAAAAACTTTACAAAGATTACAAAGATTTTCTTCTATAATTTCTTATAAAATATTAAATTTTTATGATATGCTTTTAAGTCTATAGTGTATTTGTTAAACTTTTGTATATGATGTGAGTTATGGATTGAATGCCCTCTTTTTTTTTGGCTTATGCATATCCAATTGTTCCAACAGCATTTGTTGAAAAGATTGTTCTTTCTCCACCAAATTGCCTTTCTATCTTTGTCAAAAACCAGTAGTCCATGTGTGTATGGATTTATTTCTGGACTCTGTATTCTGATCTATTGATCTATTTGTGTATTTTCTTTTTTTAATTTAAATTCTTTATTGTTTAAAGTATTACAGATGTCTCCTTTCCCCCCCCCTTGACCTCTCCCCACCCACCCCCACCCCCAGCACATGCCCTCACTACCCTCCCACCCCCCATCTGTGTCCATTAGTTATGCTCATATGCATGCATATAAGTCCTTTGGTTGAGCTCTTATCCCCTCACCCCCGCACCTTCTCTCATAAGTAGGACATTCTGTTCGATGGTTCTATCTTGATTCATCAGTTTATGTTGTTCATTATATTCCACAAATGAGTGAGATCATGTGATATTTATCTTTCTCTAACTGGATTATTTTGCTTAACATAATGCTCTCCAGTTCCATTTATGCTTTTGCAAATGGTAAAAATTACTTCTTTTTTACAGCAGCGTAGTATTCCATTGTGTGTGTGTACCACAGTTTTCTAATCCACTCATCTGCTGATGGGCACTTCGGCTGTTTCCAAATCTTAGCTATTGTAAATTGTGCTTTTATGAACACAGGGGTACATATGTCCTTTCTGATAGGTGTTTCTGGTTTCTTGGGATATATTCCTAGAAGTGGGATCACTGGGTCAAATGGAAGTCTCATTTTTAATTTTTTGAGGAAACACCCATACTGTTCTCCACAGTGGCTGCACCAGTCTGCGTTCCCACCAGCAGTGCACGAGTGTTCCTTTTTCTCTACATCCTCTCCAACACTTGTTGTTTGTTGATTTGTTGATGATAGCCATTCTGGCAGGTGTGAGATGATACCGCATTGTTGTTTTGATTTGCATCACTCGTATAATTAGTGACTTTGAGCGTGTTTTCATATGTCTCCTGGTCTTCTCTATGTCCTCTTTTGAAAAGTGTCTATTTAGGTCCTTTGCCCTTTTTGTCTATTTCATTCCAGTGTTACACTTTTGATTATTGTAGCTTTGTAATAAGTCTTGAAATCAGGTAGAATTATCCCATCAACACTTTTTTTTTTTTTTGAGAGAGAGAGAGAGAGAGAAAGAGAGAAACATAGATCATTTCCCTCCTACACTCACCCCAACTAGGGATCAAACCCACAAACTGGGCATCAAACTGCCAGGGTCCAACACTACTTTTTAAAAGTTCTTTTGGTTATCTAGGGCCTTTGCATTTCCAGATGAATCTTAGAATCAGTTTGTCAGTTAATGAAAAAAGGTCTTCTGGATTTTGATTGGGATTGCATGAATCGGTTTTCTGACCCATGAATATGGTAAATCTCCATTTATTTGGGCTGTCTTTACATTCTCTCAGTGATGCTTTGTGGTTTTCAGTATGTTTTATTATATCTTTTGTCAGATTTATCCTGAATTATTTAGTTGTTTTGATACTCTTGTAAATGTTTCTGAAAATTTTTATTTTGTAATATGTGTTGGTAACCCATAGAAATACATTTGATTTTTGTATATTGATCTATGTTCTATAATCTTGGTAAATGTGCTTATTAATTGTAGTTATTTTTTTGCACATCCCATTAGATTTTATATGTAGACACTCATATTGCCTGGGATTAAGAACAATTTTATTTATTTATTTATTTTCAATTTAGATCTTTTTTATTTTTTTCTTTAATGATTGAATTAATTTAAACATATAGTGGAATGTTGAAAAAATGGTGAGAGTGGACATATTTTCTTGTTTCTGATATTAAGGGACAATTTTTAAATTCTCATTGTTAAATAATATGTTAGCTATATATTATTTTTATAGTTGCTCCTTTGCAGATTGAGGAAGTTCCCTTCTATTTGTAGTTTTATGAGAGTCTTTATCTGGATTGATTGGATTTTATAAGAATGTTGGATTTTGTTAAAGCTTTTCAGCATCTATTAAGATGTTCATGTGGTCTTTATCTTTTGATTTGTTAATATGGTGAATTGCATTCATTTAAAAATATCTTAAATTATGGCAAAAAACACATGACATAAAATTTACCATCTAAACTATGTTAAGTATGTTCACATTGTTGTGCAAAAGATCTCCAGAACTTGCATTGGTTTTTGAATATAGATGCACCTGCCCTGAGTTCTTTGGAGAAATTCTACTTGACCATGAAGTATTATCTCTTAAATATGTTGTTGGATTTGATCTGTTAAAACTTTGTTTAGACTTTTGCAGCTGTGTTTTTGAAAGATGTTGGTTTGTACTTTACTTTTCTAGTAATGTCATTATCTGGTGTCAGTATCATGGTTTTGCTGACATTAAATAATGAGTAGGAAGGCATTTCCTCCTCTTTGATTTTCTGGAAAAAATTTGTGTAGAATTACTATTGTTTCTTTTCTAAATGTTTTGAAGAATTCACTAGTGAAGCCATCTGGCCTACAGTTTTTCCTGTGGAAAGTTTTAAAACGACAATTTCAATTTTTTTAATAGACCTAGAGCCGTTAGGTTATCTATTTCTTTTTGACTAAACTTTGCTACTTTGTATCATAAAAGGAATTGGTTCATTTCATCTGAGTTGTCAAATTTATAAGTCTACAATTGCTTATAATACTTCATTATTTTTTAAATATCTATGGAATCTGTGGTGATGCCATTTCTTTCATTCCTGATTTTATTTATTTATTTATTTATTTATTTATTTTGTTAATCGTCACCTGAGGATATTTTTTAAATTGATTTTTAGAGAGAGTGGAGGGAGGGGTAGAGACACACAGAGAGAGAAACATCGATATGAAAGAGACACATTGATTGGTTGCGTCCTGCATGGGCCTTGACCAGGGCCACAGATTGGGCCTGAACCTGAGGTACATGTCCTTGACTGGGATCAAACCCAGGACCCTTCAGACTGTGGTCTGACACTCTATCCACTAAATCAAACTGGCCAGAGCTCATTCCTGATTTTATATTTGTTTTCTTTCTTTTTTCTTGATCAAGCTGGCCAAGAGAGTGATTAATTTTATTGATCTCAAAGAACCAGCTTTGATTTCATTGATTTTTTTCTACTGTTTTACTGTGTTCTATTTCACTGATTTCCACACTGAATTTTATTTTATTTCTTCTTACTTAATGTTTAATTTGCTCTTATTGTTTTTTTCACTGCTATATCAGTTAACTAATATTTTCTTCTGCCATGTTTAATCTACCCTTAATCCTATCCAGAGTCTTTTTTTCATCTAAGACATTATTGTTCTCTAGAAGTTCTATTGAGTCTTTTGGATATCTTTCATGTCTCTACTTAACTTTTTGAATACATAGACTATAGTTATAAAATTATTTTGACATCCTGGTCTGCTAATTTTAAAATCAGTCTCAGTTCTTAGAATGTTTTGATAGATTAATTACTTTCCTTATTAGGGACTGTGTTTTCCTGCTTCTTTGCATGCATGGTAATTTTTTATTTCTTTTATTATTGTTTATTAAACCTCACCTGAGGATATGTTTTCTTAGAGGGAGGGAGGGAGAGAGAGAGAGAGAGAGAGAGAGAGAGAGAGAGAGAGAGAGAAACATGGATCAGTTGCCTCCGTATATGCCCTGACTAGGAATCTAACCTGCAACCGTTTGGTGCACAGGACCATGTTCCAACCAACTGAGCCACTGGGCCAGGCACATGCATGGTAATCATTGATTAGTTGCCAGAAAGTATGACTTTTACCTTGTTGAGTGGTGGATCTTTTATGTTCCTATAAATCTTGAATTCTGTTCTGAGATGTTGTTACCTGAAACCAATTTGATTTTTTGAGGTCTTGTTTAATTATTTGTTTGGCATATATGCCAGAGTCTAGGGTTAATTATTTCCCACTACTCAGCAAAACCTTCTTGAGTATTCTATGTAAGACCGAGGAATTATGATTCCTTTCAGTCTGGCTGGGAAAAGATGGAATATTTTCAGCTCTAGGTTAGGGTTAGACACTGTTCTCTAATCTTTTCAAATTATTCCCTCCCCCCCCCACCCCCCCCCCGGACTCCGGTGTTTCTTCACACAAATTCATCAACCATTACTCTCCTGAACATCAGAGAGGGATCCTCTGCATATCTTTGAGGTACTCTCTCTGTGTAGCTCTTCCTCTTGTTTACTTGGTCCTCTGAACTCCAGCCTCCTCCCTCCCCGACTCTCAGCTTCATCTCCTTTGCTCAGATTTCCTTTCCCTGCACCAGCCTGGAAACTCTCTCAAGACAATGAGCTGGAGCAACCTGAAGGCTTTCCTCATTTGTTTCCTGTCCCTCAGGGACCACTATCCTCTGTTGTCGTGTCTTGAAAACTGTTGTTTCTATTATTTTGTCTGTTTCTCTTTGTTTGTTTTAGACCGGAGGGTAAACCCAATCCTGGTATCTTTATCTTGGGCAAAAGTGGAAATCTCCTGGCATCTGCTTCTTACCACAGATGTCTGATACCAGAAAGCTTGGCAGAGCCACTTTCTTCTGAAGGGAGAGTAGGTGCTCTAGTGAAGTTGTTCTGTGAAGGAAAAAAAAATCTCTGCTCTGTGCCCACTTCGACAACTTCCTTCCAGCCTTGAGGAACACAGAAAGAAGACCCCCATAATTTTCAGGGCTCCAGAAAAAACAACACAGAAAGTGGCAAAGAAGGTGGAAGCATTTATGGTTGTGAATCAAGTAAGATGACATCCAGACTGAGAGGAATTGGGGAAACGATTATTTATTGGATAAAGGCAGACATGGCTAGCCCTCTCTGTGTTATTCTCAATAATGGAAGGGGCTGGCGGAAAGATGAACATCTCCCTCCAAACACATGTAACTCCATGCTCTGCAATACCTAATAGGAGATCATCACATTGGCAGAGGCACCAGAAACAGGGAAATGGATCGAGCCCATGTGAGAGCAGGGACTTCTTTCCACCAGGGACAAGCAGCCACTGCTGTCCCTCCTAGGCTCCCTTCCTCCCTCAACATGAGAGGCACTAGACCCGGCGAAGAAGGGAGAGAGTGAGAGACAAGATCAAGCCCCCTTCACATGCTTGGAACTTGAGTTACAAGTTTGGCAAACTCTGAAGGGAGACGAGTTGGGTCTGAAAAATTAGATATGACATTGAAGTTGTGAACTGGACTATTCTGTACTTTGAACAACTGAGATTGATAAGAAAGCAATGGGATCTGCCCAGGACAGTGAGCCTGGGAAGAGCATGTTTAACTGCAGTAAATGGAGAAAATAAATTGATCTTTATTTATACCCCCAATGAATTGAGCTTTCTCACTCAAATGGATACATGTGATCTGCTAAGAAAAGCTACCAAATATTGAGACAGGCAATCTGCTGAGTGCTATACATAAATTACCTCATTTGTTCTGATAGTTACTTTTTTATTTCCTCCATTTTACAGATGAGGTAAATTGAGGCATGGTTGTTTGCCTAAATATGGAGTGTAGAAATTTCAGATCTGGAATACTGATTGTAGTAGTTTTATGTCTATCATTCCAGTCCAGGGAAAACTCATTTAACTTAACATCATGCTCTTACTCATGATATTTTTCTAACAGTTTGCCTATGTTGAGTTTTTTCCCATTTCCCCTGGCTAGTTCCTGTTGGTGCATCTCCTAGGGAGATCAGGACAGCTTAACTGTAGATGAGGAAAGGGGACATTATAGGAAAACTAACTTTAAGCAGCTAAAACATTAGATCAGTGTGCATGGAACCATCTTTGAGCGAGAGGCATCAAAGAGGTATGTGGCCTTGGACAAGCCACTTAACCTCTTTGTGCTTTAGTTCCCTCATATGTAAATGGGGATAGTAATTGTTTTAGTCCATTCAGGCTGCCATCACAAAACACCCTACACAGGACCCTTATAAACAACAGGAATCAGGGTGCCAGAAGAGTTGGGTAAGTACTGTCTTCCAGACCACAGACTTCTTGTATCCTCACCTGGTAGACAGGGTAGGGACCTCTTCAGTGTCTTTTATAAGAGCACTAATCCTATTTATGAGGATTCTACCCTCATGACCTTGTCACTTCCTGAAGCCCCTCCCCCACCTGCTAATACAATCACCTTTGGGGGTTATATTTCAACATCTGAATTTGGGGGACACAGACATTTAGATCAAAACAGTAACAGTGCCTATTTCATAGGGCTGTTGTGAAGAACAGTGTTAGTCCAGACAAAGCCCTTGACCTGTGTCTGGCACATGATCTGCTCCACCTAAGGGCTCGCCATTATTATTGTACCTTCTATTACCGGTAAGTTCCCTTCCGCTGATGAAAGAGAAAGTCTGAGCAAACCCAAACATATGCATTTCTTTTTTCTCCACATCTTCAGGGTCTCCTCTCTCCTTACCTGTCTTTATCACCACCTGACGAAACATTACTTAGCAAAACCACTTTCCCCACTCATAGAAGAAAGAAGGGGAACATTTTTTGCTAGTCCTGGAAAGAACCCATATTTGACACTGGATTTCTGCCCAGATTTCCTAAGCACACCCCTGGTTACATTGCTGGAAGGTGTCAGAGTGAGCAGCGAAGCCCAGCGCTGTCTGATGGCTGGTTACCCAGATGAGAAATCCTAGAGTCCCATACCACCCTGTGCATGAGCTTCCTGGGCCTGTGTGGTCCCTGCAGTACCTTCTGTGGGCACCAGGCGGCAGGGGCTGCGCCTGAAATGTAGGTGAGGTTGCTGCACAGCAGGTTCCGCAGGTGGCTGTTGCATCACCTGGGAGATGTCTAGCAGCACAGATGCCCAGGCCCGGCCCCAAGATCTGGAGTAACATGGGTTTGGTGAGGGCCCGGGCATGAAATCTCACAGGTAATTATGATCCAGCGTGCTGCAGCGACCTGCTATTTGGAAGCCGCTGCCATAAGAATGTTCCAGAGCATGGCAGCCACACAAGCATGAGGTGTGCAGTGATGCAGTGCAGACCACACCCTGGGCTCCTGGAACCCAGAGTGAGAGATTTTACAGCGTGTCAGGGTTGAAAGGGACCTTACTGCTTCCTGACGAAACACTTGGATAAGGAGGCTGAGTCCAGGGAGGACGTGTCCAGGGAGGACATGCCTCGGTCAGAGCCCTGCCCACTGTGGTTACAACGCTGTCATTTCCCCGCTAACCCAGACATCTGAGAATACTTTTTGAGAAGCTACAGGAAGGACCCTCCTTCCTGAGTCAGTGTCTTTAGCTATTATTGGAACAACTCCAAGCCCCAAATAATTCGAAACTGCGTGGGACATGTTTTGGCCTGAACCAGGATTCACATCGTGGCGCCCTGGCTGCAGTGGCCGTGTCCCCAATTGGCTGCGTGGCTGCCTCTGCACCGCCTGGGGGCTCTCCTGGCCTCCGCTGCTCGGCTCCTGTCCCCCCACTGCCCTGGGCAGATCAGACTTCTCTGGGCCTCAGTTTCCTCCTCAGTGAGACAGGGGTAATGATTACCCGAGAAAACATAGGCATTGCTGTGTGTAATTGTAGCAGTCAAGTAGGGCTCTTCTCTTCTCTACGTCCTCTCTGACTTTGAATACAGTTCATCTGGATTCTAGTCTCACAGAGGCCAAGGATCTTGGAAAATTTTTAGCCTAAATTTCCAACTTGATGGAAGAGCAAACTGGGCCCAGAAAGCTGAGTTGCTGTGGTAGGAGGATTAGGACCTGGGTGTCCTCACCCCCAGGCCCCTGTTCTTCCCTCCCCCTCACAGCGCATGGCCCCTGTGGAGCCTCTTACTCTCCTTGTGGTACATAGTGCGGACTGCTGGCTGGTCCTCTTCCTCACCCCTCTTCCTGCTTTCCTTTTGTCAACATTCAGTGAGGACCTATTTGATTTGGGGCCCTGGATTACGGTGCCATGAGAGGCACTAGAGAAGGGTTTGATGGCGGTTTATTTATGTACATATTTAGCAATAAGCACTTGCTTTGTGTAAAATTTTTTTCAGGGAACCTATGAAGAATTCAAGAGAAGCAGAGAAGAACATGATTCATAATGCCCTCGGAGAGGTGGCAGAGTCTGGGGGGAGAAAGTACACATACACACACACAAAGACACACACAGACATGCACACACACACAATCACACACAGACATGCACACATGCATGCCTGCACACACACAATCACACAGAGATACACACACACACGTGCATGCCTGCACACACACAATCGTACACAGATGCACACAGACACACAGACCTGCAGTCATGCATGCTTGCACACACACAAACACACACAGATGCACACTATGAGAATGAGTGTCCAGTAGAAGCGTAGGGGACATTAGTGCTGCTGTGTGCAACATAGTGGCAGGAAGCTAGTTTGGTGTGGGGTTGTGGTGCCTGAGAACTCAGACTTGGCTCCCTGCCCACCTCTGTGGCAGTGCTTTCTCAGCTTAGTCCTGACTACCTCTTTTAACCCCTTATGCGCCAGGTTCCTCAGGCTTCTGACGTGAGCCCTCTTCTCTTCTCACTGTATGTGGGCTTTACTGGGTGCCATCCATTTCCTTGCTTCGATGATCACCTCTTTCCTCATGGCTTCTAAATCTGCCTCTCCAGGGGGAAGTGTCTGGCTGCTAGACCCTCACATTCACCTGCTTCCTGAGGATCTCTCATCAGAGAGCTCAAATGCCACTGCCCCAAAGGACTCATTTCCCTGTCGAGGGGCTTTTCCTCCTTCAGCTCAGTTGCTCAGTCAGAAACCTGAAGTCATTCTTGACTCCTGCTCTCCCTTGCTCCTCTCTGATCCCATAATCATGATGTTCTTCAAATCATGGAATCTTAGAACTCTAACCTCCCTGATCACAGATTCTCTTGTCTCCAACCCATCTTTTCTGCTCCTGTCAAACTTTGTGTGGGATCAAGACTCACCCAGATTATTATAAAAACTTTTACCTAACTGGTCTTCCAACCTTCGGGCATGCTCACCAGTCTGTCCTCCACAGGGGACCCAGAGAACTCTTCTGAAACAAAAACAACCCAAACAAACAAAATGACTCCATCACTCACAGCCCTTCAGAGTCTCCCCTCGGCCTGCAGAATAAGCTTCATGCTCCTGAAGGTGACCTCTGTGACCTGCATTAAGAGTTGAGTTGTCGCCAAAACCGGTTTGGCTCAGTGGATAGAGCGTCGGCCTGCGGACTGAAAGGTCCCAGGTTCGATTCCGGTCAAGGGCATGTACCTGGGTTGCGGGCACATCCCCAGTAAGAGATGTGCAGGAGGCGGCTGATCAATGTTTCTCTCTCATCGATGTTTCTGGCTCTCTAGCTCTCTCCCTTCCTCTCTGTAAAAAAATCAATAAAATATATTAAAAAAAAAAAGAGTTGAGTTCTGTCCCCCCAAGAGCTGTGTTGAGATCCCAACCTCTGGTACCTCAGCATGTGACCTTATTTGAGAATGGGCTTGTTCAAATGTAATTAGTTAATTAAGATGAGGTCATACTGGAAGAAGCTGGGCCCTTAATCCAATGTGACTGGTGATTTTATTAAAAAGGGGAAATTTGACCATAGACACAGAGGAGGATGGTTATGTAAGATGGAGGCAAAGGTTGGCGCTGCCCTGAGCCAGTGAACATCTGAGGCTGCTGCCAGAAACTGGACAAGGCAAGGAAGGATCCTTTCCTAGAGGCTTTGGAGGGAGCATGACCTTGCCATCACCTTGACTTTGGACTTCCAGCCTCAATAATTGGGAGACAACCAATTTCTGTTGTCTTAGCCACCTAGTTTGTGGTACTGTTTAATGACAGCTCTAGCAATCTAATACTAGCTGTTGTGGTCCAAGTCCCACTACCACTATCTTTCCAGCCTCATCTGCAGTCACAGGCCTCAATTCCAGGTTGTTTACAGCTCTCAAAACACACCAGGTACATGCACACCTTCACTCCTGCTGGTCCCTGTACATGAAGGCTCTTTCCCCCTCTCCCCCTACCCCACTTCTTCCCCATGCTTCCTTCACCCCCATCCTGCAGCACCTTCCAGTGGCTCCTTCACTTGGCCATGGACTCCTTAAGAGCTGGGACTCTGTTTCTCTCCTTTCTTCCTCTCCAGTGTCTTAGCACTGAATCTGACCTAGTGTAATGCTCCAAGAATTTCTTTGAATTTGGGCCCATGTTCTTCCAGAGTTTATGATAGTGGTGGGCGGTGGGCTTTAAAACACTTCTTCCTCGCTCCTCACTGGGTTGCCGAAGAGGGCGCTACCCCGATTTCACCCACCACTAGGAGCTAACCAGCCACAGGGCATGGATTCTAGAAATCTCTTCCAAACCGCCAAATACTTCTCCCCACCCTGTTGCCCAGGAGGCCCTCCAGTAGGCCCCAGGGAGGGGGCCCAGAGAAAGAGATTTTGCACGTTTCTTTGAGGCCAACACCTAATCACTGTCCCTCTTCAAATGAAAAATGGGGAAAACACTAGCTAACTGTTGTTTAGTGACCCCAGCCCCCACCCCTTTAAAATAAACACTCTTTTCAATTAGGAAGATTTGTCACTGGGGACAGTAATTCCGTGTCCTACCAAAACAAACACAGTTGTAATTAGTTTTATCCAGGAAGAAAATTAACTCTGTTTATCTTAGCATAATTAATCATTGACCCTTTCTGTCCAGGCAGCTTGGGGGAGGGTGTGGGAGTAGGGGGGTTGTGATCTACAGCGAAGGGGCATTCCAGGACCCATCTATCTCTCCTCTTGGTTACACAGCTGTCTGCGTGAGTTATTTGAAATAATATTCCTGGCCAAGAGTTATGGAGCTGCCTCAGAGCTAGACTTGGATAAAACACTAAATAAGGCTATGACTTTATGGTTTTGTTCTGCCGAAAATTTTAGATGAATATATATCAGATGGGCATTAAGGCGCACTGTGGACATGGGGATTGGCATGGGTTCTGTTGTGCCTTTCACCATGACCTTCATGAGTCCTGGGGATGGGAAAGGAGCTGCAGGCAGAAGGTGTGGCTGCAGTGAGAAGGGCACAGTGTTGGGGTTAGATAGACTTGGGTTCTAGTCCTGACTCTGACATCCTCTGGCTGCATGACCTTGGGCAGGATACCTTACCTTTCCAAACCACAGTCATCTCCTAAGTAAAAAAAAAAAATTAAAATAAAAAATAGAATGATGTAGGGATCAGAGTTGATAATCCACAGTCTCAGGGATTTTGTAAGGATTAGAAGGGATGTATGTCAAGTCCATAGGATAGTGCCTGGTACCAACTAGTTGTTCAATAAATACTGGTAGGTTATGTTATTCTTGCATGAACTGACTGAGGACCCAGGGGTGATCTTCTCTCTTTATTTTAATAGTTCCTACAGCTCACAGAGACCCAGCTATGTGCCAGGCTCTGCACTAGTCCCTGGAAATAAGGAGAGGGTTTAATCATGACCCCTGTCCTCCTGGAGCTCACAGCTCACTGGGGAGAGAGAGACATCCCCAGACATTCTCCGTCTGTTACCTCATATGCTAAGCCAGAGACACAGGATGAGGTCCCTCTGGTCGAGGTGCAAGCAGAGACTGAAGAGAAACTGATTTCACACTCTCTGGACACTACCAGTTGACGTGTAATACCTCCTTTAGTCCTCTCAGTAATTCCAAAAATAAGCAGGAGGGAGACGGCACCAGGGACAGGGTAATCGAGGCTCACAGATGTGAACTCATTAGACACAAACTGTAGCTAGAAAGTGGTACAGCTGGGATGTGAAGCGGGTTTGTCTGGTCCGAAGCCTGTGCTTTGTCAGCTTCACCTTGGAGGTCCTGAGTTTTAATGGCTGGTGTCTTGCCCCAAAGCCCCGAGTGAGGGGCATTAAAGAGGTGCGCTCCCCAGGGCTGGCATCAGGAGTCCCCACAGTTAAAACCGAAGCTTCTTAGCCCTTACCACAGCCTCTTCCAAATCAAAATCTCTTGCTGGGGGATTATTTTAAACAACTGTCTGGGGTGATTCTTAAGCGCTCACCATCTGTCAGAGTCATAAAATCTACCTTTGCTCATGATGTAGAGATAGTTACTCCCAGAGAAGTGCTGGGTGTGGGGAAGCTTGTCTTCTAGGTCAGGGGCAAGACAACTGTGAGAGCAAGGAACCCCCTGTCCCGAGATGAGAGAGACTCAGAGAGAAGGTAAAATGGGCCAGGACCCCTTGAGAGTAGCTAATGAGCTCACACGGGGGCAGTGTCTCTAGAGGCAGAGAGGGATGGCACTTGCTCTGAGCACTAGCCTCTCCCATACACAGGCCTGTAACTGTGGGCTTCACGAGCTGTTGAGAGCTGCACAGGTCGTTTCTTGAAGGGGAAGAGAGCTTAAGCCTGGGAGGCAGCACCTTCTGCCCATCACAGAGGAGAGCAAGGCTGCCATTATTGATGTGCATGTTGCTGGCAGGAGATGGGCAGAAACAAGTTCATTTTTGGTGCTGCAAAACCTCCTGGGAAGAAAGTAGATTCTGAAGGCCCCGAGTATGATTTTTCTGGGCTACTTTGATGCCTGACTCCGCAAGGGTGGGCACCCAGAGGGCAGGGCACTTCACAGGCCCTGACAAGTAACACAGGCTGACCAGGCAGGCAGAATTGTATGCTCTGGCCCACTCTCTGTGCCAGGGGCAACCTGTGCGAACTTGGAAAACTTCCTTCTCTTCCCAGTGCCTCAGTTTTCTCATCTGTATGATGAAAATAACAGTATCTCTCCTGCCAGACTTTTATGAGGATTAAATGACTGACTGCTTGATACACATTATCTCATTTAATCTTTACCACAACCTTTGAAATAGGGATATAGCTGTTCTTAAATTTATAGTTGAGTGAGAGTTGGGGGCAAGGGGTCAAGCAACTTGCCCAAGGTTACATAGGTTTTTTTAGTGGCAGTGCCAAGACTTAAACCCACTTCTGTCTGATCTAGAACCTTTGCTTCCACCATATTTATAATGCCTCTTTTCTAGGAATGAGTGGATGAATGAATGAATGAATGAATGGATTCATTATATATATAATCATCCAGCCTCTGAAGTTTTTCTTACAACCCTGATTGCCTCCTCATGAAGCTGGGTTGAGCCCCTCCTGTGACTTTCTACTGTGGCACCTGGACCTGCCAGCTTGGCTGACGTACACTGCTCTCATCACAGGAACCTCTGCTGACAAGGCCAGAGTCTGTGTGGCCCAGTGGTTTTGGGCACAGGCTCTGTAGTCAGGCAAACCTGGGTTACACAGGAAACCCTTGGACTGAAGGACTCTCAGTGAGGCAGATACTGTCTGATGAAGGGGTTCCCCAGGCTCCCAGGTTTTAGGGGAGCATACAAATAGTCCAAGAAGGAGTTTGGAACCTTCCAAAGAACTGCCTTATACCCCCCAACAGGATGCAGCCAAGAGGCTGGAGCCCAAGGTGGAGTCTGGGCTTTGTGGGAAAGGAAGGAAGGGAGGCTCTCACAGAAATGTTTCTATAATTTAAAACCTTCCATTTAGAACTTTAATGCAGGATTTAATCAGCAGGAAATCCAGACAGGACTCCTTTTTTCTCATGGCTTCTCTAAGTAGCTGCCCCCTGGTGGCTGTCCTCAGACCAGCACCCATTTATTGAGAATGTACTGGGCGCTCAGCCTTTGCTGGGGATACAGGAATGAAACGGGGACAATCCCAGTGCTTAAGGAGATTTCAGTTCTGCAGCTAGGTGGTCAGGCTTTGTGTGTGTGTGTGTGTGTGTGTGTGTGTGTGTGTGTGTGTGTGTATTGGGAGGGAGGAAAAGAGGGAGGAGAAGGGAAGGAAAGGGCTGATACATCCTCACAGAAGGTGTGTTCTCTTGTGCAGCCCTGGGAGGAACCAGTCACTCCATATACTGGTCAGGACTAACTCTGGTTGTGCTGGACTAAGCATGGAAAGACAACTTTTCATTTGGGAACTGGTTTGTATTTGCCCTGGAAAGAACCTAAGAGTTGGAATCATTCAATAAGAGGTTTTTGAGGCCAAGAGAGCCGAGCTCTGTGGGTGTTGGTCAACAGATAGACACCAATCTGTGTTGGGGAGAGGGGCAGGGAAGAGAGAAGACAGGGCACAGGGAGGAAAGGGCTAGGGAACTGGTCTGGCTTTAAGCCTAAGTCCCCAACCATAAACCTCTAGTCTTAAGGAGCTCAGTCTTTTGCACCATTCATGCGAGGACGATCTGAGAACTGGGCAGTCCTAGGGGAACAGGAAGAGGCAGGTTGATTGGCTGCTCCCAGGTACATGCAGTCTCATCCAGCAGTGACATGTGAGAGTCCCCCTGCCCTCCATCTGGGTCAGAACACACTGAACCAGTCATCTTCAGGTGTGGGAACCACACTTTGGGGAGGTTTTACCAGGATGGGGAGGGATTTGTTAGATAAAGTCTAGAGGATGGAAGACTCTGGGGGCTGGATCTCTGACTCTAAGTCTCTGAAGGGCCCAAGGCAGAAGCTTGAACTGAAAATGGAGACAGCTGTGCTATCAATGGGCTGCCTTATAGGCAGTGAGTTCCAAACCTTGGATGTCCAACCAAGACTGGAGGACAAAGACCGCTCCTCAGTGTGGCTAGGCAGCCAGGGAGGGGTGGGGAGGACAGAGCTGGGACGCTGCAGATCCCCTGACTAATTTGGTGGAAGGATTGGTGACAAACGGGGCCATTTGAGGCTTTGTTCATCTCGTAATTGAAGAATGTCAAGTTTCCAGTTTGAAGTTTATAGGACAACCCTTCAGGGGAGGCTACAAAGTGAATTCCCCCCCATGTGGGTACTCTGTGGCTCAGGCCTTCCCTGCATGACTTGGCTTTTTGGGAAAAAGAAGAAAGAGTAGAATGGTTTCTTAGTCCATTGGGGCTGCTGCAACAGAAGAACACACAGTGGGTAGCATATGAAAACAGACATTATTTCTCACACTCTGGAGGCTGGGAGTCCAAGATCAAGGCGCCAGCAGAGTCAGTGTCTGGTGGGGACCTGCTTCATGTCTTCTCCTTGTGTCCTCGGTGGTTGGAAGGGGAAGGGGGCTCCCTGGGGTCTCTTTTATAAGAGCACAAATCTCCTCACAAGGGGTCTATCCTCATGACTTCATCACCCAAAGGCCCTGCTTCCTGATAGCATCACATTGGAGGTAATGATTTCAACATATGAATTTTGGTACATGAAAATTCAATCTTGAGCAGATGAGGATGAAAGACAGGGAGATAAGGGACAGGAAGGGACATCAGAAGATGCCAGCCACTATTTATTGGGCACTTGCTCTATTCCAGGCACACTCATACTTGGTCACATTTAATCCTTGCACAACCTTCTGTAATTTTTTTTTGTTTTTTATTTTATCTTTATTGTTGAGATTATTACAGAAGTCCCTCCCCCCCCCCATAACTCCCCTCCACCCGGTTCCCACTCCACCCCAGGCCCTCACCACCCTATTGTCTGTGTCCATAGGTAATGCATATGTGCATATAAGATCTTTGTCTAATCTCTTCCTGCACCCACCACACCCCCTTCCCTCTGAGTATTGTCAGTCTGTTTCATTTCCATGCCCCTGATTCTATTCCATTCTCTAGTTTATTCAGTTCATCAGAATTTTTATTCATTTGATTTTTAGATTCACTTGTTGATAGATAGGTATTTGTTGTCACTTCGTTGTTCATAATTTTTTATCTTTACTTTCTTCTTCTTCTTCCTCTTAAAGAATACCCTTCAGAATTTCATATAATACTGGTTTGGTGGTGATGAACTCCTTTAGCTTTTCTTGTCTGTGAAGCTCTTTATCTGACCTTCAATTCTAAATGATAGCTTTGCTGGGTAGAGTAATCTTGGTTGTAGGTTCTTGCTATTCATCACTTTGAATATTTCTTGCCACTCCCTTGTGGCCTTCATAGTTTCTGTTGAGAAATCAGCTGACAGTCATATGGGCACTCCCTTGTAGGTAACTAACTGTTTTTCTCTTGCTGCTTTTAAGAGTCTCTCTTTGTCTTTTGCCCTTGGCATTTTAATTATGATGTGTCTTAGTGTGGTCCTCTTTGGATTCCTCTTGTCTGGGAATCTCTGTGCTTCCTGGACTTGTAAATCTATTTTTTTTTCACCAGGTAAGGGAAGTTTTCTGTCATTATTTCTTCAAATAGGTTTTCAATATCTTGCTCTCTCTCTTTTCCTGGCACCCCCATAGTTTGGATGTTGGTACACTTGAAATTGTCCCAGAGGCTCCTTACGCTATCTCCATATTTATGGATTCTTTTTTCTTTTTGCTCTTCTGGTTGGGTGTTTTTTGTTTCCTCATATTTCAAATCACTGACTTGATTCTCAGGATCCACTAGCCCAGTAGTTGGCAAACTTCATTAGTCAACAGAGCCAAATATCAACAGTACAACGATTGAAATTTCTTTTGAGAGCCAATTTTTTAAAATTTAAACTATATAGGTAGATACATTGTTATTAACTTAATTAGGGTACTCCTAAGGCTTAGGAAGAGCCACACTCAAGGGGCCAAAGAGCCGCATGTGGCTCGTGAGCTGCAGTTTGCGAACCACTGCACTAGTCTATTGTTGAATCCCTGTATATTATTCTTTATTTCAGTCAGTGTATGCTTAACTTCTGACTGGTCCTTTTCCATTTTTTTTTGGCATTCTCACTAAGCTCCTTGAAGGTCTCACTAAGTTCCTTGGAGGTTTCTAGAAGATTTTTGAGTAACCTTATAACCGTGGTTTTGAACTCTATATCCAGTAGTTTGCTTTCTTCCATTTCTTTCATTTGTGACATGTTTCTTTGTCTCCGCATTTTGGCTGCTTCCCTGTGTTTGTTTCTATGTATTGGGTAGCTGCTAAGTCTCCTTGAGTTGGTAGAGTGGCCTTGTGTAGTAGGTGTTCTATAGGGCCCAGTGGCTCAGCCTCCCCAATCACCTGAGGTGAACACGCTTGGTGCACCCCTTTGTGGGCTGTGTGCACAGTCTTGCAGTTGAGCATTGATTGCTGTTGGTGTCACTGTGGGGAATTGACCTCCAGGCCAATTGGCTGAGAGGACGAGCTGTGACTACAGTGGGAGAGCTCCTGTGCAGGAGACACCCTTATGAAGCAGGACTTTCTTCAGTGGGGCTTTGGTTCTCACTGAGTCTGCCCCTTGAGTGTGTCACTTATGGATGTGAAGAGTTGTAATCTGGTATGGTCTCACACTGACCACTGGGTACACTGGCTCTTGGGTCTCCAGGGAGGTGCAAAGTCAGCCACTGCCTGGGGCCACCCAGCAGGATCTACAGAGAGATCTGCAGATTCCTCTTCTTTGTATTGGGTTTGGAAGTGTCCGTGCAAGGCCCAGCTGTGAAGCAAGGTAGGCTGGTACTGGCACCAGCCTTGGGCCTTTTATTGATAGCTTTGGGGCTCCCTGACCCAGCTGCAGCTTGTTTTACAGGTTTTAGGCTGAGAAAGGACAGGCCGTTCATATGCAAAGGCCGCTGTGCACAGCGTGGGTGGGGTTGTAAAGTGGGTAAGGCGGGGTCTCAGGGAATCACTAGGGCGGAGCACACAGAAATGGCTGCCAGTCATCCCTGCACCAGGAAGGCCCCAGCATGGGAACAATGACTGCTGCAAGCACCTCCATCTGGAAGAAAGCCACCCCCAAGTTCTTGCCCTGATGCCAGACAGTCTAGTTTCTCCCCATATGTCTGGGTCCCCCAGAGCCTTGCCCAGCACTGGAGCTCAGAGCAAGCAAGAGCTTGTAAATTCAGTTTGTGGTGCCAGCCTTTTAAGAGGAGCAGTTGGGTCTCCAGCAGCCTATGTGTCACTCAGTCCCAATCCACACTGGTTTTTATAGTCCATAGTTATTATGGCCCCATAGGGACTTCTTTTTCCTGCTCTGGGACCCTGGGCTGGGGGTCTGGTGTGGGGCTGGGACTCCTTGCTTCTCTGGGCGGCCTTCGCAGAGGCATTAAAAAAGTGGCATACCTGGGTGTCAGACCAGCCCATTCTGAGCCTCCACACCTCCTACCAGTCTCAATGTGCTTTCTTCTTTACCTCTCTAGTTGTAGTACTTCCACTCAGCCAGCTTTCCCATGGTTCTGGATGATAGCTGTCCTGTATTTTAGTTGTAATTTTGATGTGGTTGTGGGAGGCGGCAAGTACAGGTGTTTAGCTATGCCGCCATCTTGGTTCTCCTGTAATTTTTTTATAGATGAAGATCTGAGGTGCACTATCAACCAGTGTGGACCGAGGGACACTTGGCTGTGAAGCCTGCTCCATCTGGGGTAGCCCACTGCCTTCCATCTGGTGGGTAGCACAATGTCTCATGCCTGAAAGGTCATTAGCGGTCATTTTTTAGGCCCTTACCCTGTCCCTGGGTGGCCTGCCTCCTGCAATATGTTTGCCCTCTGCTTGATTTGTCCAACCAGAGGTCTACAAAGAAGAGTGGGGCTTTTGTCGCCCTCTTGCGGTTGGATCAGTCAGGAGCTGTTGCTTATGGCCCTTTAGGAATGCTGCAATGGAAAAGGTCTGGCCACCCAGAAGGTATGAGCTTATTCCAGCAATGGAGTTTTCGGGCACATAGTAGGTGCTCCATACAAATCTGATGAATCATTGAGTGAAACAGAGACATGGATGCAGAGGTGGACTATCTGGGGAGAAGAAACCAAAGCAAAGAATTGCTAAGGCAGGGCAGCCAACTGGGGCGAGCTGGTCAGAGCTCTCCCAGTCACCTCCACTGCAGGGCCTCAGCCTCGCCTGCATAACAGGAGGCTGATTTATGTCCACGTCATTCATTCTAGGTTGTACTTATTAATCACCAGGGAAGCTTTAAAACATCCTGATAACTGGGCCTATCCCAAGAGATTCTGACTTAATAGGTCTGGGGTGGGGCCTGGGCATTACTGTATTTTTAATCTCCCCAGGTGATTACAGATGCTGCCAAGGCTGAAGGCAGCCTGGACCCCACAAGTTCCCATTGCCCGCGATCCCCAGCGATCCCCAGATTGTTTTTGAGGAATTTCACTAAATGTAATTTGTATCCCATGGTAGGAGATGATGTTATAGCATCATTAGGATATTTGTCACCAATAAACTGAAAGAGACATCTGGCTGTTTGTATTTATGAGGCAATCCCAACAATAGGCCACGGGAATATGATTTATTTCCCATGCCTCTAATGTAATTAAGTTTGCATCATAGAGAAAGCTGCCCGATCAAGATGCAAATTAGTAATGGCAGTTTATCTTCCAATTGCCATTTGGTTGAGGTTACCACTGTGTGGTTTCAAGTCCTTAAAAGTGCATTCTTCATGTAGCAAACACAAGTCCACTGGGAGAAAAAATGCAACCCGCTCAAGAGATCATTCAAGGCCTCTGGACTTCGTCACATCCACAAGAACTATTACTTCATTCCCTTCCCTGTTTGTTATCTTTCTATTCTGCACTGAACTGTACAAGAAACATAACACTAGTGGGGAAAAGGAAAAAGAAAAAAACATCTGCGGCTTCGGCAGTCACCTTTACATACACCACTTACAGCAAGTTGTTCTTATTAGAAATGTTCAAAGAGCCAGCATTATTTTGAGGCATTTCTCAAATGTCTCCCTGCTAGGGAAAACCATGCACCAAAAGGGAGAAGTGTGTGAAGAATATTTTGGAATTCTGAGCCCTGTCTGTGTCTGGCAGCCTGGCCCGGGCCCCCTGCCTTGCAGTCTCTCCCCCATCCTAAGGGGACTCTGGCCTAGCCACTGAGGCAGCGTTCACAGAAAGGTTGCTAACAGGGCCCAGATGAGGCTGCTGCCAGATGACACAGCTCTGGCTTGGATTAGCAAGAAACCATGTGGAACAATATCAGTAATAAGAACCACTATTGATTGGGTGCTACCATATTCCAGATGCAATGCTTGAATGGCCCCCTTCACCAGTCTGAGGCAGAAATAGTTACTAGGTTTTTATTTCTCATTGAACTGGTCAAGGTCTACCTGTTTATAATAGCCACTTTCTTTGACTTTTCCAAGAACATCTTGCAGTTAAAGATGTGATGCTTCCAAGTTCCCTCAGTCTATCACAGAGATCTTCATCTTGTTGATTCTCAGAAGGGAAGAGACTGGCTTTAATCCCTTTTCTTAGAGATTCCTCAGCCCCTTGCAAACCTAGCCTCTTCTCCTAAGTAACCAGATCTTGGGAGGGTTTGCAAAGGACAATCTTTATAAGCCTCCAAGAATCCTATTACCACACCTATTCCATATTTGGTGCGGACTTTGTGGTCTTTTGTTTGTACCCACGAAGAGGTGCAACTAAAGGGCTTAGAGAGAAATCAAAGATCCACTTCAAGGTGATAAAACTTACAATGTTTGTCAGACAGAAGCCACTGCAGCTCCTCTTGATGAACAAACCTTCAGTGCTGTCTCACTTGGCAGTCTGTCATATATGGGTACCTAATCTAATCCTCGCAACAATTCTGCAAGGCAGGTGAGTTAATCTTATAAGTCGGAATTCTTATTATTATCAGAATGTAATAAAAGCTGATATTTTCTGAGACCTTCTTGGTTTTGGGAATTGGGCTAGGTCATATGTATATCATAAATACTCTTGCTGATCCTTACTATCAGGCCACAGGTAGGTATTATCATTCCATTTAACAAACTAGGAAATCGTCTCGGAGAAATAATTAGCCCGAGGCTCGGTAGTTGTGCATTCCATAAGTGACAGCTAGGATTCAACACTGCTTCTCCCTGACTCCCATGACTTGCATAGGGACCTGCCTGCAAATGTTCACTTGTCCAGCAGATGGTGCTCTTCCAAAGGACCCTGTCCTACACGGGCAGAGAGCGCATTTCAGGAATGTTGTACAGGCGATTCCCACTGAGGGGAGACTGCACAATGTCCCCTTCAGCCCAAGGACTGATTTGAAACGAATCAGCAGATGGTCCCATTGCCGAACAGAAAGAATATGTTAAAAAATATTTGTCAGCTAAATACTGACCTCCTACCCTGAGATTGGAAAATACATCATTCCTATAAATTGTGCAAGTTAGTGCCTTTCATTTTCTCTCATATATACAAGCTCAATAAAGTGCATTTATGGAATAAAAAAATGGTGAAGACAGACAGCACTCTGACTTGGGACTGATTAAATGATAAAACTCACCAGGAACTGTCGGGGAAGAAGTTACTGTGTCTGCAGATGTCAGGGGAGGTGGAGGCAGATCTTGATCCAGATGTAAAAATCGTTTTACTCCCCTCGCGGACAGTAAGGACATCCATCAGGCTGTGATGATTAGCGGTCTCTGGGAACAAATTTCTGTGACCTCTGCAAGAGCAGCCTTTAAGAAGGCTGCAGTACTAGCTTTACCTCTAGATGGCACTCATGTATTTTTATAGTTTTTACCTCTTCTCTTTTCAAAGGAACTCAGCCGGTTCTGTCCAATGCCATTCAACTTCATTGTGCTTTTGAAGGCCAGAGTGTCCACTTATGGTCAATAAAATATCAGAAGACAAACATGATTTTATCTTATTTACTATTAATTCAGTCATGTACAACTCCTCTCGGCCTAAAAAGGATTTTTAGACTTAACAGTCTGGCATCTTGTATTATAATATTTGAGATAGATGTTGCAGATGCCCTTGAAACAGTCTTTCTGATGGCAGAGCGTTTCCCATCCTTTCTGGATCCTTTCAGAGGGTCAGGTCTTGGGCTCTGAGTCTATGAAGGGACAAGATCCTGGCAGAGCCCTGCTCTGAGGTAAAGCACCTGTTTTGTCTGCAATGAGAAGCAGAGGAATTTTGTCCACTTTAATTCCATAGTTATTACCCTTTGTTTGCTCTTACCTATGCTACCCTTCTGAAACACAGGTAGGTGACAGGATGAAGGTATGCACGGTCAAGATCAAATCATAAGCATTGTGTTTGGAAGCATCATGAGAAACAAGGACTGCAATGTACCGAAGTTGTAATAAACAACAAACTAGGAATATAGGAACTGCAGGTGAGGTGAGAGCTGGTGAAAGAGAGACCCTGTCATCCTGGATTCTCTGTCTGTGGAGTGAAGATGAATTTTGGATGAGAAGTCCTGGCAGTGAGGCTGCGCCTAGGCTAGTTGAACTTTGAGCTGAAGCTGAAGCATTCTCTCCTTCATTCCACCATGTCCAGTACCTCATGACTATGCCTTTATTCAATTAATATCTACACACCTCTCATGTTACAAGAACTGATAGAGACACTGAGGGTATAGCTATAAAGAAGACAAAATTCCTGCCCCTGAGCTTACATTTTGGTAGTGGAAACAGACAGCAAATAAGATCAGATGATGATAAATGCAATGTGGATGACAAAATGGGGAGCCATGATAGAGAGGTGGGGTTTATTTAGATAAAGAGGTTATAGTAGATTTTTCTGGGGTGATGTTAGAGCTGAAACCTGAACAATGACAAGGAAATGGCTCTGTATTGGCATTGAGACAATCAAATAAGATAAAAATAAGAACAAGATAGTAGAACAAATAATTCTCATAGAGTTACATACCATTACAAAAATGACAGCAGGGATAAAAATATTCTAAAAGTTTTGGAGACACAGACACACTCTCACAAAAGAAAAATATTAGGTAAACAGATCAGCATCAGATTTCTCATCAGAAACAGTATATATATATATTCTTTTTAAAGTATTCACAAAAAATTTACTAGGGGGCCATGAAACAGGTCTCAACAAATTACAAAAGATTGAAAGCATATGAGGTATATTCTCTGACCAGAGTGGAATTCAGCTGGAAGTGAATGTCAAAGAGATAACTGAAAATTATTAAGAGGTATGGAAAATTGTAAACATATACATCCAAATAAGGAGTTCATCACCACCAAATCAGTATTGTGTGAATTGTTAAAGAGTCTGCATCTTATCAAGTTTGGTCTTATGTTTTTATATTTAGATCTATGACCCATTTTGAGTTAATTAGTAAACAGTGAAAGATCTGGGTATAGGTTTTTTCTGTTTCATTCTTAAAGATACATAGACATCTAATTGTTCTGGCACCATTTGTTAAAGAAAGATTATCTTTTGCCATTTTACTTCTGTGTCAATAATTGGTTGACTATATTTGTATGAACCTATTTCTGGGTTTCTCTTCTTTTCAGTTGATATGTTAATCTCTGTGAATCTATTCTTTCACTAATACTATGTTGTCTTAATTACTGTAGCTTTGTAGTAAGTCTTGAAGTCAGGTAGTATCAGTCCTCTGACTCTGTTCTTCAATATTGTATTGGCAATTCTCAGTCTTTTGTCTGGCTATATGAACTTTATAGACAGTTTATCATTATCTACAAAACAACTGGCTGAAATTTAACCTGTAGATTAAGAGGGGGAAGGATTGAAATCTTGACATTATTAACCTGTAGATTAAGAGGGGGAAGGATTGAAATCTTGACATTATTGAATCTTTCTATCTATAAACATGAAATACTTTCAATTTATTTCAATCTGTGATAGTTTTCAACAGAGTTTTGTAATTTCTTTTGTATATGGATCTTACAAATATTTTGTTAGATTTATATCTAAATATTAATTTTTTGGAAATATTTTAAATGGTTTTGTGTTTTTAATTTCAAATTCCATTTGTTCTTTGTTGGTCTATAGGAAAACAATGGACTTTTGTTTATTATTAAACCTTGTATTCTATGACTTTGCAATGATAATTTTTTAGTTCTAGGAGTTTGCGTTGATTATTGGGAATTTATACAAAGACATTGATGTCTTCTGCAAACAAAGACAGTTTTATTTTTTTCCAAATATATATACCTTATTATTGAATTAGCTATTGCTCTGATATCATGTTGAATAAAATGGTGAGAGGAACATTTGTCTTATTTCTGATATTAGGGGAAAGCATCTAGTTATACACTATTAAGTATGATATTATCTGTAAGTTTTTGTAGATACTCTTTTACAAGTTGAAGAACTTCCCCACTATATTAGTTTTCCAGGGCTTCCATAACAAAATACCACAAACCATGTGGTTTAGAACAACAGAAATTCATTCTCTCACACTCCTAGAATCTAGAAATCCAAAATAAAGGCAACAGTAGGACCATAATTTCTCTGAAGGCTAGGAGTTTATTTTATTAATCTTTTTAGTTCTGTGTATATTTGTAGGTTTCAGTAATAAAAGAATTATATTAAAAAGAAAAAGAATAAGTAGATTGAATAAAAAATAGTAAGATGGTAGATTTAAATCCAGTCATATCACTAATCATATTAAATATACATGGTCTATGCATCTCAGTTAAAAAGCAGAGATTGTCAGTTACCAAAAGCAATTACACACTGCCTACAGGAAACCCACTTTAAATAAAAGGCATAATTAGGTCAAAGTAGTAGGGTGGGGAAAGAAATTATGCTATTACTAATCAAAGGAAAGCTAGAGTGGCTATATTCAAAAAAGTAGATTTCAGGACAAAGAATATTACCTGGGATAAAGAGAATCATTTCATAACTATAAAAGGAACATTCCACTAGGAGACATAAGCATTTTAAATCATTGTGTACTTAATGACAGACTTTTAAAACATATGAAGCAAATACTGATAGAATTATGAGGAGAAATAGGAAAATTCAAATATTTATTTGAAGATTTCACAACTCCCTCCCTTAGATAATTGATGGATAAGTAATCAGAAAATCAGTAGAAGACTTTAGCAACACTATAAATCAACCTGACCCGATTCACGTTTACGGGAAAACTGCATCCAACAACAGGAAAAGCCATGTGGATGCGCTCCAGCTATGTCTACAGATCACAATCTTTTCACTAGAAGCCACTCCTGAGAACCCCAGACTGTACTCGCCCTCTGCCAATGGCAGGCCACTCCTACAGAACAGTTCTGGCCTATCCCTTCTGCAACATTGGGAAACTTCTACAGAGCATCTCCAGCCTTCTCATATTTTCATCCGAACTGGGCCACTTTACAGACTAGAATTGGCCAAACTCCTCTGTCAGTTTGTGTGCCAATGCAGAATACATGTATCCACAGTAACCATGCTCTCTTCAAATAGCTGTAAATATTCTCCTTGGTGCAGAACACTTTCTTCCTCTTTAGTTTCTTTATTTTATATTCATCCTTAGCCTAGGGCTGCTTTTTTATACTTGCTACTATTGAACCCCACAGAATTTACTGAGCAATTGGCCACATACAACTGTTGTAGACAACAATAATTTGTTTAAATTTCCACATTTGAGCATCTGGGGTGGTTTTAGTCCCCTGACTTGGCCCTGACTGATATACTCACAAGGGGGTAATAATATACTCAGCTTAAATGCTACAATCTACAGCATTCCTTGCAGAAAGGGGTGACAAATGAGATGTTGGGTGGGCCTAGGCCAGGGGTGGGCAAACTTTTTGACTCGAGGGCCACAATGGGTTCTTAAACTGGACCGGAGGGCCGGAACAAAAGCATGGATGGAGTGTTTGTGTGAACTAATATAAATTCAAAGTAAACATCATTACATAAAAGGGTACGGTCTTTTTTTTTTTTTTTTTTTTTTTTTTTAGTTTTATTCATTTCAAACGGGCCGGATCCGGCCCACAGGCCGTAGTTTGCCCATGGCTACTCTAGGCTCTAGAGGGAAGAATTTAAAGATTCCTGACCTGGCTGTCACATGCCATTTAACTTTTCCCCTATTCCACATACTTTGTGCTTGGAAAAGGAACTTAATGACTTGAGCTCTAGAAATCATCATGATCATGAGGTGACCTTGAAGATGAAAGTCAACTAATTCAGGATGACAAAGCAGAAAGAATAAAAAAGTCTTCATTCTTGATGGTTTATTGGAGTCACTATACTACACCTGAACTATCTATCTCTGAACTTGAAAAAAAAACCCAGACAAACTCTATATTGGAGAAATACTTGGATTGTGAGAATATACTATAGGAGAGTTTTAGGTTGTTTCTAAACTTCTGCTGCATAACAAAGTACCACAATCTTGGCAGCTTAAAACAACATACCTTTGTCATTTTACCATCTTTAGGCTGGGAATCTGGGCATAGTTTATTGTGGGTCCTCTCTTTTAGGGTCTCTCGTGAGGCTCTAATTAAGGTATCAGCCATGGTAGGTTCTCAGTTGAAGGTTCAATGGAGAAGGATCTGCTTCCAAAATTACTTACATGTTTGTTGGCAGAATTTAGCTCCTTTTGGGCTGTTGGACTGGGCACCTCAGTTCCTAGCTGGCTAGTATTTGGAGGCCACCCTCAGTTCCTTGCCTCTTGAGTTTCCCAACATGGCAACTTGCTTCATCAAAGCCAGCAAGGGAGAGAGTGCTTTAGCAAAATGGAAGTCAGAATCTTTCATAACTAACCACAGAAGTAAAATGCCCTCAACACTGAGGTAATCTATTGGTTGATAGTCTATCAGTTGATAAGCCAGCCCATACTCTAAGGGAGGGGATTACACAAGAGAGTGAATGCCAAGTGGTGGAGATCTTTGGGGGCCAATTTAGAATTCATCTCACCACCCAGAAGAAAAGTACCTTTTAAAAAAATCATATTCACTGCAATTCTTTTTCTCACTTTGACAGAATTTTTACTTCATTAGTGATACTGATAGCTGGTGAGAATGTGGAGAAAGAAAACCCTTGTGCACTGTTGGTGGGAATGCAGATTGGTGCAGCCCCTGTGGAAAGCAGTATGGAGTTACTTCAGTAAATTAAAAGTGAAACTGCCTTATGACCCAGCAATCTCACTTCTAATAATTTATCTGAAGAAACCAAAATCACAAATTTGAAAGAATATATGCACCTCTATATTCATTGCAGCATTATTTACAACTAGAGGCCTTGTGCATGAGGTTCCTGCACTGGAGGGGAATCCCTCAGCCTGGCCTGCACCCTCTTGTAGTCTGGAACCCCTTAGGGGATGTCCGCCTGCTGGCTTAGGCCCTATCCCTTTGGGAAGTGGGCCTAAGCTGGCAGTTAGACATCCCTCTCACAGTCTGGGATGCCTCGCTACTTACTGCCCTCCTGCTCGCTGCTCCTTACCGCTCAGCTCACTGCTCCTTAGCACTGCCACAGAGGCAGGAGAGGCTCCTGCAACTGCTGCTGTGCTCACTAGCCATGAGCCCAGCTTCGGGCTGAGTGGTGCTCCCCTTGTGGGAGTGCAGTGACCATCAGGGGCAGCTCCTGCACTGAGCTGACTGGTCATAGTGACTGGTCATTCTGGCATTCAGTTGATTTGCATATTAGCCTTTTATTATATAGGATAGCCAAGATTTGAAAGCAGCTGAAGTGCCATCAGTAGATGAGAGGATAAAACTGCTATGGTACATTTACACAATGGAATACTACTTGGCCATAAAAAGGAAGAAAATTTTACCCTTTGTGATAGCATAGGTGGACCTGGAGAACATTATGCTAAGTGAAATAAGCCAGTCAGAGAAAGACAAGTGCCATATGATTTCACTCATATGTGAAATTTAATGAACAAACTGAAATAGAGGCAGATCATAGATAGAGAGCAGACAGACAGCTGTCATTGGGTTGGGGATGGTGTGGAGGGAATGAGCATAAAAGAAAGTAAAAGAACTCATGGACAGGGACAGAGTGTGGTGTTTGCCTGGGGGAGAAGGGGTGGAGGTAGAAGGTGGTATTGGGGTAATAAATGGTGATGGAAAAATAATGGAAATGAAATGACAAAAATAGTAAGATGATGTATTTCAGCTCAACTATATTAGTAATTGCACTAAAAATAAATGGAGTAAATACTCCAAATAGAAGGATGTATTGTTATAATGGTTAAAAATAAATTCAAAATGGTTCTTCCGTGAGACATTTTTGTTTGTGGTTTTCAGAGACATTTTTTAGTATTTCAAAATATGTCCCTAATGAATAATTCTTTGCAAATACATAATCATGTTTCTATCCCTTTAAAAAGGGCCATAATTTTGTTATTTGATATTTAAAAAGAAGTGATATATAAGTTTTACAGTTTACACTGTTTTACATGGTATTACAATTATTTCTTGATATTTTAAGCTTTTATGAACAGTGATCCAAATTCAATAGTTGTTAATACACATAAAACAATTTAATCTGAACTCTTTTTACTTGAAATTTATGCCATTAAAACTTAGACTTTTACCTTTGTTTGGCTGATGGGGAAAACATGTAGGCAAATGGAAGTAAACCCTAGTGTTTGATATACTTAAGAAAAAACATATTTCAATCTCTTTAAAACCATATGCTTATATTGTATGCACATCTTATTTATTCATTAAGATCAGTACCCAAGGGGTTTTATGTGCCAACAATTATTGGTTTAAGTGTGAAGTATGGTATAGTTTTAAAAGAAATAGTTGTAATTCATTTTCTTAAACTTTCTTTGCGAAACTTTACTGATTCAGGCTGCTAGTCCAGATTAGTAATATTTAAAAGCAGTGGAAAGAGCACAGAGTTTGGAGCCAGACAGGCCTGGATTGAATTCCAATGCTGCCACTTTTTAGCTGCTTGTCCTTCAACAAATGAGCTCTGTCATCATCCAAGCTGGGGCACTTCTGAAAATAAAAGATAGTGTTGTTAATAATTACTCTGGAAAGAACAAGCATTTTTATGGACTGTTCCGGGCAAACCAGACAGATGGTTACTCTATCAAAATGTGACTCATCCTTCATTTCTGATGTGTCCTCTTTTATGCTATTGAGGTTATCACTAAGTTCATTGAGAATCCTTATAACCAGTGTTTTGAACTCTGCATCTAGTAGATTGCTTATCTCCATTTTTTTAAGTTCTTTTTCTGATATTTTGTTCTGCTCCTTCACTTGGGACATATTCTTTATATTGTCATTTTGGCAGCATACCTCTGTTTGTTTCTATGTATTTGTTAGAACTGCTACATATCCCAGGCTTGGTAGAGTTGTCTAATGTAGTAGGTGTCCTATAGGGTCCAGTGGCACAGCCCCCCTGGACCCTATAGAACCCAAGCTGGGCACTTGAGGTGTGCCCCCTATGTGGGCTGTGGGACCAGCCTGTTCATCATCTCCACTGCTCCTACCAGTCTCAAGGTGGCTTCTTTAATTCCCTAGTTGTAGGACTTCCATTCAACCATATTTCAGACAGCTCAGAATGATGGTTTTCCTGTAGATTATTGTAATTTTGATATGGTTGTTGGTGCAAGACACACTTTCATTACCTATATATATAAAAGCCTAAGCAACTGAACAACCAGTATCTATGATGCACACTGACCACCAGGGGGCAGACACTCAATGCAAGAGCTGCTCCCTGGTGGACAGTGCACTACCACAGCCAACCTCCTGCGGCCAGCCAACCTCCTGCAGTCCCTCCCCCTGGCCAGCCAGCTCCGATGACCCTGATCGGGGCCACTGGCCAACCTCCCATGGCCCCTCTCCCCACTGGCTAACCTCCCATGGTCCTAATTGGCCCCGATTGCTGACCAGGCTGAGGGACCCCACCCATGCATGAATTCATGCATCAGGCCTCTAGTAAGAGTATAAAATGGGTTAAGAGTAAAAAAATAGATAAGGATAGCCTGTGCAAAAAGTAACCAAAGATAAAGTAATATAGCTATTCTAATATCAGACAAAATAGATCATAAGACAAAAGCGCTAGTAGAGATAATGATTTAATAATGATACATAATGATAAAGGTGTTTAGTACAAAGATATCAAATTTATAACACATGTAGGTATACACACTAATCTTGTACCCACCACTCCCATGTCACCATCCTTCTGTGTATCAAGGATATGTAATAAAGTCCAATTATATGTTTTCTGAGGGCCTGCAATGGATTAAGTTTTTGTGTCCTAAATTTATATGTTGAAATCCAACCTCTCAAGGTGATGGTATTCGTCAGTGTGGCCTTTTGGAGGTAATTGGGTCATGAGAGTGGAGTCCTCACAAATGGGATTAAATGCCCCTTATGAAAGAGACACCAGAGAGCTCACTCACCTTCCTTCCACCATGTGAGGATACAACGAGAAAATGGCAGTTTGCAACCTGGAAGAGAACCCTCACCAGAACCTGACCACTCTGGCACCTGATCTCAGACCTTCAGTCTCCAGGGCTGTGAGAAATAAATTTCTGGTGTTTATAAGCCACCTTGTCCATAGTACTTTGTTATAGCAGCCTGAATTGACTAAGAGAGTGCCTACCTTTCTTCTCTCTATTACCTTGTTCTTGCACTAGGCCCTTGTCAAGCTTTCACAAGTTCTATCGGGGTCCATGGTTTGGTGTCTGCATCCCTCTGGGGCCTGCCTTTCTTTCTGCTTCTATCTCTGCTGTAACCAGGCATTTAGCCTTATTTGACACTATCACCTAAGAAATGGCATGCACACATACCTCATAGACTTTTTGAACAGAATAGTGGTCTGATATACACTCCTCTCCTACTAGAACTAATATCCCACAACATTATATTTTGGAGATTAAGATCTGCCTAGCTGAGCTTGCATGAATCACCTTATCTGTGCCCAAATTGTTGCCTCACCCAGGGGATTGGTCTTCCTTATCAATTTCTGGCTTTCTTGCATGTGAACTAGCCAAACTCAGATAAAAAAATTTTTCGTAAGTTATAAATATCATTTTCAGGAAAAAATTAAGTAGAAAACATGTTTCTCTTTTGCTGATGGTGAGATATTTTATCACCTTATCTCAGAGCACAAACTTGGAAACTGTAGCTTGTTAAATCATCTTGAGGTAGGCAAATACAGACAAGCCTAGGCTTCAGTGAGTGCCAAAGCTTCTGAGAAATTACGTATTATTTTCTCTGTGTGGGACATAGAGTCAAAAAGGAAAAGGAGAAAATAGAAAGAAATCATTATAATAGTATCATATGTGTTGTAAGCCATGTAACACTTCTATGAACCTCAAGTCATTGGTAAAGCAATAGACATTACAAGTGCTTGGGATATTGGATTCCTTGTGGACATTATTAAAGTCACTGAAGTCTGCATTTGGGATTATGTGGAAGCTAAGCAGGGACAGAATGCTTAATTTTAGTGGCTAGAGATATGAGTGGCATGCATATTTTGATTCTATAGAAGTTTCAGAGATTTCTGGACTTCCCCCAAATATGGAACTAGTTAGGGTTCAAGGACTCTTCATCTAGGACACTGGGGAAGAGGAGATACCCAAATAAGATCTGGATCACAGGTACATTCAGTAAATTTCATGTCCACTCTGTCAGATCCAGCTCCTCTTTCTGAAGCTTCTGGAAGAGTTTTTCATCTGCTTTATGCCCCCAGATACTGGCCTGTGACCTCTCAGGAGTCCCCAAACTGGTAGAAGTCTCCAATTTGGGGTTAAAGCGGGAGACTCCCACTTGTAGCTTCCTTTTATTCTCACCAATTAACCAAAGCCCCCGTGACTACTGCCCCTCAACCTCTGGTTAATATTTGGGATTTTACTTTTAAAGGCCAAGCTCTTTCTCCATGTCTGCTGTTTCTTGATACAGTGCCTCTGTCAAGGGCCTGGTTGCTGTGGGAAATGGACCAGGAACTGAGAGGGTGAATGGTAGAGACTTACTAGTACTTTAGGGAGTTGGCAGTCTGTTCATCCCACTGCTTAGCCCTGGTGTGACATACAATCTTTCAAGTTCCACAATATCCATATGTGACTTTTGAATTCTTTCTGTGTCTCTTCACATATCATTGTTCCTCTCTGGGCATTAGTTTCCCTAAACTTAAGATGAGCAGAGACATTTTTTTGACTGGTTCTGTGATGTTAGGAATATGATCAGGTCATTAGAAGGAAAGATTAACAATGCCATCTACTTCTTCCTGTACCTCTATTCTATTTTTTAAATTCCCTGCTTGATTTCTTTAGTCCTAATTTTTATCTTGGCTCTTCCTGGGACTCTATTTTCTTTGGAATAAGGTCTCTGTCTGGTTCTAATTTGACCTAAGAGAGACAGTACTTCTGATCCTAAACTATTGCCTCTATCAGTTTTCCTAGAAGTTAGACTCTGGCCAATTATGCTGCATATCATTAGCTACCAGACTTTAAATCTTTGTAATCTGGGACCTTTAAGAGAATTGCTCCTGGATTCTGCCCTCTTGCCACCAACAATAGTGACCACAATCTGCTACCAATTCTCCTGGGGACCAAGCAGATCCAAGTGGCCTGTTTGAACTCTCTGTCTAAATGTCCTTCCTTTGTTCTGTGCCTGCTGTATTCAGGGACTGTAACTTTATATCAAATAACAGCTTCTTCTGCTTCCATTGGGATCCCTCCTTTCTTTGTCTATGAATTCAGGCTTCACAGATGCCCTTCAATTTTTAAAAATGGTGACAATCTGATTGGCTGCTGCTGATTAGACCCCAGACAATTGATTGAATCCGGGAAGGAAAGATACATCTCTGGATGGAGGCTCTCTGGAATATTGTGTTGTATAAAGGCAGAAATATTGTCATCAGTTTAGTAACTGTGTCCATCACCGTGTCCTTTTCAAAGCTCTCTCTCACATAGACTGTTTCAAGGACCATCACCATTGTAAGGTAGTCGGGGAGCTACTTTATATTTTACCATATTAGAAATAAAAATGAGGATTTTAAAGGTGTAAGACACTTGCTTAAAAATAATGCAAAACTACTAGCATATATGCTTGAGAAAAACAGAGTTGTTTAATTTTAATGAAAAGCCCTAGGAAGACACAGGCTTCTTTTCATTCTGGCCACTCCCCTCCCCTTTCTGCCCCCCATTTCCTATCAGGATCTATGGAAACCAGGCAGTAGCTCAGATCAGAGAAAACAGGATTCCAGGCAGGGCCAGGACAGAGATCTGAAATGAAGCAATCAAACAGCACATCTGAAGAATGGAATGGCATTGTAAGGAAAGGTAGATGCTATGGTCAGTAGAGTATAATCCAGGAATAACCTGCATTCTCTCCTAGGCTCTCTATTTACCTTCTTTCAGTCCAAGCTTCTACCTGGCAAAAAAGTTTCTGCCTGCTTCTTTGTGTGTGTGAGTCAATTCCATTTATTATTATCCTTTTAATTCTATATTTAATTACAGTTTGCATTCAACATTATTTTGTATTCATCTCAGATGTACAGCATGGCTGTTAGATAGTCAGGTACTTTACAAAGTGTTCCCCCTGATATTTTAGGTAGTGGGTATTTACCATGATTCTTAAAACTCTCCATCTACAATCCCATCTTCTATGTATTTCAGATAGAAAAAGCCTTACTTCAGGTAACACACATAATTCCACATATACTGTGTCTGCAGAGAGCCCGTGGAAACTATAACTCCTGCTTTTCCAGTTTATAAATTTTCTGCCACATCGATGGAACCTGCTAAGGAAGGAAATGTGTTGGAGGCAAAGGGAGAGAATGATGTTTCTCACCTTCTCTCTCTTTTTCTCCTCAAATATTCAGAAACGAGAACTCAGCTGGGATAATGGAGTGGGTAAAGGAGTAAAACGTCCATTTCTTTAGCATACCCCAGATTCAACAGTTTTGACATATATTTAGTATCTTATAAGATACTAGAGGCCTGGCACATGAAATGCCTGCGTGGGTATGGTCCCTAGGCCTGGCCTGTGATCAGGGCCATCTTCCCCAGCTGCCCGCAGCCAGCCCCACCCCCCGCCGCCACCCACCCCTGGTTCTTTGTTCACCATCAGGTGATCAGTGCCTAATGGCCGGGGGAAGGGACCGAGAGGTTGGCTGTTCCCGCCCACTCACCGGCCCCACCCACACCATGGGTGGCCATCAGGCAATCGGAGCCTGCTGGCCAGGGAAAGGGACCAAGCGGTGGTCAGTGCATCTCATAGTGACTGGTCCAGCGGTCATTCTGGTCATTCTACCTTTAGGGTCAATTTGCATATTACCCTTTTATTGTATAGGATAGAGGCCTGGTGCATGGGTGGGAGCTGGCTGAAGGGGACCTAGGATCAGGGTGGGGGTCCCCACTGGGAGTGGGGCTGGCCTGGGAAGGGGCCGCCAGCAGTTTTTAGGATGGCCACTCCCCTGATTGGGGTGGGGGTTCCCACTGGGGGGCGGGGCCGGCCTGGGCTTGGGGCTGCAAAGGATTTGCAGGCTGGCCACACCCCCAATTGGGTTGGGGGGTCCCTGCTGGGGGGCAGGACTGGCCTGGGCAAGGGGCTGTGGGTGGTTTGCAGGCTGGCTACACCCCCAGCTTTGTCAGGAAGGACGTCCAAAATGACCTCTAGAAGACGCCCGGTCTGTCCAGTCTAATTAGCATATTATCCTTTTATTAATATAGATAATTGCAAGAGGAAGAACTTGCCATTTTCAGAAATATTTTGCCTAGTGAATGGTCTATGTCTCCATGTTTTGCAGAATTACCATGTTTGCTATTGAGCTATGATCAAGTTTCTCTGGATGATTGGTGAACAGGACAATGGTCCTTAAGTTCCTCTTGTCCCAGATAAATGCAAGTGGGATGTCAAAGTCATGTTCATATTCATCATATTCATATTTAATTGACTCAGCACTGACCTTTGTTCGGTGGTGTGGTAGTTTGATTTCACAAACATGAGACTTAACTCCATTGAACATATACAGTAATACTTTGAGAACAGAATTAATATTTTTCTTTTATGAAGCTTTGCCCCAGATCATGCAGCACACAGCAAGAGCAGGCAGGATTATAACACAGGCCAGTGTGACTGTCTGTCACTCCACATTTACTTTATAAGGTATGTATGTGGGGTTATCCCACAGACTATGGAGCATCAGAATTTGGAGTTCCCCTTAAGAGGGGATGCAGGAAGTCAATAAAAGAAGAGTCTAGGACTTACTTCAGATGAGGCGGGTTGAGCATGCAGTTACTCAGCAGACTGGCAGGGTTAGGATCCAGGAGCTCAAGGATAAGCTAAAATAGCCCCCAAGAGCAGCTTGGGTAGGGAGGTCTTGTTATTGCTGGGTTTTGTTTTATTTTGTTTTGCTGTGTCTGAGCATCCACAGCTAACGCTATTGTTCGCAATGCTCTGAGAAAGGGCTTAGCATATGCTTTGTTTTAGTGCTGCATGGCGGTGCCCTCTGCAACAGAATTGGTTGGGTCAAGGCAAGGGGCAGTGCTAGAGAGTCATTCTCTATAATTCAGAAGGGATCATGGCAAAGGCAATGGCCACACATGGGATACCAGGCAGGTACACAGACAAAGGCAGACCAAATCCCAGTGATGGACAGCTCCTGTAAGCCACGTCTGGGCAAGGCCTGTGAAGCCACTTGAATTCTGACCTGGGAGAAGTGGACTGGATGAGCCTCAAACATGTAAAGTAGGGAAGTAGCGAATGTCTGCTATTTTTGACATGCCCACTCAGATCTCAAAGGCTTCTCAAATCTGACAATACAAATAGTAAAAGTGTGGGCTAGCTACCCCAGAGAAAAGGCTGGAGTAGCTAGTATTTCAACTCAAGTAGCATACAAAGACGATTTGTATCTTTCTCAAGTCCATTTACAGAGCATAGGGTTTCCTGACCATAGCGGGTACTGACATTGAGTTCCAACTTAGGTGATTCATCCCTTTATGCTCCTAAGTAAGAGAAGATTTTCACCAAGAAATCAGAATGGTGCCCCAGCAACACTTCATTTCAACAATGATAAAGATCAGTCTACTAACCTGCTCAGGCCTCCAACAGCACCTACACCTCCCCCCTCTGGTCTTCCTTTTGAAAACAATGCTTCCTGTCATTGTCATTGTAGGCCATTTGAAAATTCAAATTCCTGCAATCTCTTCTTCTCTTGGATTCTTTTATACCTTTACTCTTTCATTTATTTTTTTCTCTACTCATTCTACCTATTGGCCCAGGATACTCATTCTATATAAATTCACTCTATCCATATCTTCACCTTATTTTTATAATTTTTCTTCCTCCCTCTCTTGGTTAATTTTATGTGTCAACTTGGGTATTGGTGGTTCCCAGTTTTTGCTCAAACATCAGTCTAGATCAGTGATGGCGAACCTTTTGAGCTCAGCATGTCAGCATTTTGAAAAACCCTAACTTAACTCTGGTGCCGTGTCACATATAGAAATTTTTTGATATTTGCAACCATAGTAAAACAAAGATTTATATTTTTGATATTTATTTTATATATTTAAATGCCATTTAACAAAGAAAAATCAACCAAAAAAATGAGTTCGCGTGTCACCTCTGACACGCGTGTCATAGGTTCGCCATCACTGGTCTAGATGTTGCTCTACAGGTATTTTTAAGATTTTATTAATCTTTAAATTAGTAGGCTTGTGGATAGATCTCATGCAATCAGTTAAAAGTATTAAGAGAAAAGATTGAGGTCCCCTGAAGAAGAAGGGATTCTACCTTTGGACCCGAGACAGCAACATTAACATTTCCCTGGGTTTCCATACTCCTGGCCAGATCTACACATCTCAGACTTGACAACCCCCACAATTGCATGAGGTAAAATAAACCGCTGTGTATATATACATCCTATTGGGTGTGTTTCTCATGAGAATCTTAACTAATACACTCCCTTAAAGAAAACTTGACTCAGCCCCATGGAAACCACCTCCCACCGAGTGGGTGTCACTAACTGCTTTTTCTCTCCCACAATAGACCACAGAGCCAGGAAGCAGAGTCAGCATTTTATCAGCCTCCCATTGACTACCTCAGAAGCCATATTCTTTTCTGATCAGGTAAAAACCCATCTTTCTTTGTTATTGGTGCTATCCAACCAAGAGAGTACCACTTTGTTTCTTACTTTTGTCATCTACCAACCTCCACATCACTTCCACTCATTCATTCAAGAGAACAATGTCTGACTCTAGCCTATGCATTTGGGACAGTGATATCTATCTTGAAGTGTAGTTGTTGGAACTAGAGCCAATATGTAGAAAATACCTAACTCTTTGTGACCACTGGTAGGCACTTGATACATAGGAGTTATTAGCATTTATTTTGTTTCTATTCAGTTTCTATACAGGTCCTTGTATAACCAGATGAGGCTCCATGACCATAAGGACAAGCCATCCAACAGCCCTTGTCTCAAAGTTTTTTGACCTTCATTCCAAAAACTTCCACCCAAACTGCTCTTTGGCCACTCATATCACAGCAAAGTACTGTATCTTGTTAGTTTTAGAGGGAAGTATGTTCCTTAAAACTCCTCAGCCACTTACCACAAAGTAGTTTTACATATTTCAGCCAGAAGAAAGACTTACTTAAGAAAACCATTTCTGTGATTTCCATGAAAAGAAAATTTCCCCAACACTACTGGTCTCTTGCTCCACCACTGTATGGTTCCCATCAAAAGAAGAGAAGGTGTAATGGTTGGTTGGTGACAGCATTAGCCAAATTTTTTCTCAATTTGTTTGGAGATAATTTGTCAAAAGTCAGTATCCACAGGGATTCAATTTCTTTTCTAAACTCAGACCAGTGTAAAATCCTAGACAGTATATTTATTGTCCAAACACCTGTTTCTTTTCAGGTGTTCCCAGGAGGATAGGAGTGGTGAGGATGGGTAATTAGGAAGCCCATTTGAATTTTAAACTAAGCCAGCAATTTTATTGGTGATAAAGAGTTGTCATTTATTAGCCTTCTTAGACCCACTTGTCATCATCAAAACCTGCTTTACCTGTCTGAAATCTTAAAGTACATAATACTGATTTATGACCATATCTTTAGACCATCAGGCTTTCTCACACATTTTCCTTCTCTAACTAGTCTTTTATCACATGAAGACATAACCCTAAACTCCCTCTATGCTTTGTCATGACAACAACCAATGCTGAATTGTTCTCATTCCCAACAGGGCTCTGGATATATGGAACAGGAATTATTGGTGGCTGTTGTGTGGAGTCTAGTGGGCTTTATGCAGTAGAAATCTCTAATAAGTCACTGTTGAGAGACTGGAAGGTCCTGGATGGACACATGCAAGGTACTGGTTCAAGCTTCAAAAGGAGAAAATGTGTGTTTGAGTGTGACCATGTTATACACTGAGGTGCCCTACAGTGTGAACCATGAGAGTCCCTGCTGGGCAAGCACAGTGCCCACCTCAGCGGCTGAGGAGAAGTCACAACCTCACTCTGGACTCTAACTTACAAAATACCTCATCTCTGCTAACCTCTTGACCATAATTACCAACGGGTCAGATTCAAGTGTCTTCTTTGGGTAAGTCCTTCTTTTTACCACAAATGTGAGAATTATTTTAATTTCCTAAGTATTTCAGAAAACAATGACAATTGATGATACTTCCAATTACAGAAGTAAGAGAATTGTCACAGACAAAAAAGTAAAATACAAAATTGAATTTGTAAGGTGATATTTGACGGGGGATTTTCTTCATTTAGGAGTTTGGCTGCTACTTAGATGTACTTATGCTGCTGTTTCTGTTGCTGGTAGTGACTTGCCTTGGCTTGATTCGAGTCTGCTCAGTTGAATCACCACTGTGAGTGAGCTGGTTGCCAGTGCAGTTCTGCCTTGCTTCGTTCTCTTTATATAGCAGCAACATTATCAAGGTGGTGCTTTTAGGAACATCCAGGGAGCAAGGACTTGTTCAAATTTTGAATGGATTAAATCATATATATGTGAGTAGTCTAATCCTCTTCTTCCAATCTAGCAGTGGCCATTCTCAGGGTACATTCTGTAATTTGTTGTTTTTTTTTAAAAAATCTAGTTTTTCTTACTATGCTGGCTCCTGCTCTGCTCTCAAAAGGGAAATTTGCTACTGGCCTATTTAGGGAAAGCTCACGGGGGTAAATTGATTCCATGATGAGTTCAGAGGCACACAGTTTCTGGTAAAAGCAGATGCAGAAAATAAGTTTGCCTTCTCTTTTGTCAGATAGGTTACAGACACTAATAGAAATAGGACATAGGACATGCAAGGAAATGTGTCCAGGTTCAGAATAAGAACAAGGGATACTCCTTTTTAAGACAATAATTCATTCTGATATTTCCTTTTGGCCAGTGTCATTTAAAAGGGTCTCCCTCAGATTTAGGGCGCTGCCATATTGAGAAACTGAATATGGCAGTGCCCTAAAGATGCCACAGTGTGATGATTTAGAGACAGGACACATTCATGATCTCCTAGTGGAGATGTACGAACAGATAATAAAGAAATATATAATATATAAAATATGTAAAAAATATATAATATTTAAAACATATAAAATATATGTAAAATAGGGGTCTGTTATCTATTTATTTATTTAGCTTCTTTTAAAAGTTTATTTTTCAATTTTATTTACATTCAATATTATTTTGTATTAGTTTCAAGTGTACAGCATAGGGGATAGATAATCATGTACTTTATAGTAATCCCCTTGATATTTCCAGTATCCATCTAGCACCATGCACAGTTATTACAATGTTATTGACTGTATTCTCTATGATGTACTTTACATCCCCATGACTGTTTTGTGACCACTAATCTGTACTTCTTAAACCCCTCACGTTTTTCACTTGTCCCACAACCCCCCTCCCCTCTGGCAGCTATCAGTCTCTTCTCTGAGTCTATGAGTCTGTTTCAATTTTGTTTACTTATTTTGTTTTTTAGATTTCACATATAAATGAAATCATATGGCATTTGTCTTTCTTTGACTGACTTATTTCATTTAGCATAATACCCTCTAGGTCCATCCATGCAAATGGTAATATTTCATTATTTATATGGAAGAGTATATATTTCATTATATATATGTTTATACCACAGTTTTTTTATAACTTGTCTATTGATGGGCACTTGGGTTGCTTCCATATTTTGACTATTATAAATAATGCTGCACTGAACAAAGGGGTGCATGTATTCCTTCAAATGAGTGTTTTGGGTTCTTCAGATATATACCCAGAAGTGGAATAACTGGTTCATAAGGCAGTCCCACTCTTAATTTTTGAGGACCCTCCATACTGTTTTCTGTAGTGACTGCACCAATCTGCATTCCCACCACTAGAGTACTGGGGTTCCTCTTTCTTTACATTCTCGTCAACACTTGTTGTTTGTGGAGTTATTGATGATGGCCATTCTGATAGGTGTGAGGTGATATCTCATTATGGTTTTAATTTGCATTCTCTGACATTAGTGGCATTGAACACCTTTTAGTGTCTGACAGTTAGTGTCTATTGGCCATCTGGACATGTGTCTATTCAGGAGAGGTGTCTATTCAGGTTCTCTGTAAGGGCATGTTTTTTAGAATAGATCTTCTGATCATAGTTGACTTCCATTATTTCAACTACATTATTACCTAGTCTCCTCCCCACCCCCACCGCCAAAATTATGTGGAGTTTGCTTGAACACCTCTCCAGCAAGGGAATAATTGGGTATAACTATTATAGTCTTCATGTCAGTAACTAGTTATGAAGCTGTAAATAATATTTATAACTTTTTTCATTAACCAATACAGATTCCCCTTTACCTCACTTTAGAGCAGTGGTTTTCAACCTTCTGGCACTTTAAATACAGTTCCTCATGTTGTGACCCAACCATAAAACTATTTTCGTTGCTACTTCATAACTGTAATGTTGCTACTGTTATGAATCATAATGTAAATATCTGATATGCAGGATGGTCTTAGGCGACCCCCGTGAAAGGGTCGTTTGACCGCCAAAGGGGTCGCACCCACAGGTTGAGAACCGCTGCTTTAGAGACTCAGAGTTCTTTACCTGTTAGGGGACTCTAATCTTCATTCCTAAAGCATTTGAGTCTTTAGTGGTCTTGCCTTTATTCATTACTGTGGTCTTTAATTAACATCTACTACTGAATTTGAAGTAATTAGATGTGTTCAAAAGAATCCCCTGGATTCAAGGCATAGTCTTCTCTGCCTTGAGAGTGTCTATTACCCTTTAATAACTGGATTTCAATACATTTTTGTCTATTGATTCAGTAGTATAAGGAGCCCAAATTTGCCAAGTGGCAGTCTCAACTTCCATGCTACCATGGAAATATTGCTTACATTTGTGAAGTTATTCCTCCCTTGAGATGACCTTTAAACTGACAGAACTCAAAATTATGGAAATGGGAAGCAAGGATTCAGTGAATGGATTATTGGGTATGATAGTAAGAGAACCTCTCCCACTTTTGTCTCTCTAGTCTTGAACCCATGCGTTTTGGCAATTGAATTAAAAAGCACCACTTATAAATCATTGATTCAAAGACAGACTGATTCTTATGGGGTAGTGTTACAGCCTTGCAGATGGTGCTTTCCAGCAAGCACCATACCCGAGTCTTTAATAGGACATGGCAATGACCCATAAGGCCAGCTGCTTCTGTGTAAAGGAATATATGGTATGATCCATAAATTTCATAAGTAGGAGCTCATTACTGTACTTTTTATGGTAAAATTAGTTCCTGAACCAGAAACCATTTTGTGGGGAACACCATGACAACAATAAAGCATTGTTATAAATTTGTTCTTAGTGAATCTGGTAGAAGCACTGCAGCCAAGGAAGGCAAATGCATATACGGGAAAATTATCCAATCCAGTAAGGACAAATTGTCCTTTTCACTATGGTGGCAGAGGTCCAATATAATCAATTAGTGCAGAATGGTTTCTCATCCAGAGTAATACTTGAAAACATGGGGCTTAATGTTTAACCCCTGCCATTGGCAATTGGGCAACCAGTGATGTCAGTAGGCAGAAACTGTGGGGAGGGAAAATCCATCTTGTTGAGCTCATGCATAGACCTCATCACACAACCACAGCTGCTTTGAATATAAGCCCATTAAACAAACACTGGGGTTGCTCACAAGGAAAAGTTGATTTACATCCACAGAATGGGGCACCTTGTCCACTTGATTATTGAAGGTTTTCTTTGCAATAGGCAACCTTGAATAACTATGCAAAGAATTTATGAATATTTCTATACATTGTGCTCATTGTGAGTGGTACATTCACACAAAAACTTTACTAGACTGCCTGTCATTAATCTTCCTACTTCATCTATTTCAAGATTCTGACCAGTTGGCCAGTCTAACAGTTGTTGTTATGAGCCAGTGTAGATCTTTATGGTCACCTAGTGTCTCATTATGAGGCATCTAGTCTCGACCAGAGCCCAGGGATAAGCCAGACGCTGATTCTCTCAAGGAGAAAAGTTAATTGCTGAAGATGGTCTGCCTTTTTTTTTTCAAATCTGTAGAAATTTACATGGTTATTCTTGAAAATGAGAGACTCAATCTGATTTCAAAGCTCAATATACGCTAATCAGGACAATATGGCTATTGATGTAAAGATACACAAATTATATATATATATATATATATATATATATATATATATATATATGCGACTGCCATAACCAAAACAACTGAATGGATGAATGAACAGGCTGCGTGGGGTGACCAGGCTGCGGGGAAGGGGGGGGGAAAGGGGGCAGTTAGGGGAGACCAGACCAGCAGGTGGGATAGTTGGGGGGTGACCAGGCCATTGGGGGGGAACTAGGGGTGATCAGGCAGGCAGGCAGGTGAGCAGTTAGGAGCCAGTGGTCCCAGATTGTGAGAAGGATGTCCGCCTGCCAGTTTAGACCCGATATGGGATCGGGCCTAAACCGGCAGTTGGACATTTCCTGAGGGGTCCCGGATTGGAGAGGGTGTAGGCTGGGATGAGGGGACCCCCCATGCATGAATTTCATGCACTGGGCCTCTAGTAGATTAATAAAAGATAACAGAGTCCATAAATAGACCCAAATTTTCTGCACTTTGAACCTTTATCAAAAATTCGTTATCAATATATAAATCTATCCCTCTGTCGATACAACACTGTTTTGATTAGTATAGCTTTCTAATACAACTTGAGATTAAATAGGGTTGGGTCTTCAACTTTGTTATTTTAAAAAAATTATTGGACTTTTCCTATATAATTTTGATGTATTATATAATTTCCTCAAAACAACATGCATGGATTTTGGGGTTAAGCTTAATTTATAAATAAATTTCAAAGTATGGACTTATAAACAATACTGAGTCTTAATATATCTCTCTACTCAGGTGGGTCTTCTTTAATTTCTAAGATGTTTTGGAATTTTCATTGTAACAATTCTATACTTATTTTATTAAATTTATTTTGATATGTTTAGTTTTTATGTTATTATAAACTGTATTTTTTAAATTCAATTTTATAATTATAATTTATAGTATCTGAAATAAAATTTATTTTATTTATTGGTGTTATTTCCTGTAGTCTTATTATATTTATTTGTTAGCTTTAGGGTTTTGTTTTTATGTAGATTCTGTGGTTTTTTCTATACATATATTCATGTCATCAGTTAGTAGAATAAGTGTTACGTTTTCCTTTCTGATCTTTATGCCTTTACTCTTATCTTCTTGCACTGAATTGGATAAGTACAATGTTAAATAGAAGTAGTAATAACAGATATACTTGCTTTAGGCTCTAGCTCAGGGGTCCTCAAACTACGGCCTGCGGGCCACTTGCAAATACAAATATTGTATTTGTTCCCTTTTTGTTTTTTTACTTCAAAATAAGATATGTGCAGTGTGCATAGGAATTTGTTCATAGTTTTTTTTTAAACTATAGTCTGGCCCTCTAACGGTCTGAGGGGCAGTGAACTGGCCCCCTGTTTAAAAAGTTTGAGGACCCCTGCTCTAGCTTAACAGAAAGTGTTTAACATTTCATCATTAAGTATGACATTAGCTGTAGATTTTCTGTAGATACCTTTTATCACACTAAGAGAGTTTTATTCTATTTATATTTTGAGAAATTTTATTATGTGTTGAATTTTGTGAAATAATTTTTTCTTCGTCTGTTGAGATGATCATATAATATTTGTCATCTATTTTGTTAATGATGTAAATGTTCTTTTCCACTTTTTTTTCACCTTTCCTTCTAAGTTCACTTTGGATTCTAGTTTTCACTCTTCAAGTTTTCTGACCCCTTTTTTTGTGGTGTCCTATCTGTGGTCAAAGCATTTAAATTAACTATTTTTTTTAAAAAAATCTCTATTATTGAAAGTATTACATATATCCCCCTTTTCCCTCTAAATTAACTCTTTCTATATAATATCCTGTATTTGTATTTTTAATTTTTTAAACAGTGTCCATATTTCTGAAGAAATTTTCCATCTGTTCACTCATATTGTCACTTTTCTAACTAGATATTTTATTGTATTTTATTATATTTTCTTAAAGTTCTTGAGTTGTAAATCAAATATCTAAGCCATCTCTAGGTCTGCTTCTACTGACTCTTTCCTCTCGTGATGTGTCACATGTTATTGCTTGTTCATATCTGGTAAATTTTATTGCATATCAGACAATGATATGCTAATTCTAAGTACTGAATGCTAACTCTAATCATAAAAAGATATGTTTCTTCTTTTGTCAGGCTTCTAATATGGGGGACTAAAGTAATCTAATTTGTAGTTGACCTGCATTATGGCAATCTCAGCTTTTGTTTCATTTAGTTTCACTACTTACTTGAAGTGCTTTGGGCATGGGATCAGAATTTCCTTTAAAAGGAATCTGGGAGCAAGTTGTATGAGATATCTTTATGCTCTACAACCCAGTTGTCATCTTCCTGATCTCTGAGACATCTTTCTCTGATTTATATTCAAACTACCAGCTTTTTGGTTCACTGAGGAATTCTTTTTGCTCTCTAGTCATAATTTAGTGGTTCCCATTTCTTATAAGATCTTTCAATGCCCTATTTCTCTGCCCCAAGCTGTTAGAATAGAAGGCCAATACAATGCTATTGATGAATGAGTCTCTAGGAAGAATTTCTCTCATATTTTCTACCTTTCCCTCACTCTTCAGCAACCACTGTCTTGTACTTGAGGGACATCCTGCATGCCTTGGGTGATCTCTCTCACCTCTTATGCCTTGTCCCCAGTCTTTCGTATGCTACTCTCATGCACTGATTGAATTCCCATGGGAAAGAGTTGGTGTTATATTCAAACTTGCTCTGTGGCAAGAGCTAATCAGCTCAGCCCACATACAACTGTTAAAAGTTTAATTTATTTTGCCCATGGTAAATTTTCCTCCTCTGAAAATTCCACCAGAGATGAAAGAAGCTAGAAACAGGTCTTTATTCAACTAGATTTTTTTCCCCTGGAATTTAGTTCATTAGGTTTCTTTGACTTAGCTCTGTCATGGGCTTTAAAAAGCTGTAATTTCATAGTTTATCAACATTCTCATTTTTAGGGTGGGAGTAACAGTCTTTTATTACCTAAAAATTGAAACAATTTTCAACTTTTATCAAGTCTCAAAAATAATACAAAGAATAAATATGCCCAGAGACTCCATAAAGTTTTATTATTTGTCCTAATGAAGTTCTTTTTAGCAGAAGAACCCAATCCAAGATTATACATAATATCTACTTTTCAGGTCTCTTTAGTCTTCCTAAGTCTGGAAAATTTCTTTAAATTTTCTTTCACTTTAGTAACCTGGGCATTTTTTATAGTTATAGGACATTCATTTTGTAGAACACTCTTTAGTTTAGATTGGTGTGATGTTTCTCCTTGATTAGACTCAAGTTATTACTTTAGGCTGAAATACAACATAATTAATCCTATATTATTCTCATTGCATTATGACTGGTGGAATATGAGGTTGTTTTATCCTATTTCTGGTAGGAACTTTGATCACTTGATTAAAATGCCTTGGGTGATCAAGTGATTTTATATTTCTCCATTGCAAAAATAAATTTTTTCCCTCATTTTTATTGATAACTATTTTGTGAGGGAGATTATTTGAGATTATGTAAAACCTCATTTCTCTTTTTATTTTTACCTACTAAGGCTTAGTATTCATTACTGTGACTTATCAAATTAATTATGATGATGAGGATTGAAATGGGTGATTTTCTAATTTCCTCATTCCTACTTACTTATTAGTTAGTATTCAACTGTAAGAAAAATATTATTTGTTTGTTTGTTTGTTTGTTTATTTGTTTATATATTTATTTATTTATTTATTTATTTATATGTTTATATCAGTTTGAACTCATGGGTTTCTATTTTAGTCAACAGATATAATCCATTACTGTATTATCTACTTTGAAGCTCAAATTGACCCAAGTTAGCCAGTGGGAGTCCTGAATTCTGTGTCCTCATCATATATTAATTTAAGGCTCATCTTGTTTGTGTGTTTGTTTTTACACTATGACTCTGGAATTAATTATTTGTTTAAAGAACTGTGGTTCCATTGAGAATGGAGTGGTATTTAGAGACCAAGAACTGGGCGTTATATATACTCAATGCTACTGAAATGCTAGTACTCCTAGGCCCTCTCAGTGGATAGAGATCAGAAAGAAAGGAAGGAAAAAAGAAAGGAAGAAAGGGAGGAAGGAATTATATACATATATAATTTTATCACTCTCTATATATGTATGATATCTGTATATATGTGTGTCTATATCTACATAACTAAGAATATATATACCTGCCATACTATTACATACCAGCCATACAAAGGAGAATATTGGAGAAAACAGGAGGATTAGCTAAAGTAACGCATCTTGTAGGAAGACACTGAAGATTGATCTCCTGTTGATCTAAGATGAATATTTGTTAAAGACTTTCTAGTGTACAAGACACAATTGTGTTCAGTTGTATATAGCCACCAATAGTTTTATTTGTTTTTACCTTGTCCTTTGCTGTGTTATGACTCAATGTGGATTTGTGTTTCTATAAATTTTATTTGTGTTATTTTGTGTTAAACCTTGAATAAATGCTTCCTTATATATAGATACACATACACTTATATTTATACATTTATTCTCTATCTACCTATATATATTAAAATCCATGCCTTAAAACCAATTATTTTAACTCTAACAAAGTCATAGAATCTATTCTAGTTTTCTTTCCATAATTGTAGCTCCTTTCTTATACTGTAAAAAGCCTGGCTCCTGTTATTCCATCATTTGTTGTTTTTTTAAAGTTCTTGACTGATTTTACTATGAGGTAATGATAAGCAAGTTGTTCTGGAAGTTATATGTGTGTATATATATTAGTATTAGTTTGTTCCTTAAATGTTTGATTTGTTTAAATTCACTAGTAAAGTTATGTGGGCTGTTAGTTTTCTGTGTAAAAATACTTTAATTATAAATGCAATTTCTTTAATAAAAATGCACTATTTATATTTCTTATTTCTTGTGTCAGTTTTATTTCTAAATAGTTGTCCACTTAATGTACATTGTGAATTTATTGTCATAAAATGTTCAAAATCTTTATTTAATTTCTACCCAAATACCTCCTTTACACAAATGATATTGGCAATTTGCTTTCCCACATTCTCTTTTGCTGTTTTACAAAAGCTATATCAATTTTGTTAATCTTTTCAAAAAACCATCTTTGTATTTAATTGATTTTTCTCCATGATAATTTTCTGTTTCATTGATTTCTGTTCTTGTTTTTATTTAACTTCTTCTACCTTCTAAAAGTTTGTTGTGCTTCTGTTTTCCAGCTCCTTAAGGTAGAAGCTTAGACATGAATTTAATCCTTTAATTTTTTTTCACATAGGCATTTAAAACTACAATTCTCTATCCAAACTCTGCTTTAGCTGCACCCTACATATGTCGAAGTGCTGTGTTTTAATTCTCATTTAGTTCATAATATTTTCTAATTTCTCTTCTGAATTCTTTTTTGATACATGGGCTATTTGGTAATGCATTGTTTAAATTTCAGTCATTTGACTATTTTCTAGATTAAAATAGATGGTTTCTATTTTACTCTCCTGAAATAAGAGGACTTATTCTCTAGGATTTTAATTGCTTGTAATTGATTGTGACTCGTTTTATGTATTTGATCTGTCTTGGTATATGTTCAGTTTCTGGGTATAATCTTCTATAAATATAATGTTAATTTTTAATAGGATTTTAAGTCTTTATCCTTATTGATTTCAGTTTACTTTTCCTGTAAATTACTGAAAGAGGAGCATTAAAATCTGCAACTATAGTTGAGGATTTATCTATTTCTTTTTTAGTTTGGTCAGTTTTTCTTCATGTCTTTTGAATCTAATTAGGAGCATACATTATTATGATTGCTATGTTTTCTTGATGGGTTATATTGTCATCTTATGAAATGTTCCTCTTTATGTCTGCTAATACTTTGTTCTGAAGTCTGTTTTCTGACAGTAATATAGTAAGATATTAATTGATATGTTTGCTGTTGAGATGATATGTCATTTTCAAGATTTTACTTTTAATCTTTGTGTCTTTATATTTAATGTGTCCCATTTTTATCCATTGACAAAATGAACTGTGAGAAACATTCTCTTACATGTCTACCTGGGCATCTGTGAAAGAGTTTCTTCAGGTATATACCCAAATATCTCCTTAGTATATAACAAATACACAAATCCTTAATGTAATGCTAAATTAAAAGATTATATTCCAAAATAGATGTTTATGTTCACTCCTACTTATTGTAAATGTTTGCTCTTATTGTCCCAAGCTTCATCAATATTCAATATTATTCAACTTCTTTATTTTGCTCATTTGATGGGTGAAAAATTGCATTTACCTGATTAGTAGTGAGATTATGAATTTCTTTATACAGATTTATCTATTTGGTTCTACCCTTTGGTGAATTTCTTATTCACACAATTTATTTATTATTATCATTTTTTAAATATATTTTATTGATTTTTTACAGAGAGGAAGGGAGAGAGATAGAAAGTTAGAAACATCGATGAGAGAGAAACATCAATCAGCTGCCTCTTGCACATCTCCCACTGGGGATGCGCCCGCAACTCAGGTACATGCCCTTGACCGGAATCAAACCTGGGACCTTTCAGTCCGCAGGCCAACGCTCTATCCACTGAGCAAAACCGGCTTCGGCATATTATTATCATTTTTAAAATATATTTTTATTGATTTCAGAGAGGAAGGGAGAGGAAGAGAGAGATAGAAACATCAATGATGAGAGGGAATCATTGATTGGCTGCCTCCTGCACGCCCCCTACTGGGGACCAAGCCCACAACCCGAGCATGTGCCCTTGACCAGAATTGAACCTGGGACCCTTGAGTCCGCAGTCTGACTCTATACACTGAGCCAAACCTGCTAGAGCCTTATTCACACAACTTAACAATTTATTCGTTATTAGTATAGATATTTAATTTAAAGTTGTAAAAATAATTTTCCTATATGATTTGTACTGTGTGGACTTATTAAGAAATCCTTTTCACTCCAATGTCACAAGACCCATTATCCTGAGTTTTTATTTACTTTTTTCTTCAGGAATCCATCCTTGTTCAGCTGATATATGGTTCTACCTGTTTTAGTCACAGTTGTGGCAGGGAACAAAAGGCAGATTCAGATTAAATTCTGAAGATAATCAAATGAAGAAAATGTTTATTCAAGAGTAACTGGAATTAAGTGAGCTAAGATCCTCAAGGGCTGGCTAATGATGAGTTATCTCCCCTCATCATTAACAACAAAGGACAAAACAGTGTTGCCAAAGCCTGAGAGATCCAGACCTTGGGTGGTGGGCCATGAGCTGGATCTGTGGTTGTAGAGAATGAGCCCATTGACTGAAGTGTGGGCCCAAACAAGAGGGAGCAGGGAAGAGATAGTCGGGCCTCTTCTCAATGTTTTTTTCTAAATATGTCTTTTTAAATTGATTTTTAGAGAGTGAAAAAAGGAGATAGAGAGATAAAACATAGATGAGAGAGGAACTTCATCATGAGAGAGTAACATCATTGATCAGCTGTCTCCTGCATGTCCCCTACTGGGGATCAAGCCCACAACCTGGGCATGTGCTCCGACCATGAATCAAACCAGCGATCTCTTGGTTCCAGGGTCAACACTCAACCGTTAAGCCACACCCAGCTAGGCCTTTTTCCAATCTTTAGTTCCCTATCCATGGCCTCCATAGGCAATAAAGGAAAGGATCCCAAATTATTGAGTTGGTAGAGGTCAGCTATGCAAGCTACAGCGGAAGGAAAAGAAGGGTAAGCATGGATCTGAAGGGACAAATGGAGAAAGACCAGCTTATACCACATATACCAAAAGCTGCAGGTAGTGTTTTTGACTCTCTATTCTGTTTCATTTGGATTTGAGTTTTCTAATACCAGGACTACTGTGTGTGTGTGTGTGTGTGTGTGTGTGTGTATTTTCTTCTACTATAGTTAATTAATATACAGTAGAATGAATTTAAAAACTTTGTTGTTCTATCATTATCTTAGCTATTAGTAAACATTAATTCTTTCCCATGATTTTGAGATTAAACTATTTTATTATTTCTAATATTCTGTTAGCACTGTATTATAACTATAGTGAATCTATATATTAATATGAGACAATTTAAAATTTTAATATTTTTCCTCCCTGAATATTATGTAGTTATTCAATTATTTAGGTATATAAAACATTTTTAAAACTCCAAAGAGAGCTCACACATTATTTAAATTAATTTAATTAAGCTGGAGGAAAGGGGTACTATTTAAAAAATCATTTGTGTTTGTTTATCATCTTATCACTTTCTATGTAAATTATATCATCCACATTTATTAATTTTTCTTCATTTATAATACTGCTACACTGACATCTTTATTTTCTAATTGTGTTGGATAAAAACTTTACTTAAAGAGAAAAATCCCAAATAATTTTCCTTATTAAATATACTTTTTATGGAGATCTCTATAGGTAGCCTTTATCAACATAAAGGCGATCCTTTATATTTTCATTTTCAAAGACTACACCCATGATGTATAATTTTCCCAGAAACAATATTCCTAAGATACTTTATTGTGAGTTTTTCATCATTGAAAATTTAAGTGATTCAATCTTATGCTACATAATAAAAACATTGTTTTATGCTCTATTTTCAAGGAGAGGCAAATCAAGTTAAAGCTTGTCCTTGAGAATTGTTATTGAATCCTCATGGCAAAAGTGAGTTTGAACAAAGTCCTACACACTGGGTGGGGTTGCCACCTTCAGATTTTTCTGTGAGGGGATGTGCTTTCATCTTAGACTAGAAAAATAAGCTGTTGTACACAGGCATTCGTTGGGGTGTATGTTGCATATGTGTTTAAGGGTGTGTGAGAAGGATATCCAAAATATCTGGGAGGAATCTAGGTCTTTAACAATCTCAAGAAGCTGACCTACCAGTCTTGAAATGTGTGCCTTTGGCTTTCTTTGATCATGTTTAAGAAAATCATAAAGGTAAATACTGAATAGCTATAAATAGTATTTATATTTGCATTAAAGAATAACAATAAGCTGAACAACCATGTAACTGCAACCCAAACCCATTTAAGAAAAAAAAAAAAAGACATGACAGTTTCATCATTAAACAAGATGAAAGAAGACCAAAGGCGGGTTTCCAAGGCAAGTGGGACAGCTTTGTAAATCCAAGGACCAAGGCTCCTTCTGTCTTACTTGGTGATCCGCCATCTTCAGCCTCTGGCTTCCACTTCAAGAGTCAGGGTATATATGAAGTCTAGCTGTCAGATGACATTCAGTCTGACTCCAAGGAGGAAGAGAGGAAGGTGTGCCTCTTGCCTTTAGGGATTAAAGAACGTTGTTTACAGTTCTGTTTGCATTGCTTTGGCCAGAAATCAGTCATACAGCAGCAAGGAATCTGAAAAATGTAGCTTTGTTTGAGTTGTTCAAGTTCCTTCATATACACTGGATGTTCTTTACTAAGGAAGGAAGAGAAAATGATTCTGTTTGAGAGACAACTAGTGATTTGCATGATAAGGATTAATTAGTATATGTTAGATATTGATCCTATGTTAGTAGTAGGTGTTTCAAATGTCTTCTTCTATATCAGAACTTGCCATTTTACTTTCTTTATAATGTCTTTAGATAAACATGCTGTTAAATTTAATGGGGTTGAGTTTAACATTTTCCATTCCAATTTTATTCATATTTTGAGAAATTTGTCCATATTCCAATTTCATAAAAATTATATTACTATTATCTCCAGGTCCATTCATGCTGTCCTAAATGGTAAGAGTTCCTTCTAAGCAAAATAAGAGAAAGATGAATACCATATGATCTCACTAATACATGGAATCTAATGAACACAATAATCTGATGAACAAAATAGAACCAGAGGCATGGATACATGGAACAGACTGATAATGTCAGAGGGCAGGGAGGTGGGGAGGACTGGATAAAAGGAAGAGAAGAGATTAGCCAAAGAACATATATGCAACAATGTGGTGAAGATCCAGGGGAGGTTGGAGTGAGGGCTGGATGGAGTGGACATTCCCAGAGGGGAATGGGGGACATCTGTAATAGAATCAACAATAAAAAAGAAAAAAGTATATTACTATAAAATTATTCAACATTTTTATAGCTTTGACTTAGCTTATATATAGCTTATAGACTTAGAATCTCCACTTCACCTATGCAGCTGTCTCAGCGCCATTCATAGAAAGTAATTATTTTCTTAATTGATTTGCAGGGCTACTTCTATCATCGATCAGGTTTCCATGTGTGTTTGGGTCTATTTGTTGATTTATCTATTCTTCTATTTCTACATTAATATCACAACTCTCTTTTAAATTACAATAATTTTATAATAACTCATGATATCATTTAACTCATTTTATACATTCTTTTTCTTTATTTTAAACTATTTTTAGTATTGACACTGTTACAGGTGTCCCCATTTTTCATTTCTTTGCTCACCTTCATCCAGCCCCTGCCCCCCTTCCATCTGGTCATCACCACACTATATTGTCTTTGTCTGTGGGTTATGCATATATGTTTTTTGGCTAATCCCTTTGCCTTCTTTCATCCAGCCCCTACTCCCCCCTTTCCTCTGACATTGCCAGTCTGTACCGTGTATTCATACCTTTGGTTCCATTTTGTTTTTCAGTTTATTTTGTTCATTTGATGCCATATCTTGGCTCTTTTTTGACCCATCGCTGTTCTTTCTATGTTTTGGGGTCATAATTTTAAGATTTATTATACAAAACAAAATAACAACCAAAAAATTCAAAATTTTGACTGAAAGTGCATTGAATTTATAGAATATGTTTATGTAGAAGTCTATGATATTAAATTTTCTAATCCATAAACACCGTGTCATGTCTCTGGGATTTTAGAATACTGATGTAGTATCTTTCAATAGATAGTATTAAAGTAGAATGTCATAATTTCACTAATAAAAATTTTGCATTTTTGGTACATTTATTTCTGAGGACTTTATATTTTTGTTGCTGTTTTTAACAATTGATAATTGCAAAAAGCTATATATGTTAACTGTTGTTGGCAGAAATGCAAGTAATTTTATAATAAAGAAACAAAGTATCTAAAAATATTTTCTATGAAAAATCACAAATTGATTAACACTCAGTCATTAACATTTTGTTTATAAGATTGTTTGTTGGATGTTGATATTATTTTGGGTTATATTTAGGCTCACCGTTAGGATATTTATATTCCTAATGTAGTTATTACTAATAATGTCATCATGGAGTTTATTGTACATGTCTCCTGGTCATATATGCATGCATTTCTTTGATCATGCACCCAGATGTAGAATTGCTGGGTCACAGGCTGTTTATTTTCAACTTGAGTGGAAGATGTTAAAGTGCTTTCAAATACAGTAGTCCTTCTTACCTGTGGTTTCACTTTAGGAAGTTTCAGTTAGCCATGGTCAACCACGGCCCAAATATATTCAATGGGAATTTCCAGAAATAAACAACTCATAAGTTTTTAATTGCTGCCATTCTGAGTAACATGATGAATTCTCGCACTGACCTGCTCCATCCCACCTAGGACATGAATCATCGCTTTGTCCAATGGATCCACACTGCTTATGCTACCCACACATTAGTCATTTAGCAGCTCTCTTGGTTATCAGATCGACTATGTGGTAACACATACTTGGTTCACGTAGCCCTTACTTTACCTAATAACAACTCCAAAGTGTAAGAGTAGTGATGCTGGCAATACATATATGTCAAAGAGAAGCTGTAAGTGTATGCACGTATAGGAAAAAACATAGTATATATAGGGGTCAATACTATCTACGGTTTCAGGGATTAACTGGGGGTCTTAGAACATATTCCCTGCAGATAAGGGGGTACTGCCATATCATTGTACCAATGCACTCAAACCAGACATGAACACAAGGAATGCCCAGGACACATTATACCACATCCTCATCAAAACTTGGCGTTGTCAGCCTTTTCCACTGTAGCCATTCTGGTGGGTGTGGCAATTACATTGTGCTTTTAATATGCATTTTCCTGATTCTTAATGAGGTTCTACATCTTTTCTTATCTTTATTGCTATTGGGGTATTTTCTATGTTGAGACTGTTCAGGTCCTTTGCCTATTTTTCTTTTGGCCTATCTGCCCTAAAAATCATTTGTGTCAATCACATTTTAACATGTATGTTCAGGATATGAGCTCTTTTATCACTTGAAGTTTTGCAAATATCTACCCCCAATCTGTGTCATTGCTTTCAGCTATATTATTCTTTCCAATTCAATTTCCTTTTTAATGGATAGATTAAATCATTGTAAGAGACACTTAACCTGTAAATTTTCTCTCCTTTATTATTATTTTTTTACGTAACTTTTAACATCTTTTTTATTTTATTTTTTTATTTTTTTATTGCTAATGTATTACAAAGAGTATTACATATGTAATACTCTTTTCTCTCCTTTAATACATCATTTCATATTCTTGTATTACAAAACACAAATCTCAAAATGGAATCACATCATTTATATTTCCATGTAAGCATTCCATATTCTAGCAGTTAAAATCTAATATTTTATTGATTGACATATTTGAGATCCTTCATCAACCTGACTTTGCTTACCTGTTGAATATATGAACAGATATGTCCTTCAATCCAGCATGTTAATGCCTATCTCCATATCATAGCAGTGTCTCCTCTTTTTCTATCTAGGGTTCCTAGAAAAAGAGCCCAAACTTATTACTAAGAGTTTATTAGAAGGGGGTTGCAGGTTAGGCAGCAAAGGGATGGGGGAGCCTGGCTCGTGTTGCTCAGTGGTTGAGAGTCCACCCATGAACCAGAAGGTCATGGTCAGGGCACAATGCCTGGGTTGTGGGCTCAATCCTCAATAGAGAGCATGCAGGAGGTAGCCAATCATTGATTCTCTCTTATCATTGATGGTATTTTTTTTCTCTCTCCCTCTTCCTTTCTCTCCCTTCCTCTCTCTGACATCAACAAAAACATATTTTTTAAAAAGTGAGGGGGAAAATTAGGAAATAAAGCAAGAAAGGAGTAGCATTTATCTGTTTGCTTATTCTTGTTACATGTTAATACTGTTGTATCATAAATCAACGAGTGAGATACGAGATGCTTTAATGGGCCAATTAATTAGGAATTGTTTATTGCCTGTGGGCCCAGAAGGAGGTGTTTCTTCCAAATCTCTGAGTGAAGTCATACAGAAAGTTTCCTGTAATTATACCCTTTGAGCTTCTTTGTCTGCAGATTTTACAAAGAGCTCTGTGTGAGTTATTGTTACAGACAGTTTGTAATCTTAGATACATAAAGAACAAACATTTGTCATAAGAACATGGGCATTATCAGTGTTAGTCCATTACGTTAGATGGCTAGCTTGCAAGGTCAGACAGTTACGTTTTTATCTTTTTCTATTATTCAAACTAAAACAGTTATTTTATAGAATAAGAGACTGTCTAAAAATGACAGAATTTACAGAACAAGGGACTATCTAACAATAGCAGAGAATTTCAAACAGCAGGTTTTTTTTTACAAGATAGAGGTTACTATGCTTCAATACCCCCTTTACATCTGAGTGTTTTGACTTAGCCCTTCTGGGCAGCTACTGAGAAGTCTAGATCCCACCCCGCTGATGTGGCATTTCCTTTGAATGTGGAAGTAGTGGGTGAGGCCAGAAATCCCAGAGATTCAGGCTTGTCAGAGCCTGCCCATTACAGTGATCTTGTCAATGTTTTTCTAAAGCTGGCCTATTCCCCACAGTAGAAGGCACAGAATACCCCCTTTAGGGAATGAGGCCACATCAGAAGCAGCAGCCAGGGCTCTCCATTGACCAAGTGGCTCAGGCCAAGGGGCAGATGAGGCTGTGTGAGTGTGGAGATGAACATAGCTGGGTTCTGTATACCTTTATATTCTCTTCTACCACAGCTGCCCTTCAGAATACTAATCTGAGGAAGGCAATGAGCCACAGTAAGAGCACAGGAAAGAAGGAGGAAAGAGAGCAACTCAATGGGTCTGAATTTGTGGTTTGACTAAATCATTTGGTTGCACATCAAACTCTCTCTCTCTCTCTCTCTCTCGTTACTTTGATTCTTGCTGCCTGATCCCACAATTGCTATTGCATTTTCCAGGTGTGATGGAGCCTCCACTTTCCTGTATATCTGGATGCTTTGTGACCTTTCTCCTCCTACAGATGGTGCTCACCTCTGGTAAGGATATCTACTCTTTTTCATGGTGTGTCACAGTGATAAAGATCATGGAGGTAACTAACACTGAACAAAATGAGGACGGTTTCTCGCTGATGTTTTTCTGGTTCCACCCTTTCTGTTATAGTTTTGAGGATAGAAATGAGGCTTCAAACAACTTGTGATTAAGAAATGTTATTTCAGTGACTGGATCTTTCTCAGCCCCAACTCCATCCACAGTGCTTCAATGGTGTGCCTAGGAGATGAGAAGGATAAATGTCTACCATCTCCCCCTGGGAGGCTCGAATTCTCACTGGCAAATCATAATGAACATACCCCTTATATTTAAGAACAAAACACGATCATTTATGTGACTATACGTTTAGTTTAGAATTGTAAGTTTAGTAGAACCTCAGGTAAAGAAGATGGTGTGAACTGAAACTGTGCACAAATTTTTCTTAGTGCAGTAGACCTTAGGTCTGATAACTCAGATTCCTTATGGTGAGAAGGAAAACATTGTCAGCAGAGACAGGAATGAATTTGGCGTAGTTGAAAGAAGCAAAACCTCAGAGTATGGGAGGAGCTGTGTGATAGTCACCTATAGCTTTATAACAGGTTACCCCCCAAATGAATGATTTAAAACAACCAACATTTCATTACATTTCGCAGTTCGTGGGTCAGGAATACTGACTAGCACGTTCTTCTGTTCCACGTGACACAGACCGAGGTCACTTGGTGTATTCAGCTGGTGGGGAGGGTGGTCTGAAGAACCCAAGGTGGTTTCATTCATGTCTGGAACTTGGTGGAGTAGGCTGGAAGGCTGGGATTGTCAGATGGCATGTCAACACGTGGCCTTTCTGTCATGCTGGACTCAGGGGAGTTGACTTCATTTTGGCAGTTCATGGCTTCCAGAAAGCGTGTTAAAAAATAATAAAGGAAATAAATTAAAAGAATGAGAGCTGCTAATTTCTTAAGACAGGCTCAGAAGTTATTGCAGGTCATCTTCTGCCGTATCCTACTGAGCAAAGCAATCTCAAAACATACAGTTTCAAGAGGAGGGGACATAGACCCTTTATCTTCATGGAAGGCACATCAAAAAATTTGTGGCCATCTTTAATCCACCAAAAAGGATACTGAAAAAAGCAGTTGTGTGTTTGATAAGTAAAGGATGTTGTTGGGCAATAGTGGTTCACATCCTAGCTCTAGACAATGGGAGAATCTTCCATTCCTTTGCTAAGGATTTACAGAGTGCCTAGTAGGCACAGACAGTGTTTTATGCACTGAGGATAATGAAGAGAATTAAAAAAGGAATAAGACAAAACTCTGCTGTCGCATGCCTTACATATTAGTGGGTCATGAGAAAAAATAAAGACAGAAATGAACAATATCAGGTAGTGTATGTGCTATGAAGACATGTGTAGGTATGACTAGGGGAGATGGTAAATGGGTAATCAAACAAAATCTAAGGAGTTGCCATTTAAGCTGGGACCTGAGAAATAATGAGGCAGAGTGTGGATGTCAGAGTGAAGATACTCCTGAGACTCAAATTCAGAGTCAGAAAGAACTTGGCGTCAAGAGCCAGAAAGAGGCCAGTGTGTCTGGAGCAGAGGGGTCTAGGTGAAGCATATTTCTGTGGCCTTCACACTAAAACCTTGTTCTCCGACTTCCTTCACAGAGCAGTTCACTGTGCATACCTCCAGGAGCCTCCAGGTGGTCCTGGTAGGCGGGCACACTGAGCTCAGCTGCCAGCTTTCCCCACCAGAGAGTGCGGAACATATGCAGGTGGGCTGGTATCGGGATCACTACCAGCCAATTTCCGTTTACAAGAAGGAGAAAAAACTCTCTGGAAAAAGCACTCAGAACTATACAAATCACACAGTGCTCCTGAAGGATGCCCTGGGAGAGGGCAAAATGACCCTCAGGATCCATAATGTCAGTATTACTGATGAGGGGAAGTACCACTGTTTCTTTAAAGATGGTGACATCTCTGAAGAGGCCGTCGTGGATCTGAAGGTAGCAGGTAAGGGCAGAGGAATGATCTCTGGGTTTCCTAGGTAGTGCTGCTCTGGACCCATGATCCAGAATTCATGATTCTGGGCCATGAGGAAAAGGTCTCAGGGCATTTAAAAAATCTATAACTTTTATAATGTCTAGAAAAATACATAGAATAATGTAATAAACTAGATACTTGGTTAATAATTTATTATATTTACTTCTGATCAAGTTATCATCATCTTTGTACTCATCAATGATGCCCTTCACTTTTTCCCTTTCCAAGAAGTAACCATTAAACTCATTGTCTCTTTTGGTTTACACAAAGGCATTTATAAAAATACTAGAGGCCCGGTGCACAAAAATTTGTGCACTCGGGGGGAGGGGGTCCCTCAGCCTGGCCTGTGCCCTCTCGCAGTCTGGGACCCCTCGGGGGATGCCCACTTGCTGGCTTAGGCCTGATCCTCGGGGGATTGGGCCTAAGATGGCAATCAGACATCCCTCTGGCAGCCCAGCAGCCTCGGGGGATGTCCACTTGCCAGCGGAGAGCAGACCTAAGCTGCAGTCAGACCTCCTTAGTGCTGCTGAGGAGGCAGGAGAGGCTCCCACCACCATCGCTGTACTGGCAGCCATCAGCCTGGCTTGTGGCTGAGCAGAGCTCCCCCTGTGAGAGCGCACTGACCACCAGAGGGCAGCTCCTGCATTGAGCGTCTGCCCCCTGGTGGTCAGTGTGTGTCATAGTGACCAGTCATTCCCAGTCTTTCTGCTGTTAGGGTCAGTTTGCATATTACCCTTTTACTATATAGGATACAGGCCTGGTGCACAGGTGGGGGGCCGGTTGGTTTGCCCTGAAAGGTGACCTGGATCAGGGTGGGGGTCCCGCTTGGTTGCCTGGCCAGCCTGGATGACAGGCTGATGGCTGTTTGCAGCTGGTTACACCCCCTTCAGGGTGGGGGTCCCCACTGGGGTGCCTGGCCAGTCTGGGTGAGGGGCTGAGGGCCGTTTTCAGGCTGGTGGGCGACTGAAGCTCCCAGCCTCTCCTTTTTTCCTTTTTAATTCTGGGATTTATTTACCTTCTATAGCTGTCACTGGTGCTGAGAGCCGGCTCCAGCTCTGAGGTCTGGCTCCAGCTCTGAGGCCATGGCTGGCTGAAAGCAGGTATCTGGGTTTGTTTAGCTTCTATAATTGAAACATTGTTGCTCCCGGAGCTCAGAGCTGGGCCGTGGCAGGCGGGGAACCTTGGCTTCCTCCATCACTGGAGCAAGCAAGCCTAATGTTTGCTTCAGCTGCGTGGCTGCCGGCCACCATCTTTGTTGGCAGTTAATTTGCATATCCTGCTGATTAGTCAATGGGAAGAGTAGCAAAGGTATGGTCAATTACCATGTTTGTCTATTATTAGATAGGAGGATTATTGTTTTGTGTTTTAAATTTGCACAACAGTATCATTATGCATATTCTATTGACCTGATTATACTCAGTTTTTTATTTTTATATCAATTGTATTTATTCAAGTGGGTACAGTTCATTCTTTAACTGCAGTATAGTATTCCACCCCATAAATATATGACTATTGATTTATGTATTCCCATATCAATGGACATTAAAGTACGTAGTAGACAAATTTCTGTTCTTATGTTAGACTGTAATATTTATGTCCAAGAGTTCTTTTAGGATATACAGGTTGCAATTAAGTTACTAGGCCATTGTGTACAAATATCTTCAAATTATTAGCAGTTACCCATCAACATGATTGGATCAATTTATATTTGACTCAAGTCATTTAAAAGCTACATCCACACCAATACTTGAAATTATTATGTTTTTAAACTTTGGCAAGTTTAAAAAATATTTTTATTGATTTTAGAGAGGAAGGGAGAGAGAAAGAGAGATATAAACATCAATGATGAGAGATAATCATTAATCAGCTGCTTCCTGCATGCCCCCTACTGGGGATTGAGCCTGAAACCTGGGCATGTGCCCTGACTGGGAATCGAACTATGACTTCCTGGTTCCTAGATCAACGCTCATCTATTGAGCCACACCTGGCAGGGCAAACTTTCACTTTAGTTTAATTTTTCCTTAATAATAATAAAGTTTTCTTTGTTATATACTAGAGACTTATTTTTTTTCTTTCTGATTCTTGCCTGTTTATTATTTTTGCCCATTTTATTATTGAGTTCTCTGATTTTGTTTTAATTTGTGGGAATTGTTCTTTATTCTGGATATTACAATTTAGTTTTATTTATGTTGCAAAAATTTTTAGTCTACTGCCTTTAAAAAAAGTATGGTAACTTATTTTATGTAGATTTAATTTTGATATCAAATTTATAGTCTACAAATTATAATTCATCTTTTGTGTCACATTTGAGAAATTCCTTCTTATCCTCATTTTTGAAGATATTTGTTTTGCATTTTTGAAGCTATCTTTTCACATTTAATTCTTAATCTATATGTATTTTACCTTTGTGTCTTTTAATGAGCTAATAAAATATATATTTATTGACTATTCCCAAAAATTATAAGGTAATTCTGTCATTTACCAAGTCCATACCTCCTCATGGGTCTTTTTATGAGTTTTTATAATGATTACTTTTTATGTCATCATTATCTAATTATCTGTACCTAATGCAATACTGCTTTTCTTAAATTACTACAGCGATGTGTCTTAGTTTGTGATAGGGTATATCTTCCAATCTTGCTATCTTTCTCCAAAATTGTTTTAGCCCCATATAGTCTGAATTGTAATTACAAAGTTAAATCCTCTTAGGAATTATGATTAAAATTGAATTGAACATATAGACTAGTTTAGAGAGATTTGTCATGTTTCTTTATTACATCAGTCAACATTTACTCAGCCTTTTTAATTTTAGTTCAATTTATATTTCAGTTAAATTTGATATGTTTACCCATAAAGATCTTGTATAACTTTTGTCAAAATTCATTAGTTAATTTTTTTGGATTATTAATGAGATGGTATTGCTACAAAAATTAATGATTATGGTTGTGATGTAGAAATGTTTATTTATTTTTTTATTTTTTGTCTTCTTTCAATGTTATTTACTTTTGAATAAAAACATCAAGATTCAAAATTTAATAATTTAAAGAATGCATAGTGAAGTCTCCCATATACTCCAATTTACAGCTATGAATTTCACCTCTCACAGGAAACTAATGTGATTAACTTCTTACTTATTACTTCTTGAGATATTTTACATTTATATGCATAATATGCATAAACATACATACGTACATGCATATACAAACCTACAGACATATACGTATATCTGTATATAATTTTTATATATCTATAACTTCTTTTTAAATAAATGCTAATATACTACATACATTGTTTTACAACTTGCTTTTTTTCTTAATAAAACGAACTGAAAGAAATTCATATTATTATATGATTTTTTTCTATTCATTCTGTGGTTGCAATGTTTCCCATTGTGTGAATGCTTTAGAAATTGTTTTACCTATACCTTATTAAAGAATATTCAAAGTGCTTTCAAGCTTTTGGTGTGCAAGAAATGCTCTAATAATTTAAACAAATTACTACATATGTAATTTCACACCTCTTCAAATCTTTTGCCCATTTTAAAAACGACATTTGTCTGTCTTAATTTATTTATAGCATTTTAAAAAATATTCTGGACTCACTCCTTTCTCAGATATATTATAAATGTTGTCTAGTCTGTAGCTTCATTTTTTTTTTTTACCTTCTACATGTTGTCTTTTGTTGAACAAAAATTAACTTTCATAAAGTCAATCATCTCTTCCATGGTTAATACTTTGATGCCCTGCTAGCTTTGGTGGTCGTCCCTGCCCTATTTGTGGTCATCACCATTAAATTTATGGTGTACTCTACCAGCCACAGAGAATGAAAAGGAACATTTACTTCTTTATTCTTGAGTCCACACCAATAATTAATGTCAATTCTCCCTCTTCCTCCAGCTCTAGGATTGGATATACAGATTAATGTTCATGCTCCTGACAGTAAAGGGCTCGTGGTGGAGTGTAACTCAGGAGGGTGGTACCCACAACCCCAGATGAAGTGGAGAGACAGCAGAGGGAATGTAGTTCCAGCCTCATCAAAAACCTTCTCTGAGGATGGAGCTGGATTATTGCACCTGAAGACAAGCGTTCTTATAAAAAACAGTACCCATGGACCTATCACTTGCTGCTTTCATAACCCAGTTACTAGTCAAGAGAAAAGGGCAAGTATTGTCCTACCAGGTGAGTACCTGTGGCTTGGTTCTACCAAGGAAGAATGGTTTTCGTCAGTGTGACAAAATAAAGATAAAATTAGGTGAAATAACAAACGAGAAATTGCTTTATAAACAGTGAACTGCTGTAGACATGCAACATTTAAACCTTATTAAGTATCTAGACACAAGGAAAATACCAGATGCTGAGGGAGCCTGTTCTTAAAAATGGAAGGAACTGTAACTATTTTAAAAAAACACCTTATTCTGTTTAGCATCTCAAGGCTTCAAAAGTTATATGTCATTTGACTGGTAGATTCACTATTTCTAGCTTTATGAACTTGGATGTCATGTAACCTACAAGACCATTGATTTTCCTCATTTAGAGACATTAACGTATATTTTTTGAATTTGAAATAAAATAACGCAAGTAGGCTTTATAAGACATAAAGCAATATGTAGAATTAATCTGATTTAAAAATTATGGATGTCATAAGTGGACTCTATTACTACCTTGTGAAGAAATAGACATGTAGCCGAAACCAGTTTGGCTCAGTGGATAGAGCGTCGGCCTGCGGACTGAAAGGTCCCGGGTTCGATTCTGGTCAAGGGCATGTACCTGGGTTGCGGGCACATCCCCAGTGGGAGATGTGCAGGAGGCAGCTGGTCGGTGTTTCTCTCTCATAGATGTTTCTAACTCTCTATCTCTCTCCCTTCCTCTCTGTAAAAAATCAATAAAATATATTTAAAAAAAAATAGACATGTAGAAAAGTCCATTATTAAAGATTCAGCAACTAATAAGTGATATATCCAAGATTAGATTCCAACTCCTCACTCAGTATCCAGGGCTATTTTTCTCTGGTACAGGGTGGGTATGATCAGAGAGGTTAGCTGTAAACTGTAAAACTGTATTCTTTGTGCTTCAGCCTGTGACTAGGTCTAGTCCCCAGACAAATTAAGATGGATGGAAAGGACAAGAGGTAGGCAGAGTGAAAGGATTCATTTTAAGTAAGAAAACATCTTAACTGTTACACAAAAACCCTGCCCCCATCAGCAGTTCAAACACAACGGAAATCATCAGATAATTCATGTGGCAGTACTCCTTCATAGTAACTCAAACACTCAGGTTCATGTGGATTGTTGGCCATCAATCCCCTTAAAGATCTTGAAAACCTGTTGATCAAGCAAAACTAAGTTTATTAGACCTAAGGCCATAAGAAAGAACATCATCTTTACATTTATAGCATTCTAGAATGGGTAATTAGGTGAGGATATTTATAATTTTAGAGCCTTTAAAATTTTTAAAAAATATTTTTGTATTGATTTTAGAGAGGAAGGGAGAGGGAGAGAGAGATGGAAACATCAATGATTGGAGAGAATCATTCATTGACTGCCTCCTGAATGCCCCCTACTAGGAATTGAGCCCAAAACCTGGACATAGGCCCTGACTGGGAATTGAAACATGAGCCCCTAGTTCATAGGTTGGTGCTCAACCACTGAGCTATGCTGGCCCAGCATACTGGGTGATTTTAAAGTAAGTCTTGCAAGCTGAGAAACTAGTTAGAATTTGCAGTTTATAATATCACTAGAAGCCCAGTGCACGAATTCGTGCATGGGAGGGGTCCCTCAGCCTGGCCGGCCATCAGGGCTGGCTCAGGGATGGAGCACCACGGGAGGTTGGCCAGCTGTGGGAGGTTGGCTGTGGTAGCACACTGACCACCAGGGGGGAGCTTCTGTGTTGAGCATATGCCCCCTGGTGGTCAGTGCGTGTCATAGCTACTGGTCAGTCATCTGGCTGTCTGGTCATAATGGTAACTTAGGCTTTTATATATATACTAGAGGCCTGGTGCATGAATTCATGCACAGATGGGGTCTGGCTGGCCAACCCCATCAGGGCCAATTGGGCAGGGCAGGCAAGGGGGAAGGACAGCGGGCGGTTGGCTGGCTGGCCCCACCCCTGGTCAAACTCCTGGTCAAGGGGACAATTTGCATATTAGCCTTTTATTATATAGGATAGATAACTTTGGATTAGTGAGCATAGCAATATGAAGGTCTTGAAGTGAGTCTTGATGAATTCATCATTAGTTTTGTTAAATAAGCTATTATAGTTATTACCTCCCAGGAGCATGCATTTCCTGGAGGCAGTAGCCAACTTATTGTTGTTTGCTTTCAGTTGCATAGTATAGGGACAGGAAAGATGCCTAGCACCAACATAGTTTACCACAAGAACAGGAAATTGATTTGTTGTGGTATTGCTTAACATAGGGACAGGGAATTATTTTGGTTTCATTTCTCAAGGGGGACTATTGCTGAAAAGGAGAAAGAGAGGGCATTCCCTGAGGGACATCATCAGTGTCTACCAGAGGGACTTTGGATGTGATCTCAGGTCAATTGTAGCCTATTGTTACAGTGCTCCTGAAGAGTAGGTCACTGTTTAACTAGGTCCAATTCACAAAGGCTTAGTTTTAGGGAATTACAAAATGTTCTTTTTCCTCATAGTCATGGAAGTATAATTAGGATGTTGATAAATAAATCTTGGAAGCCCTTTTCTCCTGTTCATCAAAACCTCACTTTATGTGCTTGCATCTCTTTGTAAACAAAAATTAACTCCCTTAGTTAACTCACAATTTCAATTTTCTCTTTTACTTCATGAGAGACTTATTTTTGGTTTCCCTTTCAAGCCTACATTTATATTATGAGTCATTCAGAAATCTTGGACTAGTTGACCTATTCAGTGTTGTTGAAACTGAAGTCTAAATGTAGAACCTTGGATCCCATGTCATGTTCTTGTGGATTTTTTTCCATTTGAATAAAAATCTTTCATAAAATGAAAGAGCAAATTCTGTCCCAGTGATGGCCAAGTAAGGGGTGAATGATATACCTTGACAATGGAGCTGTTATTTTTATATGTCATGTATTTGTTGTTGCTAAAATTCATGTGTCCCTCAAATTCCAATTGTTTGGTGCCAAACCCTGCTTTACTTCAAACTGGTTTTTAATTTACTACATTGAGATATTTATTTTTGTGTTCTGCATCTGAAAATTACACTATATGAAGGTATTGCCTGTATGCTTCTATACTTTGTTTTTATCTGTTTCCAAGTTCATCTTCTTCATTCTCTGGGAAACAATACTTGTCTCTTTTTATAATATCTCATACACAAGGCTTTTTGAACCCAGGTCACCAGTGATTGGTACTTAATGGTACTAACTGCTGCTATAGTGCCTACTACCACCAAACAGAGCAAATGCTGATATTGCACTTTCCCTATTTTCTGCACTTTGAGGACTTTCATGCTCTATCACCACTCAGAAATTTTTAACCTTAAAAATATATATTTTTATTGGGATATTGAATGTTTACTTCTGGGAAAATTTTTCTATCACATTGGTCCTAGCCTGAAGGGAATTTAAACATTGAATGTCAAAAGACTTTCGCAGTTTTATTTCTGAAGTTTCAGAGCTCTTATATGTATATAAATATTTTAAACTTCCTAGAATTTTACCAGGGGCACTTCTGATCCAGTTCCACAGCCATTGGCTTCCCCAAATCCCCCATATATTGTGGTGCCCAGGACCCCGTCCTGTAATTTCCCTCATCTCATAGTTTTGTCCCCTGGAATATAAGAACAGAAGTAGAAAGTTATTTCTCCATTCAGTCCTGTTCCGTCCTTGCCCAATAACTCCCAAATCCTGGTCTTTCCCCTAGTCCAGCTACACATGCCAGTAGCCCTCGTCTGAGCCCAGAGTGCTTACATAGTACAGGGTGTAATAAGGGCCATAACTGGGTATCCTGCTTCCTTAAAGCAATATTGCATGCCCCTTGGAGTCTTGTGATCCTGCTGCCCTACTTATCAAGACTTTCATTTTGCTCTCTCTCTCAGATATCCTGTTAACATCGAAGTATATGTCGACAATGTTGCATATAAAGTCGTGGCTCCTGATATATGTAGTACTCTTTGCTCATTTTCTTCTGTGTTTGAGATTAAAAGGTATTTCATTGTTATATTAAATGCTTAGAGAAGGTTCATACAAAAAATGTGTAAACTTGCACATCTGAATCTATCTCACTGCTATATTTGCCAAAGAAGGTCTCAATGTCTTTAGTTATGCTTCAGGTTAAGCTGCAATTCTCCCTCATGTGGCTCTCAGGCTGCTGCTATAGTGCCTATTACCATCAAACAGTATTTGGCCCTGATCCCTACATAGCCATCATTACTTATTTCCCAACACTTGGAATTTCAACAATATTAATTCTGTTCACTTTCATAGGCAACCATAGATAGACTTAGCACTCAAACTGTTCAGAATATTTTACTTTGATAGCAAGAGGAAGAAAAATAGATGAACCAATATCCAGATTATTTGGTCCAACTTAGTCTCCTCTTACTCCTTCTTTTGTGCTTCCTATGAATCTAACTTAGATATATTCTCTTTCTTCCTCATTAGAGGTAGGAAATAGAATCTTAATTTCAGGGAACTGAGGGCATAGGGCAGAGTAGGTATCAGGTATATTTGAGAATAACCTCTTAAGTATTTGACCTTAGGAACTTCACACCATACAAGGTGAATAACTGAAGTGATAAATTATGACATCAAATACTTGATATACAAAATATTTCCTAAAGGAAAAGAGTTGTCATATTTCTAGGCTATTTTGGATGGAGGAAGAGAGGGACTGGGAGATTTGGGGAGATTACTTAATCTATAGTGACATATACAATTCACAAGACAAAGTGCTTTTTGAGAGCTCTCATAAAAATTAGATTTATCTCTGATTCAGGAAACATAAGGCTAAAAAAGAAAAGACAATTTGACTTGCTCAATTTATAAAGACCTGCATAACTTTGAATTAGTAGTTATCATGTGCCAGCAGATGTGATAAACACTTTGTAGTAAATATCTTATTAACTTCTCCAAACAATCCTATGTGGTAGGTTCTATTTATTTTCAACACTTTTAGATGAAGAAATTAAGGATCCGAATTTTTAGGTGAATTGTTCAAGCTCAAACAACCTATAAATATAGAGTCAGGATTGGAAACTAGATATTTTAAATGCCAAACACTTTGCTTCAACCATTGTGCTCTTCTTCATGTTGTATATGGGTATCAAGACACCTTTGCATTCTTGGAGTGATGGGAAGGTCACTAACTCATTAGACAGTTTGACTTATTTATTCATTTATTCAACAAATTTATATTGAGCACCTCCTAGAGCCACTATTCCAGATATTGACAATACAGTAAGGAGGTGGGAGCCAAGAGTCTTTGTCTTCATAGACCTAATTTTTAGTGTAATGTGAGAAAATTCTTCCTTTTTGAACTTTCTTGTTAGTAATTGCTGGTATTTGTTGACTTAACAAATACAGTATTTTTTCTGCCTGACTTGTATATTTTTTTACTTTAAATATATTTATTTATTTTTCAATTACAGTTGACATGCAATATTATATTATCTTCACATGTACAATCCAATGATTAGCCCCTATATAACCCACTGCGGGGGGGGGGGGGGTCCCTCAGCCCCACTTGTGCCCTCTCACAGTCTGGGACCCCTCGGGAGATAACGACCTGCTGGCTTAGGCCCGCTCCCCGGTGGCAGAGGGCAGGCCCAATCCCTAGGTGCAGCCCCTGGTCGGGCTCAGAGCAGGGCCAATTGGGGGGTTGGGGCGCCGCCCCCTGTCACACTCAAGGCAGGGTCGATGGTGAGTTTGCCGCACCGCCCCCTGTCATGCACAGAGCAGGGCCCATCAGGGGGGGTGGGGCTCCATACCCTGTCACACACAGAGCAGGGCCGATCAGGGGGTTAGGGAGCTCCCCCCTGTCATGCATAGAGTAGGGCCGATAGGGGAGTTGGGGCACTGCCCCCTGTCACACACAGAGCAGGGCCGATCAGGGGGTTGGGGCACTCCCCCCTGTCATACTCAGGGCAGGGCCCATGGGGAGGTTGTGGCTCCACCCCGTCACACACAGAGAAGGGCCGATCAGGGGGTTGGGGAGCTCCCCCCTATCAGGCACAGAGCAGGGCCGATCAGGGGTTGGGGCGCCTTCCCCTGTCACACACAGAGCTGCAGGGCGATCAGGGGGTTTGGGCTCTGCCCCCTGTCATGCTGCTCCAGGGGCCAGGAGGCCTCGCTGCTCCGCTGATCCCGGTGCCAGGAGGCCTCGCGGCTCCACTGATCCCGGTGCTGGGAGGCATATTACCCTTTTACTATATAGGATAGAGGCCTGGTGCTCGGGTGGGGGCCAGCTGGTTTGCCCTGAAGGGTGTCCTGGATCAGGTGGATGAAGCCACTTGCGTTGCCTGGCCTGCCTGGAATAGGAGATGATCACTGTTTGCGCTGGTCACGCCCCCCTCCAGGGTGGGGGTCCCCACTGGGGTGCCTGGCCAGTCTGGGTGAGGGGCTGAGGGCCGTTTTCAGGCTGGTGGGCGACTGAAGCTCCCAACCTCTCCTTTTTTTCTTTTTTTTTTATTCTTGGATTTATTTACCTTCTATGGCTGTCACTGGAACTGAGAGCCGGTTTTCTCTCTGAGGCTCAGCTCCAGCTCTGAGACCTCGGCTGCTGAAAGCAGGTATCTGGTTTGTTTGGGTTCTATAATCGAAACACTGTTTCAACTCCAGCTCTGAGGCCCGGCTGGCTGAAAGCAGGTTTCTGGGTTTTTTTTTAGCTTCTATAATTGCAACAATGTTTCTTAAACTGAAAGCTCAGAGGCCGGCAGCGGCAGGCGGGGAATGTTGGCTTCCTCCATCACTGGAGCAAGCAAGCCTCCTGTTTGCTTCAAGCTGCCTGGCTGCCGCCCGCCATCTTGGTTGACAGTTAATTTGCATATCTCGCTGATTAGCCAATGGAAAGCATGTCGGAGCTACGGTTAATTACCATGTTTCTCTATTATTATATAGGATAAGTGATCACCATGATAAATCTAGTACCCATCTGACACCAAACATAGTTATTATAGTACTATTGACTATATTTCATATTCTGTGCTTTATATCCCCATAACTATTCTGTAACTACCAATTTTTACTTCTTAATCCCTTCACTATCCTCCAACCCCCTTTTTAGTTTTTTGAGGAAACTCCATACTGTTCTCCACAGTGGCTGCACCAGTCTGCATTCCCACCAGCAGTGCATGAGGGTTCCTTTTTCTCCGCATCCTTGCCAGCACTTGTCATTTGTTGATTGGTTGATGATAGCCATTCTGACAGGTGTGAGATGGTACCTCATTATTGTTTTGATTTGCCTCTCTTGGATGATTAGTGATTTTGAGCATATTTTCATATGTCTCTTGGCCCTCCTTATGTCTTCTTTCAAAAAGTATCTATTTTGGTCCATCACCCATATTTTGATTGGATTGTTTATCTTTCTTTTGGTAAGCTGTATGAATTCCCTGTAAATGTTGGAGAGTAAACCCTTATCGGAGATGTTATTGGCAAATATGTTCTCCTATGTAGTGGGTTTTCTTGTTGTTTTGTTGATGGTTTCTTTTGCTCTGCAGAAGCTTTTTATTTTGATGTAGTCCCATTTGTTTATTTTCTCTTTAGTTTACATTGCCCTAGGAGCTGTGTCGGTGAAGATATTGCTTCGGCTTATATCCGAGATTTTGCTGCCTGTGTATTTCTCTAATATTTTTATGGTTTCCCAACTTAAGTTTAAGTCCTTTAACCATTTTGAATTTATTTTTGTGTATGGTGTAAGTTGGTGGTCTAGTTTCAGTTTTTTGCATGTGTCTGACCAAATTTCCCAGCACCATTTATTGAAGAGAATGTCTTGTGTTCTTGCCTCCTTTGTCAAATATTGAGCATAGTGGTTTGGGTTGATTTCTGAGTTCTCTATTCTATTATACTGGTTTACTAGAGGCCCGGTGCACAAAAATTTGTGCACTCGGGGCAGGGGGTCCCCCAGCCCGGCCTGTGCCCTCTCACAGTCTGGGACCCCTCGGGAGATAACGACCTGCTGGCTTAGGCCTGCTCCCAGGTAGCAGAGGGCACGCCCAATCCCTAGGTGCAGCCTCTGGTCAGGCTCAGACCAGGGCAGATTGGGGAGTTGGGGGCGCCGCCCCCTGTCATGCACAGAGCAGGGCGGATCGGGAGGTTGCGATGCCACCCTCAGTCACGCTCAGGGTAGGGCCGATTGGGGGGTTGGGGCACCGCCCCCTGTCACACTCAAGGCAGGGTCGATGGGGAGGTTGCGGCGCCACTCCCTGTCACGCACAGAGCAGGGCTGATCAGGGGGTTGTGGCCCCGCCCCCTGTCACACACAGAGCCACAGGGCGATCGGGGGTTTGGGCGCTGCCCCCTGTCATGCTGATCCCGGTGCCGAGAGGCCTCGCAGCTCCGCTGATCGCGGTGCTGGGAGGCATATTACCCTTTTACTATATAGGATAGAGGCCTGGTGCACAGGTGGGGGCTGGCTGGTTTGCCCTGAAGAGTGTCCTAGATCAGGGTGGGGGTCTCCACTGGGGTGCCTGGCCAGGCTGGCTGAGGGGCTGAGGGCTGTTTTCCGGCTGGCGGGTGACTGAAGCTCCCAACCGCTCCTTTTTTTCTTTCTTTTTTTTTTTTATTCTGGGCCAGCTTTAGCTCTGAGGCCTCGCTGCTGAAAACATTGATACAATGTTGCAGTCAGGCTGGCTGAAGCCCGGTTGACTAACGCAGGTTTCTGGGGTTTTGTTTAGCTTCTATATTTGCAACATAGTTGCTTAGAGTTGCAGCTGAGAGGCTGGCAAGTGCGGGGAATGTTGGAGTCCGCCATCACTGGAGCATGCAAGCCTCCCTGTTCGCTTCAGTGCATGGCTGCCGGCCCGCCATCTTGGCTGACAGTTAATTTGCATAAGGGATATGCTGATTAGCCAATGGGAAGGGTAGCGATCGTATGCTAATTACCATGTTTCTCTTTTTATTAGTGTAGATATGTCTGTTCTTGTGCCAGTACCAGGAAGTTTTGAGGACAGTGGCTTTGTAATACCTCCTGATATCTGGTATTGAGATTCATCCTACTTTTTTCTTTCTCAGGATTGCTGCAGCTGTTCTTTTTTTTTTTTGTGTGTGTGTGTGTGTGTGTGTGTGTGTGTGTGTGTGTGTTTTAATTCCAGATGAATTTTGGAGAGTTCTTTCTAGATCTGTGAAATATGCTGTTGGTATTTTAATGGGGAGTGCATTGAATCTATAGATTGCTTTGGCTAGTATAGACATTTTAATGATGTTTATTCTGCAAATCCATGGACACAATATGTTCTTCCATATGTTTATGTCTTCCTCTATCTCTTTTTTCAACATCCTGTAGTTTTCTGAGTAGAGTTTTTTTACTCCTTAGTTAAGTTTATTACTAGGTATCTTAATTTTTTTGTACAATGGTAAGTGGGATTGTTTTTTAAATCTCTCTTTCTGTAAATTCACTATTGGTGTATAAAAATGCCATAGATTTATTGGCATTAATTTTGTATCCTGACACATTGCGAAATTCATTTATTAAGTCTAATAATTTTTTGATGGAGTCTTTAGGGTTTTCTATGTATAGCATCAAGTCATCTGCAAATAAAGACAATTTTACTTTTTCTTTTCCAATCTGGTTGCCTTTTATTTCTTCTTCTTGTCTGATTGCTTTGGCTAGCACTTCCAGTACTATGTTGAACAAGAGTGGTGAAAGCAGGCATCCCTGTCTTGTTTCTGTTCTTAAGGTAAATGGTTTTAGTTTTTTCCCATTGAGTATGCTGTTGACTGTATGTTTGTCATATAAAGCTTTGATTATGTTGAGGTATGATCCTTCTATTCCCACTTTGCTGAGCATTTTTATCAGAAACGGGTGTTGGACTTTGTCAAATGCCTTTTCTGCATCAATTGATATGAGTATATGATTTTTGTCTTTCATTTTGCTTATGTGATGTATCACATTTATTGATTTGTGGATATTATACCAGCCTGCATCCCTGGAATAAATCCCACTTGGTCATGGTGCATGATCTTTCTAATGTAATGCTGGATCTGATTTGCTAGAATTTTATTGAGGATTTTAGCATCTACATTCATCAGGGATATTGGCCTGTAATTCTCTCTCTTTGTGATGTCTTTATCTGGTTTTGGGAATAGGGTAATCCTGGCTTCATAGAAAGAGCTTGGAAGTGTGCCTTCCTCTTGAATTTTTTGGGATAGTCTGAGAAAGGTTGGTTTTAGTTCTTCTTTGAATGTTTGGTAAAACTCCCCTGTGAAGGCATCTGGTCCAGGGCTTTTGTTTGCTAGATGCTTTTTGATTACTCTTTCAATTTCATCAGTAGTTATTGGCCTATACATGTTTTTTGATTCTTCATGATTGAGTTTTGGAAGCTTGTATTTTTCTTGGAATGTGTCCATTTCCTTGAGGTTGCCCAGTTTGTTGGAGTAGAGAACAATCCTTTGTATATCAGTGGGGTCAGTTGTTACTTCACCTCTTTCGTTCTTTATTTGGGTCCTCTCTCTTTGTTTCTTAGTGAGCCTGGCTAGAGGTTCATCAATCTTGTTTATCCTTTCAAAGAACCAGCTCTTGGTTTCATTGATCTTTTGTATTGTTTTTTTGGTCTCTGTGTTGTTTATTTCTGCTCTGATCTTTATTATTTCCCTCCTTCTGGATACTATGGGCTTTTCTTGTTGCTCGCTTTCTAATTCTTTAAGTTGCAAGGTTAGATAATTTACCAGTTTTTCTTGTGTTTTTTGTTTGTTTGTTTGTTTGTTTGTTTTTGAGGTAGGACTGTAGAGCTATGAACTTCCCTCTCAAGACTGCTTTCATTGTGTCCCATACATTTTGGATTGTTGTGTTTTCATTGTCATTTGTTTCCAGGATGCTTTTTATTTCTTCTTTGATCTCTTTGGTAACCGAATCATTGTTGAATAGCATGCTATTTAGCCTCCAAGTGTTTGATATTTTTTCATTGTTTTTATTGTAGTTGATTTCTAATTTTATGCCATTGTGATCTGAGAAGATGCTTGATATGATTTTTATCTTCTTAAATTTGAAGAGACTTTGCCTGTGTCCTAATATGTGGTCTATCTTTGAAAATGTCCCATGTGCACTGGAAAAAGAATGTATATTCTGTAGCTTTGGAGTGAATATTCTGAAGATGTGAATTAAGTCCATTCTGATCTAGTGGAGTCATTTAGGAT
>NW_005871085.1:4048046-4060471 GCF_000147115.1 Myotis lucifugus
CCTTTCCCCCCCAAGCATAGTCAGTCCATTCCCTTTCTATGTCCCTGATTCTATTATAAACACTAGTTCATTCTGTTCATCAGATTGTTTATTCACTTGATTCTTAGATTCACTTGTTGATAGATGCGTATTTGTTGTTCATAATTTGTATCTTTACCTTTTTCTTCTTCTTCCTCTTCTTAAAGGACACCTTTCAGCATTTCATATAATACTGGTTTGGTGGTGATGAACTCCTTTAGCTTTTCCTTATCTGTGAAGCTCTTTATCTGACCTTCAATTCTGAATGATAGCTTTGCTGGATAAAGTAATCTTGGTTGTAGGTTCTTGGTATTCATCACTTTGAATATTTCTTGCCACTCCCTTCTTGCCTGCAAATTTTCTGTTGAGAAATCAGCTGACAGTCGTATGGGTATTCCCTTGTAGGTAACTGAGTTTCTTTCTCTTGCTGCTTTTAAGATTCTCCCTTTGTCTTTTGCTCTTGGCATTTTAATTATGATGTGTCTTGGTGTGGTCCTCTTTGGATTCCTTTTGTTTGGGGTTCTCTGCGCTTCCTGGACTTGTAAGTCTATTTCTTTCACCAAGTAGGGGAAGTTTTCTGTCATTATTTCTTCAAATAGGTTTTCAATATCTTGCTCTCTCTCATCTTCTGGCACCCCTATAATTCTGATGTTGGTATGCTTGTAGCTGTCCCAGAGGCTCCTTACACTATCTTTGCACTTTCGGATTCTTTTTTCATTTTGCTTTTCTGGTTGGGTGCTTTTTGCTTCCTCGCATTTCAAATCTTTAACTTGATTCTTGCGCTCCTCTGGTCTGCTGTTGGGAGTCTGTATAATATTCTTTATTTCAGTCAGTGTATGCTTACTTTCTAATTGGTCCTTTATCACACCATCGAGGGTCTCATTAGATTTCCTCTACATCTCATCAAGTTTATCGACAGACTCTAGAAGCCTCTTGAGAGACCTCAAAAGTGTGGTTTTGAATTTTATATCCAGTAGCCTGCTTTCCACCAGTTCTGTCCTTTGTGGCCTGTTTCTTTGTCTCGGCATTTTTTTATGCTTTGCTGTGTCGATAGAGTGGCTTTCCGTGTTAAGTGTCCTAATTACCTGAGGTAGACACTCTTGGTGCACCCCCTTGTGGTCTCTGTGAGCAGTCTTGTTGTAGTCAAGCCTTGATTGTTGTAGGTAATTACTACTTGACCTCCAGGCCAACTGGCTGTCCATTTTTATTCTTAATGTTTGTGTTTTTTCTTGCCTTTCTGTTTCTTCTTTTTACAGAAGTCCCTTTAGCATTTCTTGCATTGTTGGCTTGGTGGTAACAAACTCTCTTAGCCCTGTTTTGTCTGTGAAGCTCCTGATTCCACCTTCGATTTTGAATGATAGCTTTGCTGGGTATAGTATTCTTGGATTCAGTCTCTTGCTTTGCATCACTTTGTATATTTCATTCCATTCCATTCTGGCCTGGTGTGTTTCCGTTGATGAATCAGTTGATATTCTAATAGGAGATCCCTTGTAGGTAACTTTCTGTCTCTCTCTGGCAGCCTTTAAGATTCTTACTTTGTCGTTGGTGTTTGCCAATTTAATTATGATGTGTCTTGGTTTCAGTCTTTTAGGGTTCATCTTGTTTGGGACTCTATGTGCTTCTTGGACTTGTGTAGTTTTTTTCTTGCCATTATTTCTTTAAATAAACCTGTTTATTTCTTTAAACAGGTTTTCTATTCCTTGCTTCTCTTCCTCTCCTGGTACTCCTATTATGCGAATGTTGCTTCGTTTTGTGTTGTCCCAAAGCTCCCTTAGGCTCTCCTTTTGCTTTTAAAATTTCTTTTCAGTTGCTGCTGTGTTTGTGTGTTTTTTTTACCTTGTCTTCTAATTCGCTGATGTGGTCCTCAGCCTCTTCTAGTCTACTGTTTAAGCCTTCCATTGTGTTCTTTATTGCAGCTATGTTGTTCTTCATTTCGTCTTGGTTCCTTTTCATGTTGGTGACATTCTCAGTCAGCTCCTTGTAATTCTCATTGAGTTGTGTGTATTTGTCATTGAGTTGTGTGTATTTGTCATCAAGCCATTTGAGCATCCTTATAACCATTACTCTGAATTCTTTCTCTGACATGTTACTAGCCTCCAGTTCATTTAACTCCCTTTCTGGTGATTTGTCTTTTTCTTTCCTTTGGGGATTGCTTTTTTGTCTTCCCATCTTTTGCGGTAACGTTTTAATTGTAGATCCAATTGCTTTGCTACTCTGGTTCTTTTGGGGATGGTGCTACCAGTGTGATCTCTAAGGGCACCTGGGCTTGGTAATCTAGCGTAGCTCCTTACTTGAGCTATTTGGGTTCTCTTGATGTAGGCCTGCGAGCTGGAAAGGCACTACTGTCGTGTCTAGAAGTCAGCAGCCATGGAGGGGGGGTGACCCAATTTTTGCTGTCTTGTGCCCTTGATTGAAATCGCACGTGCCCAGTGGGGACTCAGAGTGGTACCCAGGAGCCATCTGTTTGGGTGGTGGGGCTCAGAAGGCCTGCACTCTAGAAAGGCGTAACTGTGGTATCCAGAGTTCTGTAGTTGTGAGCAGACTCAGCTTTTGCTGCTGCCTCCGTGGTTGGATATGCATGCGCCCAGTGGTGGCTCACAGGGGCACCCACAGTGTGTTTGCCAGCACAGCAGACTGAAGCACTCTGATGATCCCTGACACTGAAACCGTGCAATTGAGGTGTCTGTGGGCAGGTATCCAGGATGAGTGAATTCAGAATTTCAACTGCCAGGTGAGTGCATTCCTGTTTGTCCAAGATCACACCCAGTGGGGGCTCACAGCTGCTCCCAAGAGTGCTCTGTGGGTCGATGGCTCAGGGGGCCTGCTCACTGGAAATGTGCGACTGTGGCAGTGCGTTTGCCAGCGCAGAGCTCTGATGCACTCTGAGGGGCCCTGGTGCTGAAGTTGCACAGCTGGGGTGTCTGTGGGCAGTCATTCAGGAAGAGGGAATTCATAATTTCTACTGCGGGGCAGCTCACCCTTGTCTGTACAAAATCACACCCAGCAGGGGCTCACAGTGGCTCCCAAGAGCTGCCTATGGAGTGGTGTGCCCAGGAGGCCTGTGTACTGGAGACACATGTCTATGGTATCCAGAGGTCTGTGGCTGGGGAAGGGGGAAGTTGCACTTACTGCTGCAGGAGTGGTGCACCCTTAGAGGTGGAGGTCCTAGGGTCCGTGGGTCTGCAGGTGGGGCAGCAGGATTTTGGCTGGAGTGCCTGCTGGGTCATGGGCAGTGTCCAAGGCCTGTCTGGGTGGTGGTGCTGATGAGTTCCTAGAAGTGGCCATTCTCCCCTTCAAAATGGTGTGGGTTCCGTGCCCGAGTCCCACAGTCCGGGGAGTGCCCGCAGTGGTGGTAGTCTCTCTCTGTCCAAAAGGGCCTGGTCTGCCAGCCCCTGCTGCTCCTGCTGGATTTAACTCTCCCTCACTCACTCACACACACACCACACACACCCACACACTCTCCTTTCATCCCCTTACTCACACACTTCCTCTCCCTCATTTCTGTCATGCCAGCCGCCATCTTTTTTGAGTCTCGCTTTGAATATTTCTTGCCAATCCCTCCTGGCCTGCAAAGTTTCTTTTGAGAAATCATCTGAATGTCTTATGGAAGCTCCCTTGTAGGTAACTTACTACTTTTCTTTTGCTGCTTTTAAGATATTCTCTTTGTCTTTAACCTTTTGCATTTTAATTGAAATGTGTCTTGGTGTGGGCCTCTTTAGGTTCATCTTGTTTGGGATTCTGTACAAAATAGAAACAAAAACCACATTCCTTTCTGATTTTCTCTGTTCTAAGTCAAGTATTTATAGTTATTTTCTTTGTAATATATGTCTTAGAATTACTCAACAATCTTGTCATTTTCCTCTAGGAAAGTTATGAATCAGCAAATGAAAATTTTCTTTATATAGCTTGATATAGGAAATTATTCTATATAATAAAAGCCAAATATGCTGTTTCCAGTCGTCCAGTCATCTGTTCAACCAATCAAAGTGTAATATGCTAATGATATGCTAAGGCCGCTCAACCGCTCACTATGACATGCACTGATCACCAGGGGGCAGACGCTCCAACCAGTAGGTTAGCTTGCTGCTGGGGTCTGGGCCAATTGGGACTGAGCAAGATGGGCCAGACATATCCTGGAGGCCTCCCATGGTCCCTCCCTGGCTGGCCAACCTCCTGCATCCCTCTCTGGCCCCAACTGTGCACTGGTGGGGTCCTTCAGCCTGGCCTGTGCCTTCTCACAATCCGGGACCCCTCAGGGTATGTCAGAGAGCCAGTTTTGGCCCGATCCCACAGGCCAGGCCGAAGGACCCCACTGGTGCACAAATTCATGCACTGGATCTCTAGTAGTTTAATAAGAAGTGTTTTCCAGCCTTGAAATGATATTTCTCACATTTCAGTAAGCTCCCTAGAAAATAATATTGAAGTAAAGATTGTCTGAATAGCAGGGATGCTGTGGAGAAGAGCCTTGCATTATAACTTAAGGCCTTTACATTTATAAAATTCTTGGCTTCCAGGACACTTTTGTTGTCTGAACTAACACAGAGTTTCCCAACACTAGTATTTTGTTGCTCCCATAAACTTTAGGCCCTTAAGTATTTACCGATTATAGTGACCAGGGCCCTACTCTTTCTAGATCTTATTTCCAGGCTGATTACATGCTGCACAAAATGGGGAGAAGTAAGAAGAGGTCATTCTTCCTAACCCTGCTCTGTCCCTAGCCTAAATGCCTGAGCTCTGACAGAGGTTGAATAACTCTAAGTAGACATAGCATTGAGACCTTTAAAAATTTTCCCTGTATCCAGGGATACATTGTTGTTATTCCACTGTATCCCTAAATTCCTCCTTCTTAATTCTCTCTTTGACTCTTTTTCAGATATACAAAAAAACTGGCACATTTTTTTAAAAATTGTGTTTGAGTGTTTACCATTCCTGATGCATGCTAGCATCTTTCCTGTCTACTGGCGTCTGCGGGATAAAGGTAAGTGAAACTAGAAAAGTGAGATTTTTTTAGGTCATCTTTTCTTTGGCTGGTACCCTCTTCACTAGGAGGTATTTTCATAAAGCTGAGTGACCTTTAAAGCAACAACAGGAAGAGGAATCTGAGTTCAGGTGACATCTAAAAGTCTGCAGATTCTGTTCCCTGAACTGTTAGAGGCCCAGAGTTTTAGGCTGTACTGATGGTGTGTGTCTGCCACTACTCATGGTGATAGTTGCTTGTGCACCAAGGGAAAAGATACATTCCTTCAGATCTTATGGACATTTTATTCAAAATTATGAAGTCCAGACACTCATTTACAAAACATAATTGTTGATGTCACCTATAGGTTGGCTTTAAACCCATGATTCAAAATATGTTTGAGTTATGGATCTTTGAAAAATTAATGAAAAAAATCTAAAATCATAATTTTACTTATTTTATTTCCTATTCAGTTTCACAACTATTGAAAGCTATCATTTTGCCTATCTACTTAGATGCTATTTAGAACTGTAATTATAGTATATCATGTACCTTATTATGATAGTATCTGAGAATTAGCAATACCTTTCTTTCACTTGCAGTTGCTGGGAATTATTTACATAAGACAATGACAAGATAAACAAAAGGATCACTTTATTATTTGGGAGGGATTTTTCAAATCTATTACTGAACTGGCGCCAAACAAAGCCCATTACATATATTTGCATCTCCAGTTACAAACCCAACCCTCAAATCTTAACAAACAAATGAGCCGAGAAGACAACCCAATCAGAGTTAACTAGAAAGTAGCAATATGTAAGAATGTATAAGATGGCATTCTTTTTCCAACAGTATGGGGAAATCTCTTTTTTTATTGTTTTATTGCTTAAAGTATTACAAAGAGTATTACATGTCTCCTTTTTTCCCCCCGCCCTTGACAATCCCCTGGCCTCCCCTACCCCCCGGTGTCTTATGTCCGTTGGTTATGCTTATATGCATGCATACAAGTCCTTCAGTTGATCTCTTACCCCCCTCCTTCCTGCCCCTCAACCCTCCCTGGCCATCCCGCTGCAGTTTGACAATCTGTTTGAGGCACTCTGTATCTATTATTGTTCACAAGTTTATAATGGTCTTTATTATCCATGAATGAGTGAGATCATGTGGCATTTTTCCTTCATTGACTGGCTTATTTCACTTAGCATAATGCTCTCCAGTTCCATCCATGCCGTTGCAAATGGTAAGAGTTCCTTCTTTTTTACAGCAGCATAATATTCCATCGTGTAGATGTACCACAGTTTTCAAATCCACTCATCTACTGATGGGCACTTAGGCTGTTTCCAGATCTTAGCTAGGGTGAATTGTGCTGCTATGAAGATATGGGTACATATATCCTTTCTGATTGGTGTTTCTGATTTCTTGGGATAAATTCCTAGAAGTGGGATCACAGAGTCAAATGGGAGTTCCATTTTTAGTTTTTTGAGGAAACTCCATACTGTCTTCCATAGTGGCTGCACCAGTCTGCATTCCCACCAGCAGTGCACGAGTGTTCCTTTTTCTCCACATCCTCTCCAGCACTTGTCGTTTGTTGATTTGTTGATGATAGCCATTCTGACAGGTGTGAGATGGTACCTCATTGTTGTTTTGATTTGCATCTCTCGGATGATTAGTGACTTTGAGCATGTTTTCATATGTCTCTTGGCTTTCTGAATGTCCTCTTTTGAAAGGTGTCTATTAAGATCCTTTGCCCATTTTTTGATTGGATTGTTTATCTTCCTTTTGTTGAGTTGTATGCGTTCCCTATAAATTTTGGAGATTAGGCCCTTATCAGATATGACACTGGCAAATATGTTCTCCCATGCAGTGGGCTTTCTTGTTGTTTTGTCGATGGTTTCTTTTGCTGTGCAGAAGCTTTTTATTTTGATGTAGTCCCATTTGTTCATTTTCTCCTTAGTTTCAAGTGCCCTAGGAGCTGTATCAGTGAAGAAATTGCTTCGGCATATGTCTTGAGATTTTGTTGCCTTTGGATTCTTCTAGAATTTTTATGGTTTCCCGTTGTACATTTAAGTCCTTTATTCATTTTGAGTTTATTTTTGTGTATGGTGTAAGTTGGTGGTCTAGTTTCATTTTCTTACATGTATCTGTCCAATTTTCCCAACATCATTTATTGAAGAGGCTATTTTGGCTCCATTGTATGTTCTTGCCTCCTTTGTCAAATACTAATTGAGCATATTGGTTCGGGCCGATTTCTGGGCTCTCTATTCTATTCCATTGATCTATATGTCTGTTCTTGTGCCAGTACCAGGCAGTTTTGAGAACAGTGGCTTTGTAATACAGCTTGATATCTGGTATTGAGATCCCACCTACTTTTTTCTTTCTCAGGATTGCTGCAGCTATTCGGGGTCTTTTTTTTATTCCAGATGAATTTTTGGAGCGTTCGTTCTAGATCTGTGAAGTATGCCATTGGTATTTTAATGGGAAGTGCGTTGAATTTATAGATTGCTTTGGGTAGTATGGACATTTTAATGATGTTGATTCTCCCAATCCAAGAACATGGTATGTTCTTCCATTTCTTTATGTCTTCCTCTATCTCTTTTTTCAACGTCCTGTAGTTTTCTGAGTAGAGGTCTTTTACCTCTTTAGTTAAGTTTATTCCTAGGTAGCTTAATTTTTTTGGTGCAATGGTAAATGGGATTGTTAGTATGGGGAAATCTGACTACCATAAACAACTCTCTGATAACAGTATATGTGCTGCAACATCTATACATCTATCTATCATCTATCTATCTATCTATCATCTATTAAAAATCTATATTTATCTACCAACAATTATTTGGAATATTTAACAAATAATATTCTCAACCCGAAAAACTCAATTTACCTTTAAACATACAGATTTCATGCCATCTCTTCTGAGAAGCTACATTCTGCTTCCATTTATTTCAACATCCTTTTATAAATAATATAAGTTGGATTGTTTTGTCTTCCAACAAGTCTGTTCTCTCAAAGATTGTGAACTCCAAAAGGGCATTTGATGACTCCATAGGTCACAAAGCTTCATGACCTCTTTCCAAATGAAACAATCTTTGTGTGCTGAGAAAGTAAGAGAAGAGAGAACTGCATGTGCACAGCTGCTGTGTGCTTTACATACACTGACTGTTCAGCCTTCACAAAATGTGAAGTGCATAGTAGTCTCATTTTACAGATGAAGAAACTACATATTGTGCTTTACCCAAAACACAGAATTCTCCCATTTTTTATTTGTTTTCAAAAATTTGATTTTTTAAAATAGATTTTTGTTGATTTGGAGGAGGAAGGGAGGGAGAGAGAGGAGGAGACATCAATGATGAGAGAGAATCATTGATCTCTGCCCATGACAGGGAGTTGAACTGTGACCTCCTGATTTATGGGTAGATGCTCAGCCACTGAGTCATACTGGCCAGGCCAAAACATTTGATTTTTTAATTGTAATGATTAAATTAATGAAGTAAATTTTATTATTGTAAATGTCAATTATAAATAAAGAGTATTGACATTAAAACTGATTTATTTTTAGCATGATAAACAATTTCTTCAAAAATATTTCAAGCAAACCATTTTGTGTGATATGATGTATTTTTAAATAACTTTCGTATATATTTATCACCCAAATGATGTCACTCTGACATTTTATTAGTTTATCATTCTTTGATATGCTGTAGATATTGGGAGATTTTATTAGAATATCCCAGCTATCTATGTAACAGTGAAAAGTGGAAAGTGGAATGAGATTCAGGTATATGTCAAGCTCACTACTAGGGAGATTTGAAACTTTGATGGGGAAAAGGATAAATAATTCTTGTAAAATACCACATTTGAAGTTGCAATTGAAAGTAACAAATGTGTGATGACACATTTCCTTCCCTGTTCCCTCAGAGTAGCAATACAAAGAAAAAAGTTATGCTATATAGATATCACCTCCAAGGGAATGTATTTTATGACACTCTTTTTAGAGAACAAAGGGAGATGGTAAAATGTTGCATAACTGAATTGAAGATCAAAATCTTAAAGCACTCTGTTGATATAATACAGCAAGGTGTGAAGAAAAAAAAGACAAAGAAAAACTGGTTAGCAAACATTGTAATCCAGATTTCTATTCCTTAGTGAAAAAAATACCCTTGTAAAATATTAAGATCAGGATATAATCAAGCTAAATCATCACCTTCTCAGAGTTGCTTTTGTGGAATTGCTAATCTCTAGAATGTAGAATATTCTGGGATTGTTACATTGGTATATGTGCAAAGTTTATTTTTATGAAACAGAAATAATCAAATCAGTTCACAAGATACATGCACAATAAATAATATTTAGAGTAAGAAAAAAAGTACCTGGAACACCTTATTAATGTTTAACTCCATGGAGTTATAAACTATGGTTATTAGAGATTGTAATTCTATGTTATTTAAGCCTCATACAAGATTATTATAATTACTAGTGGCCCGGTGCATGAAATTCATGCACAGGTGTGGGGGAAGTTCCTCAACCCAGCCTGCATACTCTCCAATCTTGGACCCTTCCGGGGATGTCTGACTGCCGGCACTCGGACATCCCTCTCACAATCCGGGACCACTGGCTGCTAACCACTCCCCTGCCAGCCTGATCACCCCCCAAGGATTTTATTATATAGATATGACCCTTCACAGAAAATTTCACTAACCCTGCTTTACAATAAGGGCTTGATGATTGAATCATTGGGTCCAGACATCAAGATTTCCTTTCTTTGAATAGTGGAGGAAATAATTATCTTGTCTAAGTTGCCCTGAATATCAAATGAGATAATGACTTAGAAAAGTATACAAGCACCGTATAAAGACAACTGTCTTTTTCATGTACTGAAAAGACAATAAAGTGGTAAAATGAAAAACACCATTTTTATTCTCTCCTTTCCTTCCTTTACAGCCTTTGTTTAAACTTTGAAATTTATAAAAATTTCATTCCTATTATCATTTCTTTACATTCAATATTATTTTGTATTAGTTTCAGGTGTACAGCATAGTGGTTAGACAATCATATACTTTACAAAGTGTTCCCCAATATTTCCAGTACCCACCTGGCATCATACCGTCATTACAACACTGTTGAATATATTCCCTATTTAAGTGACAATAGGTTTACAGGTTCCTTCCAATCTTTCTTTTGTGTTGCTCGCCCTTCTTTTTCTTTCTCACTTCTTCACTCATTTTCTTTATATAGTATTTCAATTGGCCCTCAAAGCTCAGTGAAGGCACTAGGACACGCTTAATCCATTTTTACAGACCAGGAAACTAAGGCCAATTCCAGTTGGCTGTGGAACTGGACTCAGTGTGCAGGGAGCCCTCACACCTACGCTTTTGGAGCAAACAGAATAAACCTCCCCATGAGGCTCTGAGCCTCGTTCTCAAGCAACTCTTCATCGTGGATACTCCACATTCTTTCCTCTACCCCGCTCCCCGCCCCCATTCTTTATTGCCCTCCCTTCTCGGGAGCAGGTGGTAGGCTTCGCACTCACCATTCAGGCATGTGCCCGCAGTGGGGCAGGGCAGGAACTGCGGGCGGGGCAGGCATGGGCTTGCTTTTGGGCCAAGGCGGGAGCAGGAGTGGCGGTCTCTCAAGTGCGCAGGCCATGGCGAGGCCCAGTTAGCACCGGGAGCTTCACCGAACTGCCATAGTGGGGTAACTGGCAGCGCAGCACCCCTGCAGTGAGGTGGCACTGCCCCTCAACCCCCGCCTCAGGGCTGCGGGTCCACGCCCCCCACCCCGGCATCCTTCCATGCAGACAGTCAATAGCCTCTTGTTTCCCACATCTTGGGGCCATTGCAGAACCTCGCTCCCTCCAGTGAGGCAGATCGCCACCCGCTGGCCCCCTGCTCCGGCCGAACCCCGCCTCTGCGCTCTGTGCCCCTTGGGCTGCCCGCCTCCTGGCCAGCTGCTTCACCAAAGCCACAGCACTTGGGAGCCGCCCCTCAGGCGGGGCCTGTCTGTGCACCTGCAGCCCCTCTGGCTGTGGCTCCTGGCCAGCTGCTTCGCCCACCGAAGCTTCCTTTTCCTTCAGGCGCTCTCCTCAGACCCCAGGGAGCTTGGCTCCTTTGCCCTGCCCCTCCTTGGCTCCCTGCAGCGCCTGCTCCACTGGGCTCTCCCGGCACTCCCAGGCTGCCCGCCTGTCAGGACACTGCCGGGGCGCCCTGCAGTGGGCAGCGGGGTCCTGGGGCAGGGGGTGGGGTGTGGGGAGCAGCTCCAGTAAAGTAGCAAACCCCAGGTCTGCCTTGGGATTTGGCTGCGGGCCACAGAAGGAGTCTGCCTGGATGGGACAAATGGCTCTTAGACCTGGAGTGCCGTCCCCAGCCCTGAAGCCATGCCCACCCTGTAAAGGGTCATCCTGTTATGGCTTCTGGGCCTAATTTGCATATTACCTCTTTATATATTAAGACTAGAGGCCCCGTGCACAAAAATTTGTGCATTCAGGCGGGGGGGAGGGAAAGGGGGTCCCCCAGCCTGGCCTGTGCCCTCTCGCAGTCTGGGACCCCTCGGGAGATAACGACCTGCTGGCTTAGGCCTGCACCTGGGTGGCAGAGGGCAGGCCCAAACCCTAGGTGCAGTCCCTGGTCAGGCTCAGAGCAGGGCCGATTGGGGAGTTGGGGCGCTGCTCCCTGTCATGCACAGAGCAGGGCAGATCAGGAGGTTGCAATGCCACCCTCAGTCATGCTCAGGGTAGGGCCGATTGGGGGGTTGGGGCGCCACCCCCGCTCACACTCAAGGCAGAGTCGATGGGGAGGTTGCGGCACCGCCCCCTGTCATGCACAGAACAGGGCGGATCGGGAGGTTGCGATGCCACCCTCAGTCATGCTCAGGGTAGGGCCGATCAGGGGGTTGGGGCGCTGCCCCCTGTCATGCACAGAGCAGGGCCCATCAGGGGGGTTGGGGCTCTGTACCCTGTCACACACATAGCAGGGTCGATCAGGGGGTTGGGGAGCTCCCCCCTGTCATGCACAGAGCAGGGCCGATCAGGGGGTTGAGGATCTCCCCCCTGTCACTCACAGAGTAGGGCTGATAGGGGAGTTGGGGCACCGCCCCCTGTCACACACAGAGCAGGGCGGATCAGGAGGTTGGGGTGCTGCACCCTGTCATACTCAGGGCAGGGCCAATGGGGAGGTTATGGCTCTCCCCCGTCACACACAGAGCAAGGCCCGTGGAGGGGGGTTGGGGCGCCACCCTCTATCACCCACAGAGCAGGGCCGACCAGGGGGTTGGGGCGCCACCACTGTCACACTCAGGGCAGGGCCTATGGGGAGGTTATGGCTCTACCCCGTCACACACAGAGCAGGGCCCGTGGGGGGAGGGGGGGTTGGGGCACCTCCCTCTATCACCCACAGAGCAGGGCCGATCAGGGGGTTGGGGTAGCTGCACCCTGTCACACACAGAGCCGCAGGGCGATCAG
>NW_005871085.1:4060571-4061975 GCF_000147115.1 Myotis lucifugus
CATGCAGACAGTCAATAGCCTCTTGTTTCCCACATCTTGGGGCCACTGCAGAACCTCGCTCTACTGGGTGAGGCAGATCGCCACCCGCTGGCCCCCTGCTCCGGCCCGAACCCCGCCTCGGCGCCGCTCTGTGCCCCTTGGGCTGCCCGCCTCCTGGCCAGCTGCTTCACCAAAGCCACAGCACTTGGGAGCCGCCCCTCAGGCGGGGCCTGTCTGTGCACCTGCGGCCCCTCTGGCTGTGGCTCCTGGCCAGCCGCTTCGCCCACCGAAGCTTCCTTTTCCTTCAGGCGCTCTCCTCAGACCCCAGGGAGCTTGGCTCCTTTGCCCTGCCCCTCCTTGGTTCCCTGCAGCGCCTGCTCCACTCGGCTCTCCCGGCACTCCCAGGCTGCCCGCCTGTGAAGACACTGCCGGGGTGCCCTGCAGTGGGCAGCGGGGTCCTGGGGCAGGAGGTGGGGTGTGGGGAGCAGCTCCAGTAAAGTAGTAAACCCCAGGTCTCCGTTGGGATTTGGCTGCGGGCCACAGAAGGAGTCTGCCTGGATGGGACAAATGGCTCTTAGACTTGGAGTGCCATCCCCAGCCCTGAAGCCATGCCCACCCTGTAAAGGGTCATCCTGTTATGGCGTCTGGGCCTAATTTGCATATTACCTCTTTATATATTAAGATTGTCTTATATAGCATTATCTATATATATAAAAGCCAAGCGATCAGAACAACTGGAACAACTGGTCACTATGATGTGCACTGTGGTGGCCAACCTGCTCGATCAGGGCCCGCCCCCAACCTCCCATGGCCCCTCCTCCCAGCCAGCTCCGCCCCTATTGGCACCCCCACCCTGGTTGGGGGCGAGCCACCCCCCCCACCTGTTTGGCCCCCATTGGGGCAGGCCTTTCCAGCTGGACCCCACCTGTGCACAAATTCGTGCACCAGGCCTCTAGTTTATTTATATTTATCCATATATTTTTACTTTTTTAATCTTTATTCTTTCTTGCATGCCAGACTTTTTCATATGTGCTATTTCTCATGTTACTTAAAAAAAATTTCTTTTCTGGCCTGCAGATATTTTCTGGATTGTCTCTTTCAATTTTTGAAATATATATGGGTGTTTTATAAGATTTTATCTCTTAATTGAAATACAGTGGGGCCTTGATTTACGAGTTTACTTCGTTCCGAGACCAAGCTCGTTAAGGAGCTCATTAAGATGCTCGTTAACTCAAATTACTCTGTCAACTCAATGCAAAAAATCTGCCTAGAGACAGCTGGTATCTCAAAAAACTCATTAGTTGGGACACTCGTAAGTCAAGGCCCCACTGTATCTAAACTTGTTTCTGATTTCTGATGAATGTTGTCTTTATAGTTTCAATTCATTTAATAAGGGCCTACTATGTGCCAGGCACATTTCTAAAT
>NW_005871085.1:4064040-4070690 GCF_000147115.1 Myotis lucifugus
CCTGCTCTGTGAGTGACAGGGAGCAGCGCCCCCAACCCCTGATTGGCCCTGCTCTGTGCGTGACAGGGGGGTGGCGCCGCAACCTCCCCATTGACCCTGCCCTTGAGTGTAACAAGGGGGCGGTGCCCCAACCCCCCAATCAGTCTACCCCGAGCGTGACTGAGGGTGGCATCGCAACCTCCCAATCCGCCCTGCTCTGTGCATGACAGGGGGCGGCGCCCCAACTCCCCAATCGGCCCTGCTCTGAGCCTGACCAGGGGCTGCACTTAGGGATTGGGCCTGCCCTCTGCCACCCAGGAGCAGGCCTAAGCCAGCAGGTCGTTATCTCCCGAGGGGTCCCAGACTGTGAGAGGGCACAGGCTGGGCTGGGGGACCCCCCCCCCGAGTGCACAAATTTTTGTGCACTGGGCCTCTAGTATATATATATATATAGTTTTTTAAATTTTTCTCTCTTTTCCAGCCCCTGTTTTGGATAGCCAAGCCCCATTTTATAGTACTTGGATGTGTGATCTGTGTTTGATCCTGGGTACACTGATGGCATTTTTCACCCTACTCATTTTTGGTCTCCTTTATACCCTGAAAGGTAAGTGAGATGGCGAGGTGGGAGTTCTGATGATATTATCACCTATACCTCCACCTGAGTCCCTTGTATGGTTAACCTGCACTCTGAAACTTCTGTTATAGGGTCAAATAAGCTCTTAAAAAAATGGCATCTTGGGATATCCACATTTTTCTTCGACATCAGCAAGCAGAATGGGAACATTTTAGCAATTACCTCATGCCTTGCTAAATGCTCATCCCGTTACATTACCAAATCCTCCTTCACTGATAGAACACATTCGTGTGGGAATGGGGGCTTTCCATTTACATTAAAGACTGGGCAGCACCAGAGAAAGACCTCAGCCCAACCATGCCTAGCTGGTGACCAATTAATTGTTGAAAATTTGCTGCAGATTCACAAGGGAGGTTCCCTTTGACATTTCGATGGAACTCTTCCTTCAACTAAAGATATGGTAATGGAGGCACATGTATAGGGAGGGGTACCATACCATCCATATCATAAGCAATTCCCATGTAAAAGTCAATAAAAGCAAATAGAAAGAGCAGATGTAATAGGCTAAGAGCCAGAGCAACCAATGCAGACTTATTTTATACTTTTTTGAATGCTGTGGCTCCAAATCCTAATTAATTATTTAATCATTTTTTCTTGTCTCAGACTAGTAAATCAATGTAGTCCATTTAGGGATCTGGGGGTCACATACTGAGAAAAAATAGAGACCATATCTAAGCTGCATACTCTGCCCTTCCAGGCCTGTGAATAAAACTTTGAGAAAAATCCCACTGATTGCAACTTTTCTCATTTTGCTTAAGTTTGGTATTTAGTTCTAGAGGTTTTTTTCTATGATGTGGGTCTGAGATCCCTAAATTTTAGTGTTTTTTTGTAAGCATTTCTCCCCATGCTAGTATTGGGAATCGAAAAAGGTGAAGCCATTTGGGAAGTTATAGAATCTGAATGCCTGCATGTTATTATTTACTACCCACGTATTACACCCACAATATCCCAAGGGAAATGGTGAACATAGACATGGCTAGGGAAATTGCCACTCCTTAGTATTAAAAACTTTCTCTAAAAAAGAATTAAACTTCGATTAAGTGTAGATTGGCCCTACTGCTGTTTAAATTTAAGTTAAGCCCCAGACCATAAACTAAAATGGCACCAAATAACTTAGATCTGTAAGCTCAGCAAAGACTTTCCCTTTGACTTGACCTTCCACTGTGAAGGATGGCTCACACAAATAGGGCAAGCTATCAGAAAGGAAATTAGGACAAGGGCATGAAAGGTCGGTCAAATGTGTGTTTGCCCCAAGAGAGGTTTATATTTAGGCTCTGCTTCCTGCCAGAGATGATAATGAGGGCAAAAGTACAGGGAGAGGTAGCACACCATCCAGACAATGAGCAATTTCCGTGTAAGAGTCCCTGCCAACAGAAAAGAGCAGAAGTAACAGCATAAAAGCCAGAGAAGGGCTGTACTCATTCTAATACAGGCTCATTTCCTCTCCTTCTTGCCACTGCTCAGGGCTTTCCCTTCTGTCTGAGAATTAGATAAATTCCTAATTGGTCATAATTTGGTGGTGTCCAAATACCCACTACTGCTTTAAGCCCTTGAATTGGGGGGTTTCTTTTATGAAAGGGGCCAAAGTATGTGTCTTGTCCTGAATTGTTTCTAAGTCAAGCAATTGCAAAGGTGTCAGGCTTACTTTTCTAGAATTGCAATGCCAAAGGAATGAGTCATAGCTGTGATATTTGAGTTAATATTTCACTTCCAAACCATTTAACTCCCTTAACAAATGTATTCTAACTATCCCAATGTGGATTTGAACTACATCTATCTTGGAAGAGATTCCACTCCCTTAGCTAATAGTAGGCAGTGCTCAAATTTTATGACTTGTGTGATATTTAAGCCAAAATCTTTGCTTCTCTGTATGTATCTCTTCACCCACTCAAAGTTCTTGAATGATACATGTAATTTACCTTAAAATGATTGTTGATATTGGTTTCTGCTATAGAATTTAACCCTAAAAAGCATTACAATCAAAGACATTCTTTTATTTATCCAATTTTATTAGGTCTATAAAATGTAGATTTTGGTCTTTATTTTCGTTGTCCTGTGAATGTCAGTGAGTACCGTCATGGTCTCTGATATGCACTCCTCCCCATATTTTAAGTTTAACTAGACTTGAATCCATGTACCTTCAATAACAAGAGTCACTGCTTCCCTAACAGATATTTCACAAGAATGGACATCTGACTACTCATCTGAAACACAGGACACTCGAGGACAGTAGAACCAGCAATGTAAACTTTGAGATAAAGGCATTTTGGACCAAGGACCTGTACTTTTCTACAGAGACAAATAATTATAATGTGTGAGAGCAAATAAAAAATTTCAGATATTTTGTAGTCTTTCAGTATATTTATTACATATGTATTTTCCTTGTAAATTTACATGAGAAAGTACCTAGGCCAAATGTAATCACACCATAATTAAGATCTGATGTTGGGGACCAGATGTAAGCTGGCAAGGTCCTTGCACCTGAAGGGGCTAGCAAGGCTGGGACCCTTACCCACACAGTTTTCCCAGACTTGTTTGGATGGCGATTATCAGTAGAATGAGAGCAACCTTTGTAGAATGAGAACAGCCTTTCATGGCTTACCAAGAAGTCTGTAACTATTTACTGAGATATGCTGTACTGAGAACTTGTCCTTCTGCTGTGTCTCTCCCTTAGAGATTAAGAGGAACAAAGAATACATTCCTCTTGACAGACCTCCTATTCAGTGTGTTGTGTATAAATAAGATAGTGTGGCTAATAAACTTCACTTCAGTTCCTCGAGAACTGGAGTCCTCCCGATCCCGCTTTCCTGTCTTTCTTTCTTTTCTCAATTCCCACCTCCTTGCCTCAGCCTGGCTCAACCTTGTCAGGCTGGCCCTGGCAATCTCAAGCAACAGAATATCTAGATGTAGAAAAAGTGATAAGCTAAGAAACAAATAAATGTATCATAAAATTTTGCAATAATTCCAATGTACCATAATCAGCTGTATAAATGGACTTAAACCTCTCATTTTTAAACTGAGACTAACATTTGATAAAATTACAAAATAATAGATTTTTGATTCATGACATAGGCTGTGATGGTTATTTAATTTTATGTCAACTTACTTATAGATAGAGAATAGCTGTCAAAGGGTTGGGGTGTTGCAGAACTGAGTGAAAAGGTGAAGGGATTAAACAACAACAAAAGAAACCAACTCATACATAGACAACAACACAGTGATTACCAGAGGGAAAGGGGGGGGTGTGGGAGAAGAAAGAAAAGGATATAGGGGGGATAAATGGTGATGGAAGGAGACTTGACTTGGGGTGGTGAACACACAATACAATATATAGATGGTGTATTATAGACATGTACACCTGAAACCTATATAATTATGGTGATTACCAGAGGAAAAGGAGGGTTGGGGAAGAAAGAAAAAGGTATAGGGGGAATAAATGGTGATGGAAGGAGACTTGACTTATGGTGGTGAACACACAGTACAATATATAGATAATGTATTATAAAAATGTACACCTAAAATCTATATAATTTTATTAACCAAGTAGAGACCCGGTGCATGAATTTGTGCACAGGTGGGGTCCTGCCAGCCCGCCCCAATCAGGGCCCATTGGGCAGGGCCATGGGGAGGGGCCGTGGGCAGTTGGCCAGTCAGCCCTCTGCTTGAACTCCCGGTTGAACTCCTGATAGAGGGGACAATTTGCATATTAGTCATTTATTATATAGGAGGATATAACTCCAATAAATTTAATTTTTTAAAAAAGAACTGTAAATAAGTAACATTTTATGCATCAACTTGTGTTTGTGAGGATGTTATTGGAAGAGATTAGCATTCAAATCAGGTCACTGACTTTTCAACATATAATGCAAAGGGTATGAAACAATGAAATAACCTATTTGACACTTTGGAAGGAAAAAAGTTCCAATTAGGATTTTGTTTAGGTGGCAATACCTTTAAAATTTAGGTTAAATAAAGACAATTATATCACAGTCTGAGAAAAGAGATTTTACTTTAGTTTAAGAAGATATTTATAAACACCATGATCTCCTGGCTCTTGAATCAAATTAAAAACAAGGCTATACCTTTACCCTCATGTGAAAAGTGCAGTCAATGCCTGAATTTTTGTAAGCCAGTATTTCTGCTTCAAGTTTTCTAGTTTTTCAGAAAGTCTATCTCCCTGATAATCTAATGTGGAAGCTGAGAGCATCCCTTGGCTAAAATGCTGCAGATTCCCACTGTGTTTAATAAGATTCAGTAAATTTTCTTGAACAAATTCTCTCCAATTTGTAATATAAGACTAACAATAAGCTAAATTATGCACTGGTTATAATTTGCTGTGTAACTCTTTGTTTAAAGTATTAAATTATTTGCCAATCCAGACAAATATTTAATAAATATTTGTCCTTATTTATTTATCCAGACACAACTATCTGGAATTTGGTGTGCAGTTTGTGTTTTTGTAGATATTGTGTGTTTGCATGTATTTATAAGTATATATTTCATATATCATTATTTTATTTTACTTCAAATTTATATCACTATTGCTAATCTTGAATTATTCTTTCTAAGGTGTACTCATGTTTTAAAATTATCTGTTGCTACAGACTGAATGCTTGTTTCCCCCTGCCCTCAAAATTCAACTGTTGAAACCAGATTCCAATGTAATAGTATTTGGAGGTGGGATTTTAGGGTATGAATAGGTGATGATATTAAAACCTTCATAAATAGTATCATGCCCTTATCAAAGAAGCTCCAGAGAGCTCCCTCAACCATTCCATCATGTGAGGACACAGCAAAAAGACAGGTGTCTGTAAACCAGAAAGTGGACCCTGAGCAGACACTCAATTTGTTGGATCCTTGATCTTGAACTTCCCAGCCTCCAGAACTGGGAGGAACAAATTTCTGTTGTTTATAAGCCACCTGGTCTAAAGCATTTTGTTATAGCAGTCTGGTTGGACTATGGCATCTGCTTAAGATATATTCATGGTATTCAAAGGAAATTTATTTATTTAATAAATTTTATTTCCACCTTGAAAAATAATGTTTTTTTGTTATTGGTGGGGAGAAGTCCTCCTCATCCCCACCTGTTGCTCGTGGGAGTGGGCTTCTTGCAGTGTCCCGAGAAAACGAATTTCCTGAGACTCACATGGGAGGATGAGATACTGTAGAAAGCTTTACTTCTGTGGAATCAAACCCCTGAGTTTCCAAGGTCCCATTTCCCTCAGGCCCCTCAAGGAAGTCCCATTTTGTCTTTAGCAGGTCTAAAATCAGAGCTAGTGTCCAGAGCTTCCATTCCATATTAGAGCAATCCAATCTAGCATTAAGCTAGCTTACTTTGTGTTCCCAGTTGCAATCCATCAGTCCATTGCATATGGGGTCCACAGGGCCACATGGCTATGAAGGGAACACAGGCAAATGCAACAAAGCAGGAATAAAAGGGCCCCACAAGTAAAAGCCAAGAGCCCCATAAGCCAAGAGAGAGCCAAGAGCCAATAGTGCTTTTTTTTTGTTTGGGAGATTATGTATCCCCAAATTTTCATGGGCTTGCATTAGCTCCACCCACTCTGGCCAAAGATCTTTGTTTCCAGGTTTGATTGACAGAAAATACCAACTTCACTGTGCATGTGTCTATCCCCCTTTGTTAAACGCCTTCCATCAGTGACCTGCAGGGAATGGCCAGTGGTGCCCTGGGGAGTGTGAAATTACAGCTTCCTGGTGAAGCTACCTAGATGACATGCCTAAAAAGTCTGTCCTCCCTTCGATCTTTTCCTATTATTAATAACTAGAGGCCTGGTGCACGAATTTGTGCACCAGTGGGGTCCCTCAGTATAGCCTGTGGGGATCTGGCCAAAACTGGTAGTCCAATGCCTCCTGCTGCTCCTGCCTGCGGCTCCTGCTCATCCCTGCCCTACTGCGCCTGCCACCACCACCACTCAGTAGGCTCACTGCCACTCCACTGAGGTCTCCAAGAGTGCACTGACCACCAAGGGGCAGCTCCTGCATTAAGCATTTGCCCCCTGGTGGTCAATACACATCA
>NW_005871085.1:4071665-4079749 GCF_000147115.1 Myotis lucifugus
ACTTCCATTTTACCATGTAGATTATTGGTTTTATTCCAGTTATTCCCTTAATTTGTTATCCTCTGATTACATTTTCATCTTTTTTGCATTAATTCATAGTTTGTACAAAAGCTACAAATGAAATGCAGATTTGAATATATATTTTTTGCCCTCCACCTGGCAATTATTTGGTTATATATAAAATTGTAGGGCCACTGTCAACGTAAGGAACATTCAAACCTATAGAGAATTTTTGTGAGCCAAACTGTCGACAATTTCCGGGAAGCAAAATCTCAAAGGATTGAGAAAATGCTCCAGAGAATGGCAGTTTTTCACTTTTTAATACATTACAATAAAAAGAGAAGATGTAAGTGGGTTACATACAATCTACTGGTGATAGATTTGAAAAGCAGGAGAAAGAAAAGTGGGAAACCTCTGGGATTGGATAAACAGTAAAATGAAAGATACATACTTCTTTTACATTGGTGGGTACAGGATAGTTAACAGTCAACAATTAACTCAATAACAGTGAGGGGATTTGTGGTCTCTACAGAGTGGTGCCTGAACATGAGGGGTACAGAAAAAAGGAAATTACTTTCACATCCAAAGGTATTTATCATAGATGCAAAAAGACAATAGACAGGCTTAGTTAAGGTTAAAATTGATCTTTGTCAGAGAAGATTTCTAGCTAGGATATGACTACCCACCACAAACTGCTTTTAGTTTAAAAGTTTTAATTTCAGATCATCCTTTGTGGTTATTTTAGGTCTCTGTGTTTGTAAGGTTGCCACGGAGGTCTTGTTTTCCACTGTATACCTTTATCCAGAGTTCCAGAAGAGATGGTTGATGCTTGTTTAATTCCTATCTTTCTAGGACACCTGTCAAGGAATTATAAATTCACATCTTACTAAAGACAAATAGTTCAATGAAAACATGTTTGGGAACATGTGTACCTCCTTTGAGATGTCAAAGACATCTTCGGAAAACCCATGAGAAACAATTTATTTAGAAGTCATGAACTTGAATTCTCTAGCTTAAATCAATGAGAGGGAAATTTCTGGGGGGTGGAAGTCTACAGAGATAAAGGCATCTAGAAAGGAGTCTGATTTATTTTGCATATTCTCTCTTTGCAACTGAAGTAAATGGATAACTTAGTGAAATTTAATTAAGAAGTCTCCCTCTCCTCTCTTCTCCTCTCCTCTCCCTCTCTTTCTCTACACCCTCAAACTCAGATACTATTAAATCAATATTTGCTTTGAAAAGGCTGTTGCACAGTAAAACTTATGTGTATGTCACAAGACACATGAGAAACTGCAGTGAGTATGTGGATTTGCTTTTTAAATCTTTCTAAATATTCTTATGCATCCTCTTAACCTGCTGGAACTTGGAAATTTGTTAAACATAAGAGACATGGAATTGGAATAGTCAACTTTCAACATAGGAAAAAAGCTCAGACCATTCAACAAATGGGCAAAGAAAATAGCTACTAAAAAGGGAATAGGAATTTAATACCCTAACACAAACTTGGTAGAATTAAAGGAAATATTTATAAAATTGTAGAAAATATATTTATAGACTTTTTGTCTATAAAATAAAATTGACATAATTATGAGAGGTGATTAATGATTTTTACTTTAATTTAAAAATCTAGTCACTAGTTTAGAGTACTTCAATTTCAAGTTTTACCATTTTCAATTTGGCTAGGCTATCATGAGATTGCTGCTATCAAACTCTATAATATTAGCAATAGGAGACATATTAGTAGAGTATAAATGATGATAAATAGAATAAATTGAGTCTTTTTAGTTCACTGCATTGTATAATCACTAGTCCAAATCAATTAATGTATTGTCTTGATCTTTTTTTTTTTTTTTTTTTTTAGAATTCTGGGTACTTGATAAAATCTTGAGTTGGTAAAGCAACTTTTTCATTGGTCTCAACAGGATACTGAGGCACAGCATCAAGAAATGCACTTACAGCCCTAGCTGGTTTGGCTCAGTGGAGAGAGCATTGGCCCTCAGACCAAAGGGTCCTGGATTCAACTGCAGTCAAGGGCATAAAGCTCAGTTGCAGGCTGGATCTCTAGCCCTGGTTGGGGGCACGTGTGAGAGGCAACCAATTGATGTGTCTTTCTCACATCAATGTTCTCTTTGTCTCTCCCTCTCCCACTCTCTCTAAAAGTCAATGGAAAAATATCCTCTGGTGAGGATTAACAAACAAACAAACAAACAAAAAACCCCAACTCCACAAATAAACAAAAAAGGGATTATGAGGCCTTTATACTAAACTAGAGGCCCGGTGCACAAAAATTTGTGCACTCGGGGGGGGGACGGGGGGATCCCTCAGCCAGGCCTATGCCCTCTCGCAGTCTGGGACCCCTCGGGAGATAATGACCTGCTGGCTTGGGCTTGCTCCTGGGTGGCAGAGGGCAGGCCCAATCCCTAGGTGCAGCCCCTGGTCGGGCTCAGAGCAGGGCCAATTGGGGAGTTGGGGCACCGCCCCCTGTCATGCACAGAGCAGGGCAGATCAGGAGGTTGCGATGCCACCCCTAGTCACGCTCAGGGTAGGGCCGATTGGGGGGTTGGGACACCGCCCCCTGTCACACTCAAGGCAGGGTCGATGGGGAGGTTTCGGCGCAACCCCATCACACACAGAGCAGGGCCCATGGGGGGGAGGGGGTTGGGGCGCTGCACCCTGTCACACACAGAGCAGGGCCAATCAGGGGTTTGGGGCGCCGCACCCTGTCACACATAGAGCCGCAGGGCGATCAGGGGGTTGGGGCGCCGCACCCTGTCACACACAGAGCAGGGCTGATCAGGGTGTTGGGGCACCGCCCCCTGTCACACACAAAGCCGCAGGGCGATCAGGGGTTTGGGAGCTCCTCCCTATCAGGCACAGAGCAGGGCTGATCAGGGGGTTGGGGCGCCTTCCCCTGTCAGGAACAGAGCAGGGCGGATAGGGAGGTTGTGGCCCCACCCCCTGTCACACACAGACCTGCAGTTCCATAAAGGGGCTTGGTCGCTGCCTCCTGCCATGCTGATCCCGGTGCTGGGAGGCATATTACCCTTTTACTATATAGGATAGAGGCCTGGTGCACGGGTGGGGGCAGGCTGTTTTGCCCTGAAGGGTGTCCTGGATCAGCGTGGGGGTCCCCACTGGGGTGCCTGGCCAGCCTGGGTGAGGGGATGATGGCTGTTTGCATCTGGTCACACCCCCTTCAGTGTGGGGGTCTCCACTGGGGTGCCTGGCCAGTCTGGGTGAGGGGCTGAGGGCTGTTTTCAGGCTGGCGGTGACTGAAGCTCCCAACCTGTGCTTTTTTCCTTTTTTTTAATTCTGGGCCAGCTTTAGCTCTGAGGCTCGGCTCCAGCTATGAGACCTCCGCTGCTAAAAGCAGATTTCTGGCCTTTGTTTACCTTCTGTATTTGATACAATGTTGCGGTCCGGCTGGCTGAAACCCGGCTGACTGAAAGGAGGTTTCTGGGGTTTTGTTTAGCTTCTATATTTGTTACAATGTTTCTTAGAGAGCAGCTGAGAGGCCGACAAGGCAGGCAGGGAACCTGGCTTCCTCCGTCACTGGATCAAGCAAGCCTCCCTGTTCGCATCAGCTGCCTGGCTGCCAGCCGCCATCTTGGCTGGCAGTTAATTTTCATATCTCCCTGATTAGCCAATGGGAAGGGTAGCAGTCATACGGCTAATTACCACATTTCTCTTTTATTAGATAGGATGTGATAAAATTCATATCTCTAAGTTCTGTTGGAAAATACCTATGTGTCAAGGGTTCTTGAAAAAGAAATAAAAAAAGAAGAAGTAATGCACTTATAGCCCAATGAACCTGAAAATAGGATTGTTTCTTAGCAAGACTGGTCTCCTCCACTGTGAGAGACAGTAAAACTTCTCCTTGACTCTAACCCTGCTTTTAATCCCACTGGGTTAATAAGTAAACCTGACTTCAGTGGAAGAAATTGGCTACAGGCCCCTTACTACCTCCCCCACCATTAATCCATGCCTATGGATGCAGGGATAATCATTGGGCAGTTGCTCTTGGTGGCAGAAACTAGGAATGAGAAGCATAAATCTGTATTGTTGGAAGCACACACGTGTCCCTTGCATTGGTTTAATCTCAACTAACAGACTGTTTCTCAATATTACAGAAGTAATGAGGAGTCTGACTGTGTGATCCCTTGTGTCTGACCACAGGAAATTGCAAAGGCCTTGCCTAGCAGGCCCTGTGTGGAAAGGCTGTCCTCTCCACATGGGGCTTGGTGCACAGTCAATGCCTTGCAGTCAAGGACTCAATCCCCCATCCCGAGGGGGCATATCTGTATTCCTAGCCCAGGAGGCCTTTTGGAGACCTTATTGGGGGCCTCAGCTGAGATCCTTTCCAGTCACCTTTACTGAAATCTTTTTATTGGGGGGAGAGGGTTTGTCTTGACTACAACATTCTTCACTCTGACTCAGTATTTTCCATTCCCAGTCCTTTCTGCCTCTTTCTCTTCCTACCCCCACTTCACTCAAACTCCATAAAACTGCAAAGCCTTTTGTTCAGTGCTCCTTTGTAATGAGGCACAATTTTCCCACCAGCACAGCATGACACCTGATCCTAGTCCAGTGCTGGTCAATGGAGCAAATGGAAGAGTGAGGAGCCAGCACTACTTTCCTTTTTGGCTTCTTATACCATAACAGGTGGATAAAGTTTTGGCTATTACTTTCAGTTTGGCTTGTTAGTCTAATTGACCACCTCAACATGCAGCAGCTCTCCACAGGGAAAGGCAAGAGTCAATGGATGCAAAGATGAAAAGAGAAGTACCCATTCTTTGTGGTTCTCTAGGGTATGAGCCTTTTTTGGTTAAGTAAAAATTATAAGGTCAAAATTTATAATAGAGATCTTAACTTAGACAGGAATTATGAGGGCCTGTAGGGAGAGGTCTCTGGTGGTACAATTGGTTAGCATAAGGTACTTTAACAGCAGTGTGTAGGTAGGTGATGTGGTTTAAAAACCTAAAGTTTTGCCCGGCTGGCAGGGCTCAGTGGTTGAGCGTAGATCTATGAACAAAGAGGTCATGGTTCAATACCTAGTCAGAGCAGGTCATGCCTGGGTTGTGGGCTTGATCCCCAGTGAGGGGTGTGCAGGAGGCAGCCAATCAATTATTCTCTCTCATCATTGATGTTTCTATCTCTCTCTCCCTCTCCCTTCCTCTCTAAAATCAATAAAAACATATTAAAAAATAAACCTCAAGTTTTAAAACCATCAACATTCTATATTGTTCATAATAACCACCATAGATTTGCATTCTATATATTGGAGGGGAGAATCTGTTGGTAATCAAAAATATATATTTGCATAGCCTTGCCTACCTTTTTAAATGGAACTTCTTAAGATTGTAGATTTCACTGGTGGAACACAAGTGTCAAGTATTACATTTTTCTTTCCTAGTGACTAATTCTACATTTCCTTCATTTTCATAAGAAGTCTATATTAGCACAATAAATCCAGGACTTTCATCTTTAGGCATTAGTTAGGGATGTTTCAAAGTTATTTGCCCTCCTGGGAACATACGTTCAGAAATGTTTCTGGTCCAGCTTCTGTGGACACTTAAAAGTTTCTGAAAGAGAAACTATAATATTAAGTTTTCAATTCTGCCTTTGAGATCTAAATGGAAGAAAGCACCTCTGGTTTATGAAGAGCTCAGGATACAGAAAGCATTAATGAGTGTTTTTGTATAAAATGGCGGGGCCTTCAAAGTTTACTAAGAGAGTTGTCACATCATGAAGTCAGACTGAGACTGGCATTGAAATCTGAGGCACTAACACCAGCAGAAACTCCAGGAGTCTACAATCAGGACTATGCCTTACATAGGGCATAGATTTTTTTTCTTCCTCCAGCTATTAAGGCACAAGGACTGGAAAGGTCACCTCCTGGGACATCTGCAGGTCAGTCAGGTGAATGGTACCTTCTGAGTTACCTCCCTTCCCATCCCATTTACCTCTGAATCTAAAGTAAATAAAGGAAATGATCATGGTGATGAAGACAGTCAGAACACACAGGATCACCGTGATATCTTCCAACCACATAGTATCCAATTGGAAATGTGGATCTGAAGCAGGAACTGAAGAGAGATGCAATAATTAGGAGGGTTACAGATTTATAATAGATTTACTTTTCAAGTTCCTATTCCTCCATACTTCTGGGCTTATATGAGGGTGGGGAGAAGTAGGGTGGGCCCTGTGGATGATCCTGGAGATGAGTATACTTGGGCTCAGTCTGGAAGAGGGGGGTGTAGGCACAGATACACATTCTTCTACTCAAGAAGCATGACACTTGTTTTCTAATTGGCCACAGTTTGAAGCATAAATAGGAACTTTATGTCTTTGTCTTTTTTAATGCCTTTATCTTTTTAATCTGGTGCTGTAGGCCCTCAAGAATTCCAGGCCTTGTCCAGCCAGTGTGGCTCAGTGGTTGAGAGTCGACCTATGAACCAGGAGGTCCTGGTTTAATTCCCAGTCAGGGAACATGGCCAGATTGAAGGCTCAATCCCCAGTAGGAGGCAAGTAAAAGGTAGCAGGTCAATGATTCTCTCTCATCATTGATGTTTCTATTTCTCTCTCTCCTTCTCCTTTCCTCTCTGAAGTCAACAAAAAATTTTTTTAAAAGACTCCAGACCTTTTGAGAGGTATGGTGAAACAAAATAGTTTACAATGAGCAGAATCTCTGAGGTAGAAGAGATCTTACAATTCTCAAAAGTCATCCTCTTATCCGGAGCAGAAGTCTCCTTTAAAAAAGTATCCCTTTTGGGTGATTCTAAAGTAGAAAACATCCCCATCTCATAATATTGGTTAATATATCTTGGGATGGGATCACCATTACCAACAGTGAGGGTATCTGTTTCATTACTGGACAGCTATGCATACTTTCCTATATTAACTGTAGTTTGCCTCCCTGATAGGGATTGTTCATGGATTCCTAGTGAAGGAGTTCAAAACAGGCCTCCCCAGTATATATTACTTTGGCTTGGGGATTATTTTGAGCTGAAGGCAACAAAAATTTTATCTCTCCCTTAAAAAATTTAAATCGGGTCCTTGTCCATTATATGAGTTATTATCAGAGATAACCTTATGTGACAGATCTATAGGGCAGGGAAAACTTCTGATTACTGTACAGCTGCTCTTATTATTGTTCTGTGAATTGCCCTTCTCCCCTCTGTAGCCCCTGGCATCTTGCCATATTCCTTAGCTCAGAATGTCATATACATCTCATTTTAGCTTTCTGTCTCGAAACCTCATGTATGTGGGCTCTCTGACTCTCTTATATGAGGAGGGTTCTTGTATATACAGATGCAGTTAAATTTTTTTATTTGTCCCGTTAATCTGTCTCATGTCTATTTAATTATTAGACTAGCTGAAAGAACTTAGAAAGCTAGAGAATAATTTCTTCCTCCCACAACTTTTCTATCTTGTAGAGAAAGACAACCAAGATGGTGAGGATGAGAAAGCGGGGGTCAGAAAGTCTTAAATTCATGTCATCGAAATAACTGATAATATTGTCTTTAGAGAAGACTTAGCAGCATTATGATTGCTGGTCTCAACTTTCATATCATAAGGATAAATAAGTCAAAATATTCCATATGATCTTAGACTATACAAATGGAGGGGAAAGAATTCACCTACTAGTAATTAATTTCTATTCCCCCCAACCCTATAACTCGAGAGAAATTATTTGCCCTTCCTAAGGGCAGAGATTTCTTTTATAAAAGTAACTAGAGGCCCGGTGCACAAAAATTTGTGCACTGGGGGGGGGGGGGGGCGATGACAAAAATAATGGACACCCAACTTTATTGTTCTCCTTTTTATGGAATAAACATTGCAAAAAAATGGGCCGGGAAGGTGGGCGATAATACATAATGACTCGAGGAGAGTGGTGTAGGATGTTGTGTGAGGTTTAGTTGATGTGGCGTCGGTAAACATTTAGGGATGAATAGTCCAAGGAAGAATGTGTAAGAGCGTATTGTCCAAAACAATCATTTACCTCTGTGGCATAGCCGGGAGAAATAGAAAAGAAAATACATGTGAGTTCTTTAAAGATTTATTGTTTTGTTATTTCTTTTTTA
>NW_005871085.1:4079986-4083391 GCF_000147115.1 Myotis lucifugus
GCCAATGGGGAGGTTATGGCTCTACCCTGTCACACACAGAGCAAGGCCCATGGAGGGGGGTTGGGGCGCCACCCTCTATTACCCACAAAGCAGGGCCGATCAGGGGGTTGGGGCACCGCCACTGTCACACTCAGGGCAGGGCCGATGGAGAGGTTATGGTTCTACCCTGTCACACACAAAGCAGGGCCCGTGGGGGCGGGGGTTTGGGGCACCGCACCCTGTCACACGCAGAGCCGCAGGGCAATCGGGGGATTGGGGAGCTCCCCCCCTATCAGGCACAGAGCAGGGCTGATCAGGGGGTTTGGGCGCTGCCCCGTCACGCTGAGCCCGGTGCCGGGAGCCTCACTGCTCCGCTGATCCCGGTGCTGGGAGGCATATTACCCTTTTACTATATAGGATAGAGGCCTGGTGCATGGGTAGGGGCCGGCTGGTTTGCCCTGAAGGGTGTTCTGGATCAGGGTGGGGGTCCCCACTGGGGTGCCTGGCCAGGCTGGCTGAGGGGCTGAGAGCTGTTTTCCCGCTGGCAGTTGACTAAAAGCTCCCAACTGCTCCTTGTTTTCTTTTTTTTTTTTTATTCTGGGCCAGCTTTAGCTCTGAGGCCTCACTGCTGAAAACATGGATACAATGTTGCGGTCCGGGGCTGACTGAAAGCTGGTTTTGTTTAGCTTCTTATTTGCAACATAGTAATAGTTGCTTAGAGTTGCAGTTGAGAGACCGGCAAGTCAGGCGGGGAATGTTGGAGTCTGCAGTCCCTGGAGGAAGCAAGCCTCCCTGCTCGCTTCAGTGCATGGCTGCTGGCCGCCATCTTGGCTGACAGTTAATTTGCATAAGGATACACTGATTAGCCAATGGGAAGGGTAGCGGTCGTACGCCAATTACCATATTTCTCTTTTATTAGTGTAGATAGCATACATTTTTAAAAATAGCCAAATTGACCTGGGTAAGTGTGCAAAAGAGTGAAGAGTCAGCAAACTCTCTCTTGGTCACATACATCTATTTTTCAAACTATAACATCTAGGAGAACTTCAAACCTCTTCTCATAAAGTATAGGAAATAATTTGAAACAAATTTGAAGAAAAACTTGGAAATAAACTAGTCCAAAGATGCTAATAATATTTACTTAAAGGAGTGTGTGTGTGTGGGGGGGGGGGGGAGTATGTGTTTAAATCTAAGCTGAGATTTTATTTTCTTTCTATATGACTAGAGTTGTCTGTTGTTTAGAAGGCAAGTTAAGATTATGGTTGGGTGTAAGTGAAGAAATAATGGTATGAGTTAAGGAGGGAAGGGAAGAAATAGAATGGCAAACACAGGCAGCCCAGTTTTCCTACCAGATGAGGTCACCAGAAAGGGATCCAGGGTAGAATTTCTAACAATTGCTAATAATAATGATTATAATAGCAAACAATAACATTGCTTGTACTATGTGCAAAGCCAGATTAAATGATTTTGATGTATTAAAAAATTTAATAAAAAATAGCCTTATAAAGTATGTGTACAGTATCATCAATATTTAATAGATAAGAAACTATAGTTCAGAGACTCTATAAGTAACATTCCCAAGTTCACACAGTTAATAGTATAACCAAGGAAGTCTGGCTCTTGTCTGGCACTGATTCTTGGAAAGAAATGCTGTATATCTCAAAGGTTTCACTGTGCATAAATTCCACAGAGAACAGGCACAGCAGAATGTGTCTGTTGGAGATGCAAATGCTGGCTACCTCTTTTTAGAAGACACAATTACCTACATTTTGGAAAGCAATCTGATTTATTATAAAGTATTCAGAATAAGAGACACATGGTTCAAATCCCAGGAATAATCTTATTACTTCCAAAGCAACTGAAAACAGTGAATCACATTTGATGTTCTTCTGTATTTGCATTTCCAAGATGGAAAAGATGACAGACATTTCATAGGATGTTACAGAATTAAGGTATATGATGCTTGTGGAACTTTCTGGCAATGCATATTTGTTAAATGAATCGATAAGTGACTTCAGGATTGATAAGCACCAAGAAGGAAAATTAGTCAAGAAAAGGCAGGTTAGAGTGGTAGGCTGCTAAATGAGATGTTTACAGAGGAAGCAATATCTTCAGCAGAAAGTCCATTTTACTAGTAAGTAAAGAGGAGGGTCAGTAGCATTTGGAGAAGAGGTTAGCAGATGGACCAGGTTTATCGCCTAATTATCAGGAGTTATCAGCCATGTGGGCAGAAACCTCTGCGATGACTCAATTTTAGGTTCTCAGTGAAGAACAGGCAAAAATAAAGTTTAATCTCCTGACTCATTCTTAAGGATTTCAAGTCAGTTTTGACAATGACAGAGACCTGCAGCCTATTCTTGGGGCTATGGGCCATCTCTTGGAAGCCTCATAAATCACTAAGTGCCCAGGCTATATTTCCCTGCAGTGATCTATTTTTACAAAATGACTAGGCCTAAATCTCTCTCTTTTTATTTTCATTTGATTTCTTTTCATAATGGAGCAGTAAAATTGTTGAAACAGAAGGCTGAAGGATCTAATTTCCTGAGTTGGGATCCCGGCTCCACTATCACTTAACTGTGTAAGTGAACTATTTAACTTATTTGTGTACCAGATTTCATCACCAATAAAATCTAACTCAGTGAAGAGTAAGTACAGTTGACTCTTGAACAACTCGAGGGTTAGGGACATAGATCCTCTGCACAGTCGAAAATCTGCTTTTAACTTTTGACTCCTTCAAAATTTAACTACTAATAGCCTAGCAGTTAAAAATAGGAATTTTTAAAAACCAGAGCCTGTTGACCAGAGCCTTGTTGATCACACAATCAATTAACACATATTTTGTATATTATATGTATCATCCTATCTAATGAAAGAGAAAGATGCAAATTGACCATTGCCCCGAATGCTTCCCATTGGCTAATCAGCATATCCTTAAGCAAATTAACTGCCACCAAGATGGCGGCTGGCAGCCATGCACTGAAGCGAACAGGAGGCTTGCTTGCTCCAGTGATGGAGGAAGCCAAGGTTCCCTGCCTGCTGCTGCCGGCCTCTGAGCTGCAACTCTAAGCAACTATGTTACAAATATAGAAGGTAAACAAAACCCCAGAAACCTGCTTTTAGCCAGCCAGGCTTCAGCCAGCAGGATCGCAACAGTGTTACAATTATAGAACCAAAACAAACCAGATACCTGCTTTCAGCAGCCGAGGCCTCAGAGCTGGAGCCAAGCCTCAGAGCTAAAGCTGGCCCAGAATAAAAAAAAAAAGAAAAAAAGGACCGGTTGGGAGCTTCAGTTACCTGCCAGCCTGAAAACAGCCCTCAGCCAGACTGGCCAGGCACCCCAGTGGGGACCCCCACCCTGAAGGGGTGTGATCAGATGCAAAAAGCCATCATCCCCTCATCCAGGCTGGCCAGGCACCCTAGCGGGAC
>NW_005871085.1:4084025-4089366 GCF_000147115.1 Myotis lucifugus
CGGTGCCCCAACCCCCAATCAGCCCTACCCTGAGCGTGACTAGGGGTGGCATCACAACCTCCTGATCCGCCTTGCTCTGTGCATGACAGGGGGTGGCACCCCAACTCCCCAATCAGCCCTGCTCTGAGCCCGACCAGGGGCTGCACCTAGGGATTGGGCCTGCCCTCTGCCACCCGGGAGCAGGCCTAAGCCAGCAGGTCGTTATCTCCCGAGGGGTCCCAGACTGCGAGAGGGCACAGGCAGGGCTGAGGGATCCCCCCGTCCCCCTGAGTGCACAAATTTTTGTGCACCGGGCCTCTAGTATACTATATTCTTACAATAAAGTAAGTCAGAGAAAAGATAATGCTATTAAGAAAATCATAGGAAGAGAAATCATATACACATAATTTATGTATTCATGACATAGCTCATTCTTTCTTATTTTAAAAAATATTTCTAGCCCTGACCTGTTTGGCTCAGTGGATAGAGTGTCGGCCTGTAGACTGAAGGGTCCTGGATTCAATTCTGGTCAAGGGCATGTACCTTGGTTGCAGGCACATCCCTGGTGGGGGTGTGCTGGAGGCAGCTGATTGATGTTCCTCTCTCATCGATGTTTTTAACTCTCTATCCTTCTCCCTTCCTCTCTGTAAAAAAAAATCAATAAAATATATTTTAAAAATATTTCTAGGCTATAATGTTCATCAGGGCTATAATGTTCTTTAAATTGCCACAAATATCCAAAAAGTTTTCCTATACATTTATTGAAAAAAATCTACATATAAGTGGATCCATACAGTTTAAACCCATGTTGTTCAAGAGTCAACTATATATTAATCTATATAAAATCTGTACAGCACACAATAAGTATGTAATATACTAGTATATTACCTACTATTATAACATTTTGCTTATTTCCTCTGACACGAATGAATGCGTCATTTAGTTTGCTAATATGGTTAATATGCCAGATTCAGGTATGGACTTTCTTAAAGTATAAGAAGCATTTCCAGTCTGGTTTGATGTAAGGTCATTTGTGTCTTCATTTCACAGGAGAAAATGAATAAATAAAATCCTCCAAGTAATCAAGCCTACTTTATGACTTCCACATCATGATGTTATAGCTATAGCTATATCTTCAGTTTATAACAAAGAATTACCTTACCTTGCTGCTCATTGCCTCACATATATAATTTCCAGGGGGACCTCAAAGATAAGAGCTGAGGGCACATTTCAAATGTGTTAGCTTCAGCTACCCCCAACTTATACAATTATCTTTATAATTTCACCCTCAAAGAAAGCCAGAGAGGAGGGAAATCAATTTCATGTGCCCATGTACACCATGAAATTGATCAATATATGTGGGAACATATGAATTTATTTTGAGAAGAGGGTCCTTTGCATAAGTCGCTAACAGAAATCTGTGACCGCCAGAAGTTTAAGATATACTGCACTACTATCTCCTCTAGGCTAAAAGTATGGAAAGAATTGGCATATTTTCTTAGGTGAAGTGATGGAGGACTGGTGCTAATAAAACTGAAGAAAACATTTTCTTTCCCTAAGGGGCAGAAGCGTCAACAGTTTGTACCATTAAACCCATGAAATTCAGAAGGCTGGCATCCAAATCCTGTGACATGAGGTCCAAGTGTTTATTATTCCTATAATTCAAATAAATACCACTCTTCTTTGGTTAAATATTTTACCAGAGACTGGGCAATTGGAAAAGGAAATATTTTCTGGAAGTTTCCACCTTTTTGATCCCACATACCTCTGATTTTGTGATGCAAATAAGAAATGAGTGAGGCAATTACACCTATTGAAAGCAGGATTATTATGATGCCCACTACTATAGGGTTTCTCATTTTGCGGAGGCAATCTAAAGAAAAACAGATATAATAATCATTGGTTATTGCTGTGGAGGTACTTTGGATTGGGGGAAAATGCACCAAGAAAGAAAGAGCTAAATTTTAATGCCATCTCTCTGTATTAATTTAGAATAGGACTAGGGGAAAATAAAAGAATGGACTAAGATGCAGTCTAAAGGATCTAAAGGACCTAAAGGTTCTAAAGGCTTAGGTCTAAAGGTGCTGATGACCAGGACACGAAGCATAGCTGTTTCCAGGATGGGACAGGTTTTTGGCTGAGGCTACATAGACCTGGAGAAAAGCAACTCATTTTTCTTTTTCTCCATCCGGCCCATCAATCAATGTGCATGAGACAACTGTTGTGCACTGGTCATTAACATTTTACCCAGATTTGAAAGAGGCCAGAAGGAGAGCTCTGGAGACCTCTGTGTAAGAATCTCATGCAGCAAAGGGTGTCAGACAACATATTGTTTAAAATCAGATTTTATATCTATATATCTATAACTATATCATTATAGTATCATGGGCTATCTAGTCTTCCCATGAAAATCTTCTATGGTGTGGGAGCTCACTACCACGGGTGGTGCCCATTCTTTTGCTGGAAAGTTATAGGCACAGTTTTACTTAGTGGTTAAATTATAACATACAAAGATTCATGAGCAATATGGTGGCATAACAAGTCCTTTGTTTTTGACTCCCCCATCAACAATAACATTTGGCACCCATCTACAACAGGAAGTGGGATCTGTGGGACACAGGGCCATACACCAAGGCACCTAGAAGGAATCTTGCCTACCTGTGCATCCATTAGGCAGACAGTCTTTGGTACAGACTCTGGAACACACAGAAGATCCATTCTGCTGTAGTTCTGAAACACATGTAAAACATGGACTTAAGCGGTTAGCTACCTAAGAGAGAGCCTTGTGGGAGTCCAGGTTTCCAGAGAAGAAGTTCCAGCACTCTATTGGAGCAAAAAAAATGTGGATGCATTGGAGTGCATAAGAGGACCAGCTCACCGCCTCTCCAAGTAAGACCAGCTTAGGGCTAAAAGAGATGGCTGTGATTTTTTCCCTTGGGTGATGGGAAAGCCAATGAGTAAATGCCTGGCTTTCCCAGCTGTACAGGAGGCTTCCAAAGAGACTCATTTATCTCTCAGAGTATCTATTATATTCAACGGGAAGCTCCATGAGTGGGGGAATGGAGGAAGGAGCAGATCAGAAGACTGCATATAAGATTTACGGAGGGTATTAATGGGATATTGTTCTTGCTGAATGCATTCTGGATTCCCATCAAGAAGCCTGCCTATGAGCTATGGGGAAGGCCTAACCCAAGGATCTTCCAAATTGGCCTGCCGCATGCCCAGCACACCACATGCCAAATCCACACCTCCCTCCACTTTGTGGCTGGCTCCCTGTTCCTGCAGTGAGAGCAAGTACTAGTAGATAAGGAGCATGAGCAGAAAGTGGGCCAGGATGTGTGAGATAGTGAGAACTGTATAGCCACCTTCAGGAAAACAAGAGAGACAGAGTAGCCAGCATTGTGTGCTGTAAAATCAAGAGAAGATATACAAGCTGAAGAATCCTGCCATAAAAGGGTGCAAGTGTGGAGCAGGTATATCCATACAAGGTCTGAGAGAGCCTCAGAATCTACAGCAGTTGCAGTCATGCACCTGATAAGGGGTTAATATCCAAACTATACAAGGAATTCAAACAACTCAATAGAAAAGAATCCATTTTAAAAATGGGCAGAGGATCTGAATAAACATTTTTTTTCAAAGAAGACATACAGATAATCAACACATACATGAAAAGATGCTCAGCATCACTGATCAACAGGGAAATGCAAATCAAAATCACAAGGAGTTATTGCCTCATACCTGTTAGAATGGCTATTATTAAACGACAAGCAATAGCAAATGCGGACGAAAAAGGGCCACATGCTAACCTGATGAACTCACGGAAGGCCTGCATGGCGGCCTTGCAAACTCAGAGAACTAAAATAACCACAAAGGATGGTCTGAAATTAAAACTATTTAAACTAAAAAGCAGTTTATGGTGGGTAGTCATGTCCTTGGCCGGTATCTTCCCTGACAAAGGTCAATCTTAACCTTAAGTGAGCCTGTCTATTGTCTTTTTGCATCTACGATAACATACCTTTGGAATGTCAAAGTAATTTTACTTTTTTTGGACCCCTCAAAGCACAGGCACTGCTCTGTGGACACCAAAAATCCCCTCAGTGTTATTAACTATTGATTGTTAACTATCCTGTACTCACTTATGTAAAAGAAGTATGTGTCTCTCATTTACTTTTTATCCAATCCCAGAGGTTTCCCTAATCTCTCATCAATGGATTTCATGTACCCAATTGCTTCTCCTCTTTTTATTGTAATGTATAAAACAGTGTGCAAAACTGCCGTTCTCCAGAGCATTATCTCAATCCATTGAGATTCTGCTTCCTGGCAACTGTCGACACTTGGCTCAAATAAACTCACAAAAAATTCTTCACAGGTTTGAATGTTTCTTACTTTAACACAAGAGTTGACCAGGATGTAGAGAAAAGGGAAGCCTTTTACAGTGTTGGTGGGAATCTAAATTGATATGGCCACTATTGGAAACAGTATGGAGGTTCCTCAAATATTAAAACTAGGAATACCATATGATCCAGCAATTCAACTTCTGGGTACAGACATGTGCCATATATAAAGACACTTAAGTCAACAACAAGCCATCTATATGACCATAGTCCCATCTATATATATAAAAGCCTAAGCGACTATCTGACCATTCAACCGTTTGCCTGGTAGCTATGATGTACAATGACCACCAAGGGGCAGATGCTTTGACTAGTAGAGAGGGAAACCCAATTCCTCACGGAATCAGTTGTGGGTTAGGTTGCTGCTGGGGCACTGTTGCCCCAAATCTGCTTCACTCGCACCCCAGACTCGGAGATCGGTTTTGGCCAGATCCCTGCAGACCAGGCCAAGGGACCCCACCATTGCACAAATTTGTGCGCCCGGCCTCTAGTAAGATTATAATGGAACTGAAAGTTTTCTATCTCATAGTTATGTCTTAGCCATCATAATGTGGCAGCACAATGCATTACATAAACACTTACCAGTGTGTTGTACAGTTGCCATCAGTATTCAATAGAGTAACATGCTGTACAGATTTATAGCCTAGCAGCTGTAGGGGAACAGAATGTGTCACCCTCCAAATATGTCTATTTGGCATAAGAATTATTTTAGGCTGGTTAATTTTAAGAGACAGCAGACCTGGAAGAAGCTCTGAAAACCAAGCAGAAGATACCCTTTATAAAATGGATTTACATTTGCAAGAAAAAATCTCCATTTGTAAGGGTGTCTTCCTGGTTGTACTGGGAAAAGGGGGATGGCCTTATCTCTAGAAATGCTTATCAGAGCAGAAGAAAGTGACTTAAATATGCATCACAATTTTATCCTTGCTTACTGTGATTTTCTGGTAACCCCAATCCACCCCCAAATC
>NW_005871085.1:4090919-4092887 GCF_000147115.1 Myotis lucifugus
AGAGTAGAAGTTAAAGTTCTCATCACAAGAAAAAAATTCTGAAACTGTAGCAATGAATGTTAACTAAACTTATTGCAGCTTAAGCTTCCCCACCCCCTTTTTCATCTCCCACCTTTCAAACGTACTTACCTTGTAATCTGTCATACAGATCAATACTGGGCACCATGATAAATAACACCAGCAGAGCCAGAATTATGCCTAGAATCAGTCTCCAAATAAGGTTCCACGGAAACAATTGATCTGAAATAGAGAGCCACAAAGCTTACCACTTAGGAAACTTGGAGCATTTAGACCCATCAAACCAGAGATCATGATTCATCCAAAGCTTATTTCCACTCAAGACCCCCTGAACCTGGGATATTAGCCCTAAGCCGGTTTGGGGAGGCAGTTATACTTGGGTAGTTAAAAGTGAGAAAAGGTCTGGAGTGGGCCTGAGCCAGGTGTGAGTAAAGGTGAGTGAAGGAACACCCGCCCTCCCAAACTCATTTCTTACCATTTATTCTATCTCATGTTCTCCCCACCAAGTCTCAGACCCAACTCAGTCCTTCAGTCCTTTTGTCTAAGCAATCAATACATGTGCAGCCCTGAATTCTCTAATATATTCACTGGGTCTGGCATTAAGCTTCAGAATACATTTAGAGAAATATGTTTATGTAAACTTTCCTCCTTCTCTATTCTATGCACAAGCATCTTCTTTTGGCTTGCTGGCTGCACATGCTGGGCATGGACACCTGTCATTTTGTTTGGTAATCTGATGTCTTTCTTCCTAAAAAAAATATCTATTCCAACTAGAAAACACCAGTATGTACAAGGAAGTAAACCCAAGAGGAGGCTGGAGAGCCTGTCACAAATTCTGCTACTCACAATTTTGGCTAAGTTTGGTGGGCAGGAACCTGGATTGAGCTGGTGCAATTCATGGGATTGAGAATCCCATGACTTCAGTGCCAATCCTATATCCAGATGAGCTCCTCCCCGCCCTGCAGCCAAGGGAGCTGAAAAGAGCTTTGCCAGCTCACAAGCCAGACAGGGACACTGAATTTTGATTATGATCTTTTCTTTATCATAACTTTGGAATCTTATCCATGTTTTGTAATGTCGGTGAATGGAGAATAAGATCTCCCTCATATGTCTTTATTTCCCAGAACTTTAACTCAATCCCCTAAATTTGTGTTAATTACATTTCTTTTAATATATGTTTTTTAAGTGCATATCTACTTTAGGAATGTGTTAACTCAGAAAATATGCATCTTGTTATTTACTGAGGTAAATAAGTTAAAGATTTTATCCATTTTCCTTTCTTTGTCTCTCTCTCTCTCTCTCTCTCTCTCTCTCTCTCTATATATATATATATATATATATATATATATATATATATATATATATCATATAATGCGTAGAACTCTCAGGGCAGAGGGAGGGTAGTTTAGTCTTTCTTTATCCCCTGTAACTGCTTATCTTATAGAAGTGTCTTGCTGTTTGTGACACAACCGTAATATGAAGCTTTGATTGTTTTCCAGAAGGCCAAGTGAGCAAATAAACACAAAAATAATCTAAAAGTAGCAAATTGTTAAGCTTGTTAGGGAACTTATTCCTATTATAATATTCCTGAATCAGAATATTCCTGAAAGTATCTGACTCCAAGATTAATTTCATGGACATACACAAATATTAATACATATATATTTTCTTGGCAGTTGACAAGGCACTCATTTTGTTTTATTCCAATCATTCAAGTATCAAATACTTATTGCTTACCTAATATTTGAAGCAGTTGGGGCATGTTAAATATATAAAACCAACAAAGATTTCTATCTTCAAGTTTTAGAGAGGGAGACAGATAAGGAACAATAAAAATAATGAATAAGTTTACAGAGTAAGTTAAAACAATACATACTATGTTAAAACATTAAAGGAAGGTAAGAAGATAAGGAATCCTGGGTAGTGGAGGCAGGTTGCATTTTTTAAATA
>NW_005871085.1:4093145-4096481 GCF_000147115.1 Myotis lucifugus
TATGTAATACTTTCAACAATAAAGATTTAAAAAATAAAATAGATAACATAAATGTGCAAAAGGAAAAAATAAAGTAGTCCTTATGAAAAAGGTGAGAGTTTAGCATAAACTTGAAAGAGAGAAGGACATTTAGTGGAATTACAGTGTTCTGGGAAGAGGAGCCACTAGAGCAAAGACCCCCACACAGGAGCAAGTCTGGCATGTTTGGGGGACATAGCCTAGAGCAGACAAAGGAGAATATTAGGGGATGAGATCAGATGGGTAATGGGCACAGATAATGAAGGACATTATGGGGCATTTTACTCTGAATAAAATGGGGAGCCATTGCAGGGTTTTGAATAAAAGGTAATGTTGTGTATCTTATGTTTTAAGTGGATTCTTCTACCTGTATGTTGAGAATACATCATAGTGGACAAGGCTAGAAATAGGGAGATCTTTTCAGATGTTATTGCCAATATTCAGACCATGGGTGATAGTGTCTCAGACTTGCATGGCAGAAATAAAGTGGTGAGACTCAGGATTTATTTTAAAGGTAGACCTACTATTATCTTTTGACAAATGTGATATAGAATATGAGAGAATGATGGGGGTCAATAATGACTTCAAGGATTTTGTTCTTTGAAACTAAGAATATGAAGTGTGGATTGGGAAGGCAATAGACTACACAAGTCAGGAGGTGATTGGGAGTTCAGTGTTTGATGTGTGGGATTTGGGATATTTATTAGACTTCCACATTGAGATGCTGAGTTTAGAAATCAGACTAAATTTAGGGAGAGAGATCTGGGTAGGAGATACCATTTGGGGAGCCATTGTAATATTGATGGTATGGAAAGCCATGAGATGTAATTAAGACACAAGAGAAAACGCTCAAAGACTAAGCCTTGGGGAACTCTTATAAAGGATAGAGATAAAAGATAAAGTAGCAGAAAGAAATAAGAAAATGAGCGAAATCATGAATAAAGCCAAGAGAATGTAATGTCCTAGAAACCAAGTGAAGAAAGTATATTGACTTTTCTCTTTAGTTTGTAAATTTTATGACAATGGTCATCATTTGAAGAACAAGCACACTGATCTCACCTGATAGGACAATGCTTGTCCTTTCCTCTTGACCAGTTACGGGGTTTCGAAGGCAGCAAGTGACATTCCTATGGGAGCTCTGTTTAAGGAGAAGAGTCATCTTCATGTGGAACAATTTCTCTGTGTCCTGTGAATGGGATATGGATGTAGGCGGAATGATCTCTCCTCTGCTGTCTCTCCATTCCATTTGAGGCTGTGGGAACCAACCTCCTGTATTACACTCCACCAAAAGGCCTTTGGTATTAGGAGGATGCACAAGAATCTGTATTCCTAAGCTGGTAGCTGGTTGGAAAGAAAGGGACAAAACAGGATTTTTAGGTGAAGAAAAGGAGAAAAACAGAAAGGAAAGCCTGCCCCCCACCCACCCACTCTAATCCCTGTTCCATTAGCTATACTGACAGCCAAGCACTGTGGGTCTCTGATTGTCACAAAAAGGATAAACCAGGCCGAAGGGTTATGGTTTACAAATTAACAACTCAGGGGAGAAAACACATGTTTGTTCCATTTATTAATTCAAAAATATTATTTTTGTTATTTACTAAATCTAGGAGACTTAGCAATAAATATGGATATAATAATTAACTAAGCAGTCAAGATCTCAGTCCTCTTGAATTTATAGCTTAATGTTTTTTTCTTGTATCTTCATCATAGGTCCTGTTTAGCTGCCATCAGTTACAAGTAAACAAATAATATAAATGTATTTAAAACTTTAATGACATTTTACATGTACTGGTATGTCTTTGCATGTAATGAGTATTTGCATAAAATGGGTAATAAATTACTATTATAGAAATAAAGTAGTTCATATCAGTTTAGAGAAAATAACCAACTTTTTTAAAAAAAATTCAGTTTATTGCCTGGGACATCAGGCTTGCCTAAATGTGCAGACAAAGGAAGAATAATAGTGATTTAAAGAATTACTCTAGAGAAGCTCTGTTCAATAAGCTTCTGCAATGATGGGAATATTTGATATCAGTGCTTCCTGATACAGTAGCTATTTGCTACATGAGATTTGGACAGTGAGAATGAGAATTGATTTTTAATTTTACTTAACTTAAATATAACTTTAAATAGTCACATGCAGCTAATGGTTGTCATTTGGATAGCTCAACTCTAAGCAATAGTACTAAGTGTCGTAATCTCTCTATATAAAACCCTACTATGCAAATAGACCAAAGAGCTGAAAAACCAAACAACTGAACAACTGGTTGCTATGACATGCGCTGACCACCAGAGGGTGTGTACGAAACATGGCGGGCATTGGCAACAGGTGGCAGAACACTGAACATGGAGGGCATTGGCCACAGCGGATTGTGGAGCAGGTGAGTGGGGGCGCTAGATCAAGGCGGGGCTCCAGTTGCTGTCATCAGGGCAAGCCTCTGGTGGTTACTGAAAATTCTTTGCTCCCCCGCGCTGCAGTCCTGCCCAGCGCTTGCACCTGCAGCGAGCGCCTGCCCGCTTTCCACCACTGCTGGCACTGGAGCTGCCACTTGGACCCACTGATGGTGCCAGCCCCGCTTGTACCCACAGCTGGTGCCAGAGCTGCCGCTCACACCCACTGCCAGCACCTGGCACTGGTCCCACTGCTTGGCACCATCAGCAGGTGCAAGCAGCGGCTGCCAGCCCCCATCACCCCTGAGGGCTTCTCCACCTCCTCCTGCTCCTGATGGCGATCAGGGCAGCAGCTACCACTCGCACCCGCTGATGGCGCTGGCCCTGCTCGCACCCACTGCTGGGACTAACCCCAATTGTTCCACATCAGCGGGTGCAAGCAGGGCTGGCATCATCGGCACATGGGAGTGGCAGCGGTGGGAGCAGGTCTGCTGGTAGATGGGGGCCGGGGGCCACAGTGGTAGGGGCTGGGCAGGGGCACAGAGGATGGGCCGAGACCCACCCTTGTGCCCACTGCAGCCTCATGGCCCACAGTTCCTTTTAAGGTGCACAAATTTGTGTACCAGGACCCTAGTATCCAATAAAAATGTTAAGTGTGAGTGGGCCTAGCACCCTACACTAGTGCCCTCACATTTGTGAAACCTTTTAGTTTCTTAGTCCTCCATCTGCTTACAATTTCTTTGTCATTCAAAATACTTCAAGGGTAAAGTGAATGATTTAAGTACTATATTTTTGCATATAATACATAGATATCTATATATATACTAAAGGACCGGTGCACAAAATTTGTGCATTCGGGGGGGGGGGGGGTCCCTCAGCCCGGCCTGTGCCCTCTCGCAGTCTGGGACCCCTTCAGGAGATAACGAC
>NW_005871085.1:4099771-4102292 GCF_000147115.1 Myotis lucifugus
CTTGGGTGGGAATTGTAAATTTGGATATAGACCCTATAGGAAATCCAATGTGCAGAGTTACTTAAAAAAGTTACCAAATTGGAAGCTACCCATATAACCCAGAAAATTACACTTCTTAGGTCTTTATCTGAAGAAAATACAAAACACTAAATTTAAAAAAATTCAGGGTGGGGCCAAAGTACGTTGACAGTTGTGAGTACATTAAGCACAGAGTTTATGCTTGTATTATTATTTATTATTATATTAATATCCATGTGAACAACTATAAACCTACTTTGCTCCACCCTATATATGCATCCATATGTATATTGCAGCATTATTTACAATAGCTAAGATATGGCAGTCACCTAAGTGTCCATTGATAGAGGTAATACATGCATATATAGCCATAAGAAAGAATAAACTCTTATACTTTGTGAAAAAATGGATGAACCTAGAGGGTATTATGATAAGTGAAATAAGTCAAAGACAGAAATGACTTCATCCTCTGTGGAATCAAATAAATAAACAAGCAAACAAACAAAGAGAAACAAACTAATAGATAACAGAGAACAAATTGATGATCACCAGATGAGAGGTGGGTTGGGGGAATGGGTGAAAAGGCAGAAAGCGAATATTTATAAATTGCTAGTTATAAAAATAGTCACAGGAATGTCAAGTACAGCATAGGAAATATAGTCAAGAATATTATAATAACTATGTGCAAGATGAATACTAGACTTATTGGGATGATCATTTCAAAAGGCATATAAATGTCTAATCACACCAGAAGCTACTATAATAATGTGTGTCAACTTTAATTGGAAAATAAATGAATGTTTTAAAAATTAAAAAAGAAAAGAAATGGGAGCACCTTAAAGGCACATTGCTAAGTAAAAGAGGCCCCTCTGAAAAGACTTACGTTTGATTCCAACTACATGACATTCTGAAAAATGTGAAAATATGCAGACAGTAGACAAAAGTGTTTGCCAGGGCTTCAGAGGGAGAAAGAGATGAGTAGATGGGAATAAAGCATTTTTAAAATGGTAAAATAATTCTATATGATTGGTGGATATGCAACATTATGACCCACCTGACAAACTCACATATACTGGTGGTGGAAAAGTATGTTGGTAACTATTTCAGAAAAATATTAGCAACATAATAAAACAGCACATAACCTTGACCAGCAGTTCTATGCATAGGAATATTTCCTACCTATGTACTCATAGGTTTTGTCAAACGCATGTGTAAAATGTTCATGGAAGCATTATAACGTTACTTTTATCAGTCAAAAACAGTATAAGAAAAAAAAGTGCACCAGTAAGATTTCTACTATTTAAACAAGTAATTTTTACTAAAAATTTTATCTTTTATGCCATTTGTTGTCTCAGGCGTTGCTTATATTTGTCTCTAAATAAGCTATACTTATTTCTGCTTTCCATAGATCCTCTTACAAAGGCAAATTTTATCATGTGTTGGCTCCCACAAACCTATTCCTTCCTTCCTCATTGGCTGCACCACTGCACTGATAACTCACATGGATTCTAACATGGACCCATATCCTAGGCCACTTCCTCACTGTGTGAGTGACACATACACTGAGTCTCCTCAATATGAATATTGGGTTCTCAAGGGCAAGTATTAGGTCTTCTTCATTTGCTTCTTCTCCCAGGAATTTAACACAAATCCAGGTACATGATAAAGAAGACTTGCTGATTAGAAATAATTTTCCCCAGTCATAAGCTGGATCCTATAGTACACGTCCTCATTACATAATTATGTATTAAACCTGAGGAACAATGGTCAAAAGAGCTTAACCCTTTTCTTTGGTCCTTGCTTTTTTCTGGCATACTTGATACTGCCAGGACTCACACAGGTAGAAGAGAGGGTCCTACCTGAACTTGGTGCTGCCATCTGAAGGAGGAGCATGGGAACAAAGTATCTGGTGAGAGACGGTCCTGTAGTTTCCATTACACCTGTGATAACAAGTGAGGAGGGTTCAGAAACAGCGATAACAGGAGTAAGAATTTCCAGAAGTCACATATTTTAGAATGTTTTTTATGCACTAATAAGCTTTCAAGTAGTGTTGCCAGAAGATGTTGTAAGAGTGCTCTATGAGTTCCAGTTATTTGAATATCAAATAAAGTTGTGGATATAAGAATGCCCAAACCTGTAGAGAATTTTTATGAGTTTATGAGCCAAACTAAGACATATGTCTGGGTCATATGCTCAAATGATCTGGAGAATAACAGTTTTGCAGCTTTTTTATGCATTTGGAATTAAAGAGGGGACATAAGGAAGATTACATGAAGATGGGCAAAAGCAAGGTGGGGATTGGTTTATAGGATGGCTAACTAGATTATGGGCTTTCTTGATGTTCGAAGCTTATTTCAAAGGCGTGTTAATCTAGATACACAGAATGTACAGAGCTTCCTTAGGGAAAGGATAAACCTTGTACTAGAAAGTTATATGTCTGGGACATGATGACCCACCAATACTTGCCTAATTAGGAGTTTATGATCAGACACCTGTGTGAGGT
>NW_005871085.1:4102696-4107348 GCF_000147115.1 Myotis lucifugus
TTGATCCTAAATCTTACACTTACCTGTGATCCTGACGCAGCTCTCCATTGTCCCTAGAGAAGGACAGTGTCAGAACCAGGCAGAGTACTTAACAAAGCTCCTTCTCACTGCTGCCCTCCACCTCTGGGCACCTGATGCTGCAGTGCTGTTCTTTGTTCCTTTCCAAGGGAAATTCCAGGGAGACTGGCTGTTCCAGTCTGAGGGTAGGAGTCTTTGTTCAGTTTTAGTGATTGCCGCTGGCATCGCTGTACCAACATCACAAGTACTAACAAGACTTGCCTTGTTCTGAAAGGAAGCAACACCCAATCTGATTTTTGTATTCTATGTAATTTGTGATGAATAAAATGGGTGTGATCAAGAATTTATTTTGATGCCAGAACCGGTTTGGCTCAGTGGATAGAGCGTCAGCCTGCAGACTCAAGGGCCCCAGGTTTGATTCCGGTCAAGGGCACGTACCTTGGTTGCGGGCACATCCCCAGTGCGGGGCGTATAGGAGGCAGCTGATCAATGTTTCTCTCTCATCGATGTTTCTAACTCTCTATCCCTCTCCCTTCCTCTCTGTAGAAAGTCAATAAAACGTATTAAAAAATTTATTTTGAATGCTGTACTGTAATTAGAAAAGAAAGGAAAAGAACTATGGAGATGTAAATAAAAGACACTAAATTCTTATCAGGCATTCAAAGGAAGGTGATGATGATTAAGAGGAGTCTTGACATAACATGAACAGTTAGCCATTTAAAAAGAGGAGCAGAGGAGCAGAATAGGTTTTCTAGGCTGAGGGAGAGATAGCTTGCAAGGCATTTGAGAGAAAATGTTCAATTCAGAAAATTTCAAGTAGTTTACTGTGGCTGCAATGGGAGATATGATCAGAGAATGAGGTGAATGAGCTGTACAGAGAAACAAAGGCAAAATTGTGATTTGAATGTTAAGAAATATGTGTAATATATGTTAAGTATGTGTAAATATGTGTAGTATATACTTAAGTATATATATATATATATATATACATATTCATTCCTAATTCTCATATAATATAGGTAATATATATTTGAGTATTAAATATATAGCTACATATGTAAGCATAAACATATGTGTACATATATGTATATATTTATAAAGAATTATACTTTTTGCATATATGCTTGCATAAATATAAATATAAATATATGTCATATATATTTTTGCACATGCATACATAGCCTAATGGTGTATATATGTACAATATACAGGGGCAGGCAAAGTAGGTTTACAGTTGTGAGTACACAAAACAGCTTATTCTTCTATTATTATTTACTAATTATTGTATTATTTATTTGTATCATAACCATAAACCTACTTTTGCCCACCACTGTATATGTGTAAATGATGATATCCTATACAGTAAAAGGGTAATATGCAAACTGACCCTAAAGGTGGAACAATCAGGAATGACTGGTTGCTATGACGCACACTGACCGCCAGGGGGCAGACACTCAATGCAGGAGCTGCCTCCTGGTGGTCAGTGCACTCCCATAGGGGGAGCTCCACTCAGCCACAAGCCAGGCTGATGGCTGCAAGTGCAGTGGCAGTGGCGGGAGCCTCTCTCGCCTCCTCAGCACCCTGGGGAGTGGGCCTAAGCCTGCAGGTGGACATCCCCCGAGGGATCCCAGACTGTGAGAGGATGCAGGATGGGCTAAGGGCCTCCCGAGTGCATGAATTTTCATGCACTGGACCTATAGTGTGTATATATATGTCTGTAGTACACATTTGACTATGTTTATGTATACGCAGACATGTGGACTAAACAGTACATATGGACATATGTGAGATAAAAACATATACACATATACATATGTAAATCAATAATCAGGGACAAGTACAATGAAAACTTAAAGTCGTGGTAGAGCAGTCAATGCTTAATTAGAAAGATTTTGAGATCTATTTAGGATGTGGAATTGATAAGTAGAATGTATGGAATGAGGGAGTTGAGGGGAATAAAGACTTTCAGGGTGTCTCCCAGAGTTCAGCATTTAATTGCCCAGATGAATGGAGAGAATATTTCTTGAGGTATGGCTTAAGGGAAGAGAGCAAATTTAAACATGAGAGTAAAATGTGGTGGTTGTGAATAAGTTTGGTTTGGAACAGATTGATCAGGTTGATTTGAATGTACATTAAATCCTCAGTAGGTTTTGGGTCTAGAGCTCATGGGTTCATCTTCGATCCCCTCTCCAGAGGGCAGAGACTCCTCTGCCTCAACAGAACATCCACCTTGCAATTCCGATATGTCTCTGCATCAGGCTCTCGAGACCACACATTTGAATCAACCAGGGAATATTTTAGAGCAGCTTTGGAGTGGGGAATGCCATTGACATTATTTATTTATTTACTTATTTATTTTTGTGTATCAATTTTTAATTGAGAATAAATTCATATAACATAACATTTACTATTTAAAAGTGTACAAGTCAGTGGTTTTTAGTATATTCACAGTGTTGTACAACCATCATCACTATCTGATTCCAGAATATTTTACTCACCCTAAAAAGAAACCTGTGTCTCCCAATTTCCCCCTCCCTCCATCCCTGCAATCACTGACCTTTTCTGTTGATCTTCCAATTCTGGACATTTCATATCAGGGGAATCATACAGTATGGGGTTTTTGTGACCTGCTTCTTTCACTTAGCAAAGACGCTTTCAAGGTTCACTCATGTTGTAGCAGGTATCAGTACTTCACTCCTTTTTATGGGTGAATAGTATTCCACTTATGAATATACATCTTTTAAAACTCTTAACTCGTTTACAGACTTCATTGTTTTCATTTTAACTTTGCATCCCTCATTATAGTGATGTTCTTTTACAAAATTTGAACTATGATTAACATATTGATATAAATTTAAGACATATGTTGATTTGATGCATTTATATATTGCAATATGACTACCACCATAGCATTAGCTAACACCTTTACCCCATCTCACAATTGTCATTTCCTTTTTGTGGTGAGAGTGACTAAGATACAGTCTCATAGGAACTTTGAAGTTTATAGCACAGTTTTGACTATAATAGCTGTGCTGTACATTTAGATCTCCAGAACTTATTTATCTACTATTACAAGTTTGCACCCTTAAACAACATCTCCCTAGATTCCCCAAATCCTCACCCCTGGTAACCATCATTCTATTTGATTTCTTTATGTTCTGTTTTTTTTTTAGATGCCATTGGTAAGTTCTAAAGCTCCCTGCGATGATTGAATTGTTAAAAACTATGTCTCCATAGCTAATGGATATTTCTGACACCCACTTACAAATTTTGAAGGCTTTGACAGGAAGCATTTGAGAGGCAGTGTAATGAAGTTTTCTCAATTGGGGCTATTGGGAAGGGTATTGAGAGTATTCCAAATCCTATCAGCTCTGCTAGTGTTTTTCTCTAGTTCTGAGTGTGGGACTGCACTGCTAGGAAGAACAAGCTTCATCTTGCAAAGAAGTGGCTTCATGTGCTGTTATCTCCATCTGCTGCATAAGGTAATGAGAACTCGTGCTTTCACTCTCTGTTTACAGAGTCAAAGTTTCATCATGTTTGATGGGAAAACTCTGCTCTAAACAATGTAGGAGGATTTATATGATCTTCAGTTATTTCTTAGGTTGGTCACATAGGCATAACCATAAAGAAGAAGAATGATGGCCAGGCTGGTGTGGCTCAGTGGTTGAGCATTGACCTAGGAACCAGGAGGTCAGGTTCCATTCCCAGTCAGGGCACATGCCCAGGTTGCAGGCTCAATCCCCAGGAAGCAGCTGATCAATGATTCTCTTTCATCATTGGAGTTTCTATCTCTCTCCTTCTCCCTTCCACTCTAAAACCAATGATAAATAGATAGATACGTAGATAGATAGATAATAGATAGATAGATAGATAGATAGATAGATAGATAGATAGATAGAATGATGAACAAAAACCTCATCAAAATCTATAATTTCCTCCCATCCAAATTCAGTATAAAATTAGATTTTTGGCTTCTGCTTGGGATCAATACATTTGGAGTATTGCTTCAAGCCTAACACCAAAGAAAAGCTGGATAATTAACAAAATCATAACTTTTCTTGAACCCTGCTGAGTTTGTAGAGAAAAGGGTAGCCTGAAAATTCCAAGAATAGAAGACACAAAAGCACTGACTTACCTGAGTGGAACATAGGAATAAAAGAGGATACCATCATATACAAAAATAGAAATATTAGCATAATTTATGTTCCCATCACCAGCATTAATAAATATCACCTAACTGACAGCTTTGTTTTAAGGTATGTGATTACCCATTTCACATCCTTGCCAAGTTATTTTGAAGCAAATCCTAGACATGATTGCATTTCTTTCATAAATATTTTAATACATATCTCACATCTCTAAAAGCAGATCTTCTCTAACATAGTCACAATAATATTATTACACCTAAAAATTAAAAATTTATTAGTATCCTCAGAGATACAACCAATACTCATATTTCCAATTATATAAAAACTAGAGGCCTGGTGCACAAAAATTTGTGCACTCAGAGGGCGGGGGGAGGGGGTCCCCCAGCCCAGCCTGTGCCCTCTCGCAGTCTGGGACCCCTCGGGAGATAACGACCTGCTGGCTTAGGCCTGCTCCCAGGTGGCACAGGGCAGGCCCAATCCCTAAGT
>NW_005871085.1:4108103-4118818 GCF_000147115.1 Myotis lucifugus
CAGGGAGTTGGGGTGCCTTCTCCTGTCACGAACAGAGCATGGGTGGATAGGGAGGTTGTGGCCCCACCCCCTGTCACACACAGAGCCGCAGGGCATTATGGGGGTTTGGGCGCTGCCCCCTGTCACGCTGATCCCGGTGCCGGGAGGCATATTACCATTTTACTATATAGGATAGAGGCCTGGTGCATGGGTAGGGGCTGGCTGGTTTGCCCTGAAGGGTGTCCTGGATCAGGGTGGGGGTCCCCACTGGGGTGCCTGGCCAGTCTGGGTGAGGGGCTGAGGGCTGTTTTCCAGAAGCAAGTGACTAAAGCTTCCAACAGCTCCTTGTTTTCTTTTCTTTCTTTTTTTTTTTTTTATTCTGGGCCAGCTTTAGCTCTGAGGCCTTGCTGCTGAAAACATGGATACAATGTTTCGGTCCACTGGCTTTCAGTCCGGCTGGTTTCTGGGGTTTTGTTTACCTTCTTATTTGCAACATAGTACATAGTTGCTTAGAGTTGTAGCTGAGAGGCCGGCAAGTGAGGCGGGGAACGTTGGAGTCCACAGCAAGCAAGCCTCATGCTCGCTTCAGTGCCTGGCTGCCTGCCGCCATCTTGGCTGACAGTTAATTTGCATATACTCACTGATTAGCCAATGAAAAGGGTAACGGTCGTACGCTAATTACCATGTTTCTCTTTTATTAGTGTAGATGTCAACATTTTAATAATTTATTGACTTATTTAATTTAATTATTTATTCATTTATTTACTTATTTAATGACAAACCCAGAGACATAAAACTCAGTTAAAATTTGTCCAAATTCCTAATCCACTGAAAGTGGATGAGTTAATAAATACTTAGTTTTTTTTTTTAAAATCACTTGGAGAGTTTTAATAGATACTGAGTACCACCCCATACTAATTCTTTTTCCCCCTCAACTATCTTTTCAACCTCCTCCCCTTTGGCAACCATCAACTGTACTCTGAATTTATAGGTCTGTTTCTGTTTGTTTTGTCTATTCATTTGTTTTGTCTTTTCAGATTGCACATATAAATGAAATTATATGATATTTGTCTTTTACTGTCTGACATTCAGGGTTGGCAAAGTAGGTTTAAAGTTCTGAGTACATGAAGCACAGTATATTCTTGTATTATTTATTAATTATTACATTATTTTCCATAGGAACAGTTGTTAACAGTTGTTTAACCTATTTTTGCCCCACCCTATATTTCACTTACCATGATACTCTCTAGTTCCTCCTATATTATTGCAAATGGGATTATTCCATTCTTTTTTATTGCTGAATAATATTCCATTGTGTGTGTGTGTGTGTGTGTGTGTGTGTGTGTGTGTGATATTTTCTTTATCCACTTATCTATCAATGGACGCCTAGGTTGCTTTCATATCTTGGCTATATTATATAAAAAAAGCCTAATAAGCTAAGTGTCCGGTTGTCCAGTCGTCCATTCAACCAATCAAAGCATAATATGCTAATGATAAGCTAAGGCTGCTGAAGCGCTCGCTATGACATGCACTGACCACCAGGAGGCAGAAGCTGCGACCAGTAGATTAGCTTGCTGCTGGGGTCTGGCAGATTGGGACTGAGTGAAAGGGGTCAGACACGCCCTGGAGCCCTCCTGTGGTCCCTCTCCGCTGGCCAACGTCCTGTGTCCCTACCCAGCCCCAATCGTGCACCAGTGGAGTCCCTCAGCCTGGCCTGCACCCTCTTGCAATCCAGGACCCTCAGGGGATGTTGGAGAGCCAGTTTCAGCCTGACGTCAGAACAACCGGTTGCTATGACGCACACTGACTACCAGGGGGCAGATGCTCAATGCAGGAGCACTGCTCAGCCAGAAGCCGGGCTCATGGCTGGTAAGTGCAGAGGCAGTGGTGGGAGCCTCTCCCGCCTCTGCAGAAGCACTAAGGATGTGGGATTGGGCCTAAACCGGCAGTCAGACATCCCCTGAGGGATCCCAGATTATGAGAGGGCGCAGGCCTGGGTGAGGGCCCCCCCCCCCCATGAATGAATTTCATGCACCTGGCCTCTAGTATAATGTCATCTGCAAATAGTGACAATTTTACTTTTTCCTTACCAATTTGGATACCATTTATTTCTTTTTCTTATCTTAATGTTGTGGCACGATTTCCAATACTATGGTGAATAGGAGTGGTGATAACGGGCATCATTGTCTTGTTCCTCATCTTAGAGAAAAGGTTTTCAGCTTTTTACAATTGAGTAATGATATTAGCTGTGGGTTTGTCATCTGTCACCTTTAGTATGTTAAAGTATGTTCTCTGTATGCTCAGTTTTTTGAGTTTTTATTATAAAAGAATTCTGAATTTCGTCAAATGCTTTTTCTGCAACTATTGAGATGATCATATGATTTTTTTATTTTGTTGATGTGATGTGTCATATTGATTGATTTATGAATGTTAAAGAATCCTGTATTCCTGGGATAAATCCCACTGGGCATAGTGTATAATCCTCTTATTTTTTTTTTCATTTCTTTTTTAAAAAATATTTTTAATTTATCTTTATTGTTGAAAGTATTACAGATGTCCCATTTTCACACCCATTGCCCCCTCTATTGCCTAACTCCCACCCACTCCTACCGCACTATTGTCTGTGTCCATGGGTTATGCATATATGCATATAAGTTCTTTAATTTCTTCCTGCCCATTCCCTATAATCCTTTTAATGTATTGTTGAATCCATATTACTAATATTTTGTTGAGAATTTTTAAAAATATGTTTTTATTAATTTCAGAAAGAGGACAGGAGAAGGATAAAGAGATAGAAACATCATGAGCAACATCGATTGGCTGCCTCCTGCAAGCCCCTTAATGGGGATTTTTGCATCTATGCTCATCAAGAATATTGGACTTTAATTTTCTGTTTTGATAATGTCTTTGACTGGTTTTGGTTTTATGGTAATGCTGGCTTTGTAGAATGAATTAGAAGCATTCCCACCTCTTCAATTTTGGGGATTAGATTAAAAAGGAAATTGTCTGGTCCTGGAATTTTGTTTGTGGGAGTATTTTTTATTACTGCTTCAACTTCATTGCTAATAATCAGTCTTCTTAGATTTTCTATTTCTTCCTGTCCAGACTTGGAAAGTTGTATGCTTCTAGAAATTAATACACTTCTTGTAGGTTGTCCACTTGTTGGCACATAATAGTTCATAGTGTCCTTTAACGATTCTTTGTCTTTCTGTGCTGTTGGATATACTCTTTATTCTTTAATTTTTCATCTTATTTATTTGGGAAATATTTTTTCTTGATAAGTTTGGCTATGGTTTCATCATTTTTGCTTAATAGTGTATTGGTTTAAATAGACATCCAAATATATGTACTGCCCTCGCTGGTGCGGCTTTGTTGGTTGAGTGTCGTGCCATGCACCAAAAGGTCACCAGTTCAATTCCTGGTCAGAATAAACATGCCAGGGTTGTGAGTTTGATCCCTAGTGGGGATAAGGGTGTGTGTGTTTGTTTGTGTGTGTGTGTGTGTGTGTGTGTGTGTGTGTGTGTGCGCGCGCGCGCACAGGAGGCAGATTGATGATTCTCACTCATCATTGATGTTTCTATTTCTCTCTCCCTCTCCCTTTCTTCCTCTCTAAAGTCAATAAAAACATATTTATAAAAACAAATATATGTACAAGTTGTAATTCATTGATATATTTTTAGTTATAAAAAATAGAGCTAATCTTCTGTTTCTCTCATTTTATTTTCTTGCAACATTTATTGAAGAACTTGGATCATTTCTTGTAGTGTTTTCCATGTCTACATTTTGCGGATTGCATCTCTGTCGATTTTTTCCATATATTCTTCATTTTTTTTACATGCCCTAAAATTAGAAGTTAAAATAGAAATTTATTCAGATTTGAGGTTTTTCTTTTTTTCTTTTCCTTTTTTTTACCAGGAACATGTCATCAATATTTTGTTATTACTTCCAGAATAATCTCTGGTTTTCTCACTTTCTGTCATATTAGCAGTCATTGGTTTTCAGTAACTAGGTTATTAATATATTGTTACATTACTTACTTAAATTATAATTATATTGGCAACTATTATAACACTAATTGTTTTTAAATTAATACTTTATTGATCAAATTGTTTTACTTATTTCTTATATATTAGTTTTTCATCTATTTTTTACATATTCTCATTGCCATTTGAAATTTTTCTTAAATATTTTTTATATAATCTATGGTAATAGTAAATTCTTTACATCCTTGACTATTTTTTGTTCTTAGAAGAAATTATTTAGAATAGGTAAAATTGTGGGCTAAAAACACAATTACTCATTAGAATCCCATATATTGTTATTGTTTCTTCTAACATCTAATGATACAAATAAGATGTTCACTGTCCACTTAATACTATGTTCATTTAAGATGGGAATACTTATGGCTTTATGAATTTAAATTCACTTATAGGAAGTTGTTAGGGGGAAATTATATATCTGAACACTTATTGGCCCTCATTCATATAAAAATCTTGGCCAAAAAAAATCATAAGAATTTTTAGTTTACTACTTATTACTTGGGATTCCTGGCTGAACAAAAGTGGAGACATGGTAAAATTAATTCAAGGAGGCAGAGTGAACAATTAAATAATGTCAAAGTTGAATCAAGTCTTAGTAATTTTTAGTGAACAGAATAACATAAGAGCTGGATAAATCAATCTATGTGAACAGCAATGTCACAGCATGAGCTTGGAGAGACCTGCATTGCACTCTTTTTTGGTGCTAGAGATATATATGCCAATATAAAAATTAAAAAAGGACAGTGAAAAACCTGAGAAGTACAGTTATGATTTTGTGTATTACTAGCTGAAGGTCAGAGCAGAAGCAGAGTCACTCTGTGATTGTGCATTGAGATACTATAACTTAACCTTAGCATATAAATGTATAACTTGACAAAATATAATTTGAGACTTACTTTGTTTTCTCTCTGAAAAGAGGATGAACTTTAGGCTAATAATCCGGCAGAAAGTGGGGCCTTACAGGGAATGGAATATAAATATGTGCTGGAAAAATGATCGAGTCATGACTAACCCTGACCACTTACCTCTTACTGTGAGGTATAAAGAAACGATAAGCACAGTGTAAAATCCCATCAGAATCATTACCATCTTTGCCATATCCCATATCCAGTCATTATACAAAGAAAAGAAAGGATCTGCAATAGAAACTGGGAAAGGTGTAAAAATTAGAAAATTAATTAAACTGAGAACAATGGGGAGAGAATATTCAAGAACCAACATTTAGTAACTTTACTTGTATTGATAATTTAGTATTTAGAAGCCATCATTTTACTACTTAAAATGAACTAATCCAATTAATACTTATAACAAGTCTATAAAGTAGACTCTTCTATATTCTTTTATCTATTTCTTATTAATTTTGAGTTGATGTTCTAATAAGAGGAAATTTGGATGAGTAGAATTCATTTTTTGTTTGAGAGAGATGTGGATCTTTGGGGATGAAACATTTATCATAGGCAGAATGGACCCCCTCCCTCAGAGATGCCTATACCCCAATCCTTGGAACCTGTGAATATCTTGCACTGCATGGAAAAAGAGATTTTGCAAATATAATTAAGGTTATGAACCTTAAAATAGGAAGATTTTTCAGGAATATTTAGGTGGAGCAAATCTAATCATATGAGCCCAAGAAAGAAGAAACTTTGTCTGGTTGCAGTCAGAAATATGTGGCAGAAGGAGAAGTCAGAGATTCCAAATGCTGAGAGGGACTTGACCCACCATTATTGGCAGAGCATCATAAAAAGCAAGTGAAGAAACCCAGGCAGCCTCTAGTCCTTCTGCTGATAATCAGCAAGGAAGTGGAACCTAAGCACTACAACTACAAAGAAATGAAATTGTCCAACAAACTAAATAACTTTGGAGGTAGATGAGTGAGGCTCAGAGTATAATCTACCCTGGGGTAAAATTCCTTTTCATCATGAATCGTGAAACTAGAATAAATGATCTGTTCTAAAGTATAATGGTGCAATAGGCATAGGAAAACCATTATAGACATTCCATTGAAATGAAGAGAAAATGAGAAGAAAAAATGTAGTTACTACGACCAAACAATTTCAAATTTCTATGGGGCAAACTCCATTAGGTTTCAAGTCCTTGGGATAATTCTCTAGGCCACATGGCTCTGGCCTCTGGGCCTGGAGTCCTTATTCCAGTTTCATAAAGGATAGTATATGGTAGTAGGCTGAATAATGGACTCCAAAGATATTAAATATCTAATCCATGGTACCTAATGTGGTAAAAGAGTATTTGTGGATGTGATTAAGTTAAGGATCTTAAGGTGGGGACATTATTCTAAATTATCTGGGTGGGCCCAGTGCAATCACTAGTACCCTTATAAGAGAGAGGCAGTTTATTTTACACAGAGGAGAAGAGGAAATGAAAATAGAGCAGAGATATTTAAAGATGTTATGCTACTGGCTTTGAAGATGGAGGAATGGGCCATGAACCAAGGAATGCAAGGATGAAGCTCTAGTACAGGGGTGGGCAAACTTTTTGACTCGAGGGCCACAATGGGTTCTTAAACTGGACTGGAGGGCCGGAACAAAAGCATGGATGGAGTGTTTGTGTGAACTAATATAAATTCAAAGTAAACATCATTACATAAAAGGGTACGGTCTTTTTTTTTTTTAGTTTTATTCATTTCAAACGGCCGGATCCGGCCCGCGGGCTGTAGTTTGCCCACGGCTGCTAGTAGCTGTAAAAGACAAGGGAATGGAATTTTCCTAGAGTCCCAGTGGTTCTCAGCCTTCCAAATGCCGCGACCCTTTAATATAGTTCCTCATGTTGTGGTGACCCCCAATTTCATTGTTACAAATTGAACATAATTAAAGCATAGTGATTAATAAAAAACAATATGTAATTATATATATGTGTTTTCCGATGGTCTTAGGCAACTCCTGTGAAAGGGTCGTTCGACCCCCAAAAGGGTCGCGACCCACAGGTTGAGAACCGCTGTGACCCTAGACCCTCTGGAGGATGCACAGTCTTTGTGACACCTTGGATTCAGCTGAGTGATACCTGTGTTGCTCTAAGGCACTAAGTTTGTGGTAAATTGGTACAGTGGCCATAAGACAGTAATATCTGTTTGTAGCTTAGAGTTTTATTGTCTTGTTTTCTGTCAGCAAATTTTGGAAATTCAACAGTCTTCTTTCATTTTATCTTTTTGACCCGGTTAGTACAAGTTGGCAATTTTTCTGCTGGTATAACATTCTCAAGTGCCTTGAGGTTTTCCTGTGTATGTTATAGGGACAAACTCTATTGTATAAGAGATCCCTCAACAGATGTTTCCAGGATAATATAATATTTATTGCTAGTTCTGCTGATATTGCTGAAGATATCCATGAATCACACATCTAATCTAATCTAAGTGTGCAATCCTCTGCATGATTGAATACTCTGATTTTTTTTTTATTCTTCCAAGTCTTCAGCAAAAGATTTCCCAAACACACCCTAGGCTTTCTTCTAGAGCACACTTTACTAATAGTGACTGTCCTAATTTTAGCATTTTTTAAAAATCATTTGAATTTCTGAGAACTTCCCACATTATCAAGTCCGAGTTCCTTTTTGATTAACAGTTATTACATCAGTCTTTTTTCCCCTCTTATATTTTACTATAAGCAGCAAAAAGAAACCAGACCACATCTTCACATGGGATATTACAAAATACTTTCAGAAGAATAAAAATAAAAACATAACATAACAAAATATATGGGAAGCATATAAAGCAGCACTTAGAAGAAAAATTATAATTATAAATACCTACATTAAAAAGGAAAAAGAATCTCAAATCTATAACCTAACTTTCACCATAAGACACTGAAGCAAGACAAGCACACTATAATCAAAGCAGATAGAAGGAAGAAAATTATAAAAATTAAAGCAGAAATAAAAAAAATGGATACTAGAAAAATAATGGAGAAAATCAATAAAACCAAGAGTGAATTACATAAGAAGATTAAGAAAATTTACTAAGAAAGAGAAAGGAAAAGAAAAAAGATTCTAATTACTAAAATTAGGAGTAAAATGGGAGACATCATTTCCAAAATCACAGAAATAAAAGGATTTTAAGGAAATATTATGAAGAAATAAATACAAAAAATTTAGGTAACACAGAGGAAATGGGAAAATTACTAGAAAGATAAAACAGTGAAATTGACCTAAGAAGGAAAAGAAAACATGTATAGGCCTATAACATGTAAAAACTGAATTTATATGTTAAAAATTTCTCCACAAAGGAAAGCTCAGACTCAATTGGCTTCACATGTAATTCTACCAAACATTTATAGAATTTATACTATTGCTTCACAAACTCTTCCAAAATATAGAAAAGACAGAACCACTTCCCATATGATTGGATCAGACCAGTATTACTCTTGTTTTAAAGCCAGACAAAGACATAACAGGAAAAGAAAACTACAACAAATATATCTTATGAATATAGACACAAAATCCTGAACCAGAAGAATTATTCCTCAATTTAAAAAGTAATACTTGCAAACCAAATCATGCCTTATATAAAAAATATTATTCACCATGACCATGTGGGACTTGTCATAGGAATGAAAGGTAGTTTAGCCCTAATCAGTTTGGCTCAGTGGATAGAGCATTGTCCTGTGGAGTGAAGGGTCCTGGGTACAATTCCAGTCAAGGGCATGTACCTTGGTTGCAGGGTCCTCCCAGGCCCAGGCCCTGGTTGGGTCTCGTGCAGGAGGCAACAAATCAATGTGTTTCTCTCACATCAATATTTCTGTCTGTCTCTCCCTCTCTCTTCCACCCTCTCTAAAAAATCTATGGGAAACATATCCTTGGGTGAGGATTAAAAAAAGAAAGTTATTTTAATTTCTAAAAACTAATATAATACAATTAATAAAAGACCAAACAATATATTCATCTCAATAGATTCAGAAAAAGCATGTGATGAAACACAAGCACTTTTCATGATAAAAACAATAAAGAAGTCAGGGACAGAAAAGAACTTTCTTTTAAAAATTTTTTATTGATTTCAGAGAGGAAGGGAGAGGGAGAAAGAGATAGAAGCAACAAAGAATCATTGATCTGCTGCTTCCTTCACGCCTCTACTGGGCTTCAAGCCTACAACCCAGGCATGTGCCCTGACCAGGAATCAAACCGAAACCTCCTGTTCATGGGTTGATGCTCAATCACTGAGTTACTGTGGCTGGGTGAAAAGAACTTTCAGTTTGATAAAAAGCCATCTATGAAAACACCCACAGCTGAATGAAACTATGTAGTGAAAGAGCTTTATGATCAGTGATAATACAAGGATGCCTGCTCTTACTACTTATATTCAATTATGCACTGGATTTCCTAATCTGGGCAATTTGGCAAGAATAAGAATGGATATGTCCGGAAGAGACCAAGATGGTGGCATAGGTAAACACCAGAGACTGCTGCCGCAAACAACCACTTCAAAAATACAACTAAAAGACGGAACGGACATCACCCAGAACCACAGGAAGGCTGGCTGAGGAGAGATTCTTCAACTAGAAGGAAAGAGAACAGCATACCGAGGCTCAGAGGAGGCGCAGTGTGGAAAATACAAAGGTGCAGAGGTGCGCGTGCAAAGCGGGTTGGGGGCTGAGGCCTCGGTTGTCGTTTTCAATCAGGAGGGAGTCTCAGACTCTAAGCTCCAGATCCGGGCGAGTCTCTAGGGACTCAGACTCAAACGGGAGAAGTGGGATTGTCTGGAATCAGTTGGAATGTGAGGGCAGCTTTCCCTCCGAGGTTTTTAGCGGTTGCTGGGGTTCTGAGAAGCAGAGCCTCTGGGAACTGGACTGAGAGCAGCCATAACTGCTCCCTCCGCCCGCCCTGTTGATCCCCTGCGACCTGACCGGCCCAAGCCCTGGGCAGAGCCATTTGCCGGATTGGCTCAGGCAAAGGCTAGATAGCACCTCTCCAGAGGACAGAAGTTTTCCCGCGGCAGACACAGCTGATTCTCACAGCCAGTCTGCCTGGTGGTCAAATCCCTCTAGATTAACTACAACAATCAAGGCTTAACTAGAACAAGACTGCACACAAAGACCACAAGGGGGTGCACCAAGAAAGCATAAAAAATGCGGAGACTAAAAAACATGACAGAAATAGAGGATATAGAGATAAAAAATGCAATTTTGAGGGCTTGCTATAATGTGCTACAAGCTGCCAATAAACTTGATGAGAGCCTCACGAAAACTAATGAGACCCTCGATGCTATGATAAAGAACCAACTAGAAATTAAGCATACACGGACTGAAATAAAGACTATTATACAGACACCCAATAGCAGAACAGAGGAGCGCAAGAATCAAGTCAAAGATTTGAAATGTGAAGAAGCAAAAAACACCCAACCGGAAAAGCAAAATGAAAAAAGAATCCGAAAATACGAAGATAGTGTAAGGAGCCTCTGGGACAGCTTCAAGCGCACCAATATCAGAATTATAGGGGTGCCAGAAGATGAGAGACAGCAAGATATTGAAAACCTATTTGAAGAAATAATGACATAAAACTTCCCCCACCTGGTGAAAGAAATGGACTTACAGGTCCAAGAAGCGCAGAGAACCCCAAACAAAAGGAATCCAAAGAGGACCACACCAAGACACATCATAATTAAAATGCCAAGAGCAAAAGACAAAGAGAGAATCTTAAAAGCAGCAAGAGAAAGAGACTCAATTACCTACAAGGGAATACCCATACAACTGT
>NW_005871085.1:4119050-4125635 GCF_000147115.1 Myotis lucifugus
AAATACTGAAAGGTATCCTTTAAGAAGAGGAAGAAGAAAAAAGGTAAAGATACAAATTGTGAACAACAAACATCTATCTATCAACCAAGTGAATCTAAGAATCAAGTGAATAAATAATCTGATGTCCAGAATGATCTGGTGATTATAATGAATCAGGGACATAGAAAGGGAATGGACTGCCTTTTCTTGGGGGGGAAAGGGGAATGGGAGATGCGGGAAGAGACTGGACAAAAATCGTGCACCTATGGATGAGGACAGTGGGTGGGGAGTGAGGCCGGAGGTTGGGCCGGAAACTGGGAGGAGGGGAGTTATGGGGGGGGGAGAGAGGGAACAAATGTAATCTGAACAATAAAGATTTAATTTAAAAAAAAAAAGAATGGATATGTCCTTAAGCAACGTTGAGAACATCATCAGTTGTTACAGGACCTTCAGTCCTTGACACCCACAACAACCTCAGTGTTGGAATTTGGTCCTTTAAGATGTCACCCAAACCACTGATCTTCCAGGTGATAATGAGAGTCACCCAGCTTAACTAAGCAACCCCCCCCCCCCCAGGAAACATATTTCCAGGAAAAGAGAGGGTTCCTGACCCCATTTACCTTGTATCCGGAAATGCAGATATATACTGAGCATTGCACAAAAGCATATAAAACCCAGTCCTTGAGCAGAAATTGTGTTCATTATGCGAATGGAGTCACATCCGAACACTAGAAAAGAGAGAATTAATTAATGAGGAATGCAGGAATCAGGGGAATCACTGACCTAAGGGTCATTATTAGAAAAAGCATAGCCATTGCCCCATGCCCACTCAACCTAGATAGGACTCAGGGTGTGAGTTTACTTTCTGGGTGGTGGCAGGGTCTAGTAAGATTGGACTTGTAGACTAATAGGGCTAAGAGGAGTTTCCATTCCTAATTCTCACCACCTAACCTACCATAAGATGAATCTGTCCGGGGGATTGGAAAGAGGCCCTAGGAATCTTCATCAGATTTCTGGGGATTCTGAGGATTGTGGGACTGACCAGATGTAGCTGTGGTGACACTGATCTGGCTGAAAGAAAAATCTATCTGTATCCACAGACTCTAAATATACTTACACCTTTCAGCCTGAATTCCACTGTCAAGGAATTTATTTCTACAGACTAAACAGAGATTATTACAATGTTTTTCCATGTATTACTAAAATATGCATTCATTTATTCTTTGATTTATATTACCTTCCAGAGTAAAATAACCAGAACACTCAGGTACTTTCTAAAGAAACTCAATTGTAGTAAAATGATCATCACCACTCAAGGCCTTTCATGGGGAAGCAAGGAAATTCTAATTATCTATATATATAAAAAGGCAGCTACCATACGGGCCATAATGACCTAACAACCAGTCTCTATGACGCCCACTGTGGCCAGCGAACCAGCCTGATCAGGGGGTGGGGCTGGCGGCCAACCTCACAGCCCCTTCCCTCTGAAGGCCTACCCCTGATTAGACTCTTCCACCTTGATCAAGAGCAGGACCTGCCGGCCAAACCACTCCCCCTCTCCCTCAATCCCCCCCCCCCCCACACACACACACAGCCAGCTGTGTCCCTGATCAGCCTGCCCCACGACAATAGGCCTGCAGCTCCTCCCTCCGGCCAACCTGCCCCTGATCACACCCCCCACTCCGCCCCAATAGGGGGCAGGGCTGGCCAGCAAACCTCCTGCAGCTCCTCCCCCTGGCTGGCCTCGCTCCTGATCGCCCCCCACCCCAACAGGGGGCAGGGATGGCTGGTTAATCTCTTGCAGCCCTTCCTCCCCCAGCCCAGCCCCACCCCAGATCAGCCCCCATACCCTGATCAGGGGCAGGGCCAGCCAGTCAACCACCCATAGCCCCTCACCCAGGCCACTGGCCCCTGATCACCCACAGCCCCTCTCCATGGCCAGCCCTGCCCCCAATCAGCTCCCCAACCCAATCAGGTATAGAGCCCACTGGCCAATAGCCCATGGCCCCTTCCCCCATCCAGCCATGCCCTGATTGGGGACCATAATTGGGCCCCAATCTGGGTGGGCCAGCTGGCCAACTTCCCACCATCTCCTCCTCCTGACAGGCCCAACCCGATCCGGCCTGATTGGGACTGGGACGGCTGGACCCCACACATGCATGAATTCCTGCACTGGGCCTCTAGATGTTATAATGGGTAAATATGTATCAGTAGATTAGATTTTTTACAATGAAGAAAATTCTCATGATAGCTATGTGACAGGCTGCCACACAAAATGATAATCTTCAAGACCATTAAGGTGTGCAGGCACATGAGAATTGGAGACAAACACATCTGCATTCCAATCCTGGCTCTGCCACTAAGAGCTATGTGAGCCATGGTATCCTCATCCATCAAATAGTGACAACAATAGCACTGTCCTTCAAGATTAATTTAGATAAATTCTGTAAAATTATCATCACAAAGCCTAGCATAAATAAGCACTGAATAAGTGTGGTACCAGGTTTTAAGGACTTGATTTAAAAAAAAAAGCGCACAATGAATTGCATCTTCTCTGTTGACTCATCTCCATTAAGTTGTCTACTCCATCTCCAAATTCACATCCCCCATCTAGCAGTTTACTCAGCTATATGTGAGCTATTTTGCTTGGTCATATTTTAGAAAAAGAGTTCTTCTTAAAAAAGTCTGATGTCTTCCCTAACTGGTTTGGCTCAGTGGATAGAATGTCAGCCTGTGGACTGAAAGGTCCCAGGTTCAATTCCGGTCAAGGGCATGCACCTCAGTTGCGGGCACATCCCCAGTAGGGGTGTGCAGGAGGCAGCTGATCGATGTTTCTAACTCTCTATCCTTCTCCCTTTCTTTTTGTAAAAAATCAATAAAATATATTTTTTAAAAAGTCTGATGTCCTTGTACTTGATGGGCATAATTCAGTTATCTATTCATAAAGATTATATAGTCATTTAGTTTAGCTATAAAACCAGAGAGAACAGTCTGGTTACAAAGGATTTGTTGGTTTAAAGACCTATTTTTTTTTTCATGTTAATTTTGTTCCAGTCCTCAAATGGAGATAGTATCTTAAACATTGCTGGCAATCTGTGCAGGCAAGGAGATTGTGATCAAATGAAGTGTATCCTAGAGCAAGGTTCAGGGTTCACCCATCACTAAATTATTTTAAGTGAAGCATAGGTTGGATCCATTTCATTTCAGTTGAATAGACTCTTACCTAAGAGAGAAAGCATTCCATGGAGGCATAGAAGCAAATGGGCTAAGCAGCTCAGGAGACATTTATACTGATCTTATTCCTCAAATAATCCTTGTCCTGGGAAGCTCCTAATTGAGAGGTGTGGAGTTTAGCACTTCTAAAGTGAAAAACGAGCTCTAAATCATTCAATGTAAGGCTTGGCATTTGTTGACAAATGTCATACTGTTCTACTTAAGCACCCAATGTGACTTAGACATAACATTTAGAGAGATGCCCTAAATGATTCCACCCTTGTTGCAGCAGTTACCTGTTTTTTTGGAACATCGACGGATAAGGAGCACACCAATAACAACCAGTATCACAGAGAAAAGTGAAACTGAAACCACCAGTACAATGTGGACTGGAACAAACAGGGCATCTGAAAGAAAGAGCAGAACAATGTGAAGTTCAATAAATCCATGACATGCATCACTATCGCATTAGGAATTTTACTGCTAATAAGCAGGATTCCCCTCCAGGTCCTGCATTTTCTTTAATTTTATTTATTTATTTATTTATTTATTTATCTATCTATCTATTTATTTATTTATTATTTTTTTGTATTTGGGTCAGGGCTAAAGCAATGAAACTGTTTTAATGACAAGCACAGAGATTGGGATTGAGCTTCTTTGGGCACAGAATTGAAACTGAGGCCATAAAATGAATGAAGTCTCTCGCTTGTCTCTTACTAATATCCAGTACACATGCTTCCTGTTATAAAGGAAACAATCAAGCAGAACTCTGGACATATAAGTCATACTGGGGGTTGAGAAGCTCAATGGCTCTAAGAGAGCCTTAGGGTGTAAAGATAATGGAGACAAATAGAGCTTTCTTTTATTTTATGGTTTTCATTTTTAACAAGGTCTCTCTTACACAGTATTTTTATTCAGAAGGGTTTGTTTCAGTTGTAGCATTTAATTTCTAACCCATATGAAATTTATTTTTGTATATAGTTTCATGCATGAGCCTTTTTCTTCCTGAGGTATAGTCAATTATTTGCAAGATCACATAGGAACTATTTCATTTTAATAATGCATTAAAATCTTACAGATGAATAAGAGTTCTTTACAGATGAATAAGAGTTCTCTTATTCATCTATAATAATAAAAGTGTAAGCTGAGGCTGCGCGGGAAGCCTGGGTCCTGGGTGCCAGAGGGAAGCTGGTGCCAGCCCAAGCTGGTGCCAGCAGCCAGGGGAAGGGAGGCCTACTCTTGCACAAATTTTGTACATCGGGCCTCTAGTATAATTATAATTTGGTATACGCTGTTTTCTTATGATCTGGATTTCTTTCTACCTCTCCTGATTTTTATTATTGGTACAATGACCTATTCCTGTGACAGTAAATAATATTCTGTGGTCATGAATTATCACAAATTGTTTAACTGTTCATTATTCATAATCACTTTCTTGACTTAAAGACATTCCAGGCAGAAATGCTTTGAAGGTCTTTTTTATTAAAAAAGTTGGTTAAAGTAATTTTGAAATTAGTATTGAAGAGTGAATATCTGTAAATAGTAGGAAAAAAGTTTAAATAAATACAAAGATAGAATTTCTTTTATCAGATTTAAAAAACTGCCTATAATACATGGGGATGTAAAGTGTCACATAGGGAACATAGTCAATGATATTGTATTAACTATGTATGGTGCCCAGTGAGTTTTGGATTTATCAGAGCAATCACTTTGTAAGTTATATAAATGTCTAATCACTATGCTTTACACCTGAAAGCAATGTATTGTATGTCAATTATAATTTAAAAATAAAAATATATTAAAAAACTGACTACAATGATGTGATTATATTGATTTTGGATTATTTTTGTCTTTGTGGATGTAAATATTCCCATTCAAAGCATTCCCCCACATTCTAGTCAGTTTTGCTCAGTGGGTTGAGTGTCAGCATACAGACTGAAGGTTCCCATGGGTGAGTCTGGTCAAGGGCATGTACCTCGGTTGCAGGCTTAATCCCCAGCCCTGGTTGGGGCATGTGTGGGAGGCAACCAATTGGTGTTTCTCTGTGTCTCTCCCCCTCCCTTCCACTCTCTCTCTCTCTCTCAAAAAAAAAAAAAATCAACGGAAAAATATCCTCAGGTGAGGATCAACAACAACAATAACAAAAGCATTTCTCTACAAGTACTTTTTTCCTTTTGAGGTCTTTTAGACAGAGTATGTATTGTTTTTCAAGTAGGTTCTGCATCTGCCTGTGACTCTATATATTTTGTGACTAATGTTACGTGCATGCTATTTTTTCCCAGATTTTCCTTGGGGGTTTTAACCTCGTGTTATTATATCTTTGTTCTAATTCATAATTAAGAAAATATCTTACATATTTGTCTTTTGATTGCATATTTGCCTGTACTTTATATTTGGTACTTTTTAATGATAGAAAAAACATTTTTTTTGATAACTTCATGAAAAACAAAGCTTACCATGCAGTGTTTTTGCAGATTTCATGTTTATGTTAAATGTTTAATTTGTTTTAATACTTGTGAATTACATAAAGTTGTAAGAGCTTTATTTATTACATAAAATGTGAAAACATGATAACAATTTGCTCATCTAGTCCATGAAAGACTTTTCCTTCAAAATTTATTATTATGTAATTTGATTTTAAATATTATCCATTTAATTGCATAAGATACAATGCCATTTTCATATATTATGCTTATTTTATTTTTTTATTTTTTGTTAATACACACCTGAGGATATTTTTCCATTGATTTTTTTAGAGTGGAAGAGATGGGGAGAGACAGAGAGAGACACACATAGAAGGTAAGTGAAATCTTTTAAGTCACTGAGCTAGAAACTTGCTAAGCTTACATATGAATACTGTGAATAAAGATAGGGCTCTTTAATAAATCAGTGCCAAAAGTAACCTCTCACTTATTTATAAGTAACCTCTTACTAATAAAAGGGTAATATGCTAATTAGACTGGACATCTTCTGGGTGTCCTACCGGACAAAGCCATGGTGGTGGGGCCCAAGGCAGAGACAGGGTTAGGGGTGATCAGGCTGTCATGGAAGCAGTTAGGGGGTGATCAGGATGGCAGGGTAGCAGTTAGAGGCATCAGTCTGGCAGGCAGAGTGGTTAGGAGTGATCAGGAAGGCAGGCAGGCAAGCAGTTAGAAACCAGCGGTCCTGGATTGCGAGAGGTATCTCCAATTGCTGGTTTCGGGATCAGGCCTAAACTGGCAGTTGGACATCCCCTGAGGGGTCCTAGATTAGAGAGGGTGCAGGCCAGGCTGAGGAACCCCCTGCATGCATGAATTTTGTGCACTGGGCCTGTAGTATCCTATTTAATAAAGATGTGATCTGCAAATTGACCATCACTCCAGCACACAAGATGGCTGCCCCCAGGTGGTCAAA
>NW_005871085.1:4125885-4136237 GCF_000147115.1 Myotis lucifugus
CAGGCCCAAACGGGCAGTCGGACATCCCTTGAGGGGTCCCAGATTGGAGAGGGTGCAGGCTGGGCTGAGGGACACACACTGCCGTGCACAAATTTTGTGCACTGGGCCTCTAGTATATATATATGGCTAATATGCTCAGTGTCTGTCCAGGTAATAATGTCACGTAGCAAAGCCCACCTTCCTCTCCCCAGTGACAACTAGCCTCCTTAGTTTCTTCAGCCCAGGAACACAACTTTCCTTATAGCCAGGTGCAAACATTTTACACTGTAATCAAATGTCTGTGAAGGTTTTCCCATGCCTCATCTCATTTGATCCTCACGGAAGTCCTGGAGTAGATAGATAGGAGACTCTGTGGAATCCTATTTTCTTTTCATTAGCCAGAAAGTGGAGATTTAGAAAGTTTAGAAACTTAACCCGACCGAAAAAAAGTAAGAAATAATGGACCTTGAAAATGACTTCAGGTTTTCTCACTGCGCAGAATATAGCCAAACACTGTTACAGTTAAATATTTTACCCTTTGTCTCTTTGTGTGATCTACAATAATAATCTGCTTTGTGTTGATATTTACTGCTGTGTTGTTGACAATTACCTAAAAGAGAAGTTGGGGTGCTTTACTGGGCTGGAAAAAGTTTAGCTAAATCAGAAACCAGGTCTAATTAAGCAAGTTTATTCTATATCTATAAAAGGCTAAGTTGACTCATGCATGCACGATACATATAAAGCTCTTGCTGGCATCAATCGCAGGCATTTGTTTCCATCTGTCATTGTTGATCCTGAATTTGGTTGACACTTCTATTATAGAGAAAAGAGGAATAGCTATACTAAAATATTTCTTCTAATTAATTTCCCTTCAATGTGCACAAATTCATGCACCAGGCCACTATTTTGATCATAAAGTCCTAACTGAGCAGGTCATAGTGGATAGCCTATAACTTCTTTAGTAAAAGGTTTACTTTCACCTTAAGCAAGACTTATCTATTGCTCTTGTGCACCTCAGTTAACAGACCTTTGAAATGACAGAGTAATCCTCTTTTGAAGACTTTTGGGAGGCATAAGCACCCTCAATGGATCACACAATCTTGTTAACTATTGTGTAATATAGTCAGAGAGATTTCTCTGCATTGTTCTCTCCCACCTCCATGTAATCTTTCTTACATCCCTCTTTATTTTTTAAATATATTTTTATTGATTTCAGAGAGGAAGGGAGAGAGAGAGAGAGATAGAAACATCAATGATGACAGATAATCATTGATGAGCTGCTTCCTGCACACCCGCTACTGGGGATCAAGCCTACAACCCAGGCATGTGCTCTTGACCAGAATCAGACCTGGGACCCTTCAGTCCACAGGACAACATTCTTTCCACTGAGCAAAACTGGCTAGGGCTTATATCCCACTTTAATTCTAAATGTATAAAAAGAATTACAAGACTATCATTCTTGTGAGCATTTTAGATCTTGCTTCCAGGCATGTCATCAGTTTGGCTCAAATAAACTCTTACAAAAATTCTCCACAGGTTTTGACATTCTTGCAATATTGTGAGGGTCTACTGAGATAATGCATTTTCCTTTAAAGCTGTAAAGTGTGCCTAACCAGTTTTGCTCAGTGGAGAGAGCATCGGCCTGAGGACTGAAAGGTCCCAGGTTCGATTCCGGTCAAGGGCAGGTACGTTGGTTGTGGGCACATCCCCAGTAGGAGGTGTGCAGGAGGCAGCTGATCGTTGGCAGCTGATCAATGTTTCTCTCATTGGTGTTTCTAACTCTCTATCCCTCTCCCTTCCTCTCTGTAAAAAATCAATTATATATATATATATATATATATATATATATATATATATCTGTAAAGTGTATTTCATTTCATGGGTTGTAATTATCTTTCTAATTTTCTTCCTCTAAAGCCTTCCTCCCAGCGCCTGACAATATCTGTGTACCTATAACAATCATAAAGAGTCACATTGAAAGAGTGCTTGATAATGTACAAAGCTTTTTAACATTATCTCACTTATTTTCTCTAAATGTTGCTTTATTCACAACCAAACCCTGCCAAACACTCACCAGCTAAGATGATATTTATTTGTTTCCCTTCATGTGACAGAGGGTTGCCAATGTAGCAAATCATATCACCGTGTGATCTGTATCTGATAAGAGTCATCTTGATGTGGAATAATCCAGCTCCATCCTGTGAGTAGGATTGTGATGAATGTGGAATTACCTCTCCCTTGCTGTCTTTGCACACCATCTGGGGCTGTGGGAACCAGCCTCCTGAGTTACACTCCACCATAAGTCCATCAGTTCTAGGAGCCTGAATATGGATCTGTGTCTCCAAGCCTAATGCTGGATAAATGATATGGAAATCAAGATAGTTTGTATTGAAGTTGAGTTGAAAGTTGAAAGGAAAAGGATATCATTAATCTTGTATTCTGCAATATTAGAAAAGGTAATACTCAAATCTACTCAAATACATTGAAGCTACAAGTTAGACTATCTTTGGTCACTCAGCACTGTTTATTTACTGCATAGTATATTTTTGCATTAGATATAGGGGCTTATCTTCTATTTAAAACACTTGAGATACTTTGTAAATATAAAAAAGACAATAAATAAAAAATGATATATTTTCCACAAATTTCAGCTCCTGGGGTCACAAGACCATTGATATACAATGTTCCACCATAAACATACCTGCTACACTCAGGTCCATGCTTGCCACACTGCTGAAGTTGCTATCCTTAAATGAGCACTGGTATGTTCCATTGTCAGAAACGCGGATATTATGAAGTCTGAGAGCCACTTTGCCCTCCCCAATGGCCTCTTTCACAAACTCTGTGCGATCCACATATTCTGGGGCAGCTTCCCCTTTCACTTCATGGCCATCTCTGTATAGGTGAACAAGCTTGGAATGGTCACCCTTGAACCAGGACACCTCCATGTATTTTGCACTTTGTGGTGGGGACAACTGGCAGTGAAGTTCAGTCTGTCCTCCTACTATAGCCACCAAGTGAGCCGTGGGAATGGTCACTGTCCACTTTTCTGTAGAGAAAGATAGAAAACTAGGATAAATTTGAGGCCAATGACATCTTCATTGCTATATATTGAAGGACACACTGTATTATTCCCATCACACCTTGCCATTCTAAATATTCAGCTCTGAACATATCTCCATCTGCCTAAATCAATATTTTATTTATTTAAAAGATCTATGTTACTACATTATTTTCTTATCAAATACTCACACTTGGGTTCTGAGAAGATGGCAGAGCAAAAAGTACCAGGAATCTGAATCCCTACTTAGACAATAATTGCACTGGCAGAATCTGCCTGAGGTAACTATTTTAGAATTCTGAAGTCTATGGAAGGCCTTCAATTTCCATGGGAAAGCTTGGATGATAAATTGCATTAATTGTGATCCATTTTAGCTCATATCACAGTACTATCTACCCAATACCCACCTTCAGCCTCAAGGCAGCAAACTGGAGACACTTTCACATAGCTTATGGGAACCTGAGTAAGTACAAAGGACCCTGTCCTTCAAATACTGGGGATCTGTGCTGTCATCCCTGATTGCTGCTTCCAATCACAGAGATTGGAGGTCAAAGAGGCAAGTGGCCACTTTTGTTTTACCTTCTATTTTTTCAAGCCATGCCTCTCTACCTGAAGTGACATTCTGGGAATTTCAAGGGTCAACATCCTTTCATTCACCCCTTCATTTTCCTCTTTTTCCCCTGTTGAACACCAGGCATTAAAGATTAGAACATTCAAAAGCAATTGAATATATATGGAAAATTAGAAAGTGACCACATATATTCAGGAAAAGGGACAGACTCAGAAAAGACCCAAGGAGACCTAAAGTTTATATCTCAAGCTAATCCTGGGCATACCAACAGCCTACACCAATAAAACAAAACAAGAACAATAAAGAAAACAATAACAAAAAGACAGCAAATACTGGAAAAGGAAGGGAATTATATTTTGAGTTAACACATTAAATTCCAATGTCCAGTTTTCATTTAAAAAATCACAACACATACAAAGAAACAGGAAACTATGGCACATTCCAAGGATCAAATAAATAAACAGAAACTGTCCTGAAAAAGACTTGATGGCAGATCTACAATTAAATACTGTAAAACAACTGTCTTAAAGATGCTCCAAAAACTATAGGAAGAAGAGAGATAGTCAATAACAACAAAAATGTATGAACAAAATGGAAATAAAAATAAAGTCCTGAAAACCTAGAAAGAAAACAAAAAGGAATTCCAGAGCTGAAAAACACAACTGAAATGAAAAAGTCATTAGAGGGATTCAAAGGAAGATTTAAACAGGAAGAAAAAGAATCAGTTAACTTGAAGACAGGACAATAGATATTATTAAGCTGGACAACAGAACAAAGATTGGAAACAGTGAACGGAACATAAGGGGGTTTGTGGCAGATCATTAAGTAGACCAATATATTTATTGTGGGAGTCCCAAAAGGAAAAAAGAGAGAGAGAAAGGGACAGAGGGAGTATTTGGTATAATAATGGCTGAAAACTCCCCAAATGTGATGAAAGACATGACTATAAACATCTATGAAGTTCAACAAACTCCAAAATGAACTCAAAGAAAATCACAAATAGACACTTTAAAATCAAACTTTTAAAAGCCAAAGACAGAATCTTGAGAGCAGCAAGAGAGAAGCAACTCATCACATATGAGGGATTATAAACATATTTCTCATCAGAACTTTGGAATCTAGAAAGAAGTGGAATAATATATACAAAGTGCTGAAAGGAAAACAAAACAAAAAACCCTGTCAACCAAGATAAACAAATCTGAGGGAGTTTGTAACCTCTGGATCTGCCCTACCCCATCCCCCCCCAAAAAAATACTCAAGGTAGTTACAGTAACTTGAAGCTGTATGAAGAAATAAAGTACCCAATAAAAGTAAATACATGAGCAAGTATAAAAGCTATTGTTATTATAACAATGGTTTCTAACTCCACTTTTTGTTTTCTATGTGATTTAAGAAACTAATAGATTTTTAAAAAAAGTTATTAGTCTAAAAGCTAGCATTATTGCAACTTTGGTTTATAGGTCCACCTTTTGCACTGTAAATGATAAGAACCTAATGTGATTAAAAGAATTATTAGTTTATGTCTTAGGGCACACAATTTAAGGATACAATTTTGTACCATAAACAAGTGAAAGGAATAGGTACAGAGCAGTTAAAGAAACAGTTTTTGAAATTCTTGTTAAAGTTAGGCTGTTATATATTCAAATTAGAGTGTTACACTTTTAGGATGTTAATGCAATTTCTATGATAACTACACAAAAATAGCTATAGAATATATAAAATAGGAAATGAGGGAGGAATTTAAACTATTTATACAAAAATTCAACTAGATACAAAAAGGAAAGTAATGAAGGAAATGAGGGACAATAAAGCAGTATGGCATACAAAAATAAATAACAAAATGATAAAAGTAAGTCATGACTGTAAATGTAAATGGGTTAAAATCTCCAATCAACAAACAGAGCTAGAAGAATGGATATGCTACCTACAAAAGTCTCACTTTAGATCCAAAGACTCAAATAAATTGAAAGTGAAAGGATGGAAAAAGATAAGCCATGAAAGAGGAAAAGATAGTGATGATTGCACAACATTATGAATATATTTATTATTAATAAACTTTACACTTAAAATAATTAAAATAGTTAATGTCATTTTATGTGAATTTTCCCACAATAAAATTTTTTTATTGATTTTAGAGAGAGACAGGGGAGGTGGTGGGTGGGGAGAGAGAAGGAGGGAATATTGATTTGTTGTTCCACTTATTTATGCATTCATTGGTTGATTCTTATATGTGCTCTGACAAAGGATCAAACTCACAATCTTGGTATATTGCAAAGATGCTCTAAACAACTGAGCAACCCAGCCAGGACCACAGTGAAAATGTATACTTGATGGAAAATAAAACCACATATGGCAAAAAAGAATAACAAAAAAGAACAAAGGCGACAAATAGAAAACAGTAAACAAAAATATGTTAGATATTAATCAAGTTATACTAATAATCACTTTAAACATCAGTGGCCTGGCCGAAACTGGTTTGGCTCAGTGGATAGAGCGTCGGCCTGTGGACTGAAAGGTCCCAGGTTAGATTCTAGTCAAGGGCATGTACCTGGGTTGCGGGCACATCCCCAGTAGGAGATGTGCAGGAGGCAGCTGATCGATGTTTCTCTCTCATCGATGTTTCTAACTCTCTATCTCTCTCCCTTCCTCTCTGTAAAAAATCAATAAAATATATATTTTTAAACATCAGTGGCCTAAAGACACCAATTAAATCACAGAAATTATCAGAGTAATTAAAAAAACAGGATCCAATAAAATGTTGTCTACAATAAACCCACTTTTAGCATGAAGAGTTTCAGTTTTACAAGAGAAAAAGTGTAACATATACAAAACAGGGCATGTTATTTAGCCTTAAAAAATAAAATCTTGCATTATGCTACAATATGTATGAATCTGGAAGAAAATAAATTAAATAAGCCAGTCACAGAAAGACAAATACTGCATAACTCCACTTATATGAAGCATCTAACATAGTCAAACTCATAGAAGCAGAGTAGAATGGTAGCTCTTTTGTGACTGAAAGGAGGGGGAAATGGGGAGTAGTTTTTAAATAGGTATTTTGAAAAACAACATTATATTACTTTATGGGTAATGCAAATACCTTATAATAACTAAAAATTCCTAGTATCTTTCCCCATTCCTTTGCATCATCACTGTAATTCACTTCAGTTATACATAAACTATAATCATTGATTACATTGTTGCTGTTATTATCTTGAACAATATTATTTCGGTCAATTAAGAATAAAAAAAATTTTAGTGTTGCCTTAATTTATTCCTTCCCTATTGCTCTTCTTTGCTTTATGGAGATCTAATTTTCTGACTTGTTTCACTTTTCTTCTCTGTGAATAACTTCTTTTCACATTTCCTATAAGCTCTATAAGTGAATTGGGTGGGTCCCTAGACCCCTGGCTTCTTCAAAAAAATTTTTCTTTAATTTTCTGTTGTTTTAATATCATATGGCTCAATGTAATGTTTTAGTAGTTATCCTGCTTCATGTTCTGTAGGTTTCCTGGATCTATGGTTTGGTGACCGATATCAATTTAAGAAAATTCTTAGTCATTATTATTTCAAATATTTCTTCTGTTCCATTCTCTTTTCCTTTTCCTTCTGTTATTGCCATTATACATATATCACACTTTTTATAGTTGTCTCACAGTTATTGGATTTTCTCTTTTAAAAACAAACAAACTCCTTTTCTAATTGTTTTTTTTTTTTTTAGTTTTGGTAGTTTCTATTGATATCTTCTCAAACTCAGATTCTTCCCTCACTCAGGTCTAGTCTGCTAATGAGTCCGTGAAAGGCATTCTTCATTTCTGTTACAGTATTTTTTATCTCTATAATTTTAAAAATTCTTTCCTAGAATTTACATTTCTCTGCTTACATTTCCCATATGTTCTTGCATGTTGCCTACTTTTTCCATTAGGGACCTTAGCATAGTAATCATAGTTATTTTAAAGTCCCAGTTTGATAATTCCAACAATATTATCATATCAAAGTCTGGTTTTGATGTTTGCTCTGCCCCTTCAAACTACATTTTTTGCCTTTTAGTAGGCCTTGCAATTTTTTTGTTGAAAACCAAACATGATGGATTGGGTAAACGGAAGGAACTTGTGTTAAAAGGTTTTTAGTGATGCTATAAGTGTAGTGGGAGAGGAGGTATTCTTTAGTCTTATGATTAGATCTTAGTCTTTTAGTTAGCCTATGTCCTTAGCTGTGAACTTCATCTCAGCTTTCCCCACCCCTACCCCCTTAGGTGATCTGGAGTTGGATATTTTCCTACCTCCAGATCACTCAGATTCTGATAAAACACTAATAGGTTAGGTTCTGGTAAAACAGTCTCTCTTGAAAGCAGGCCCTATTAAGAAGACCATATTTCCAAATCTTGACTATTGTAAATAACGCTGCAATGAACATAGTGGTACATAAGTTCTTTTGAAATAGTGTTTCAGGTTCCTTCGGATAAATTCCCAGAAGTGAAACCACTGGGACATAAGGCAGTTTCATTTTTAATTTTTTCAAGTAACTCCATACTATTCTCCATAGTGACTTCACCAATCTGCATTCCCACCAACAGTGCACAAGGGTTCCCTTTTCTCCTCATTCTCACCAACACTTGTTTGCTGATTTATTGATGATAGCCATTCTAACAGGTGTGAGGTGATATCTCATTGTGGTTTTAGTTTGCATTTCCCTGACACTTAGTGATGTTGAGCATATTTTCGTATGTTCATAGGCCATCTGCATGTCTTCTTTGGTGAAGTGTCTTCGTGTTGAGCAGCCCAAGTGTCCATCAGTAGATGAGTGGATATAAAAGCTGTGGTTCATTTACACGATGAAATACTACATTTCTATGAAAAGAAATAAAATTTTATCCTTTGCAAAAGGATGGAGCTGGGGAACATTATGCAGTGAAATAAGCCAGTCAGAGAAAGACAAGTACCACATGATTTCACTCAAATGTGGAATTTAATGAACAAACTGAACTACCGAACAAAGTAGAGACAGACTCATAGATAGACAGCAGGAAGACAGCCCTGGTTGTGTGTGGGGTTGGGTAGGGGGGAGAAGGTACTGGGGAGACTGAACAAAAAAAAAAGAGAGAGAACTCACAGACATGTAAAGCAGTGTGGTGATTGCAGGAGTGGGGGTGAGGAGGCATTGAGGTGGAAGAGGGATAGAGAGAATAAACGGTGATGGAAAATAAAAAATTTAAAAATAAAAAAGAAACCTTAGCCAGTTTGGCTCAGTGGATAGAGCATTGGGCTGTGGACTAAAGGATCCCAGGTTCTGGTCAAGGGCATGTACCTTGGTTGCAGGCTTGATTCTTGGCCCTGGTCAAGGCGCATGTGGGAGGCAAACAATCAATGTGCCTCTCTCACATTGATATTTCTTTCCCTCCCTCTTCCTTCCACTCTCTCTAAAAATCAATGGAAAAAATATCCTCTGGTGAGGATTAACAAAAATAAATAAATAAATAAATAAATAAATAAATACTATATTTCAAAATGGTTACTTTTCCCCTTCCCCTTCCTAAAACATGAGGTGATTTTTATCCATTATTCACTGTTAGATCCTAGTAAAAATGCTGGAGGTAAAATTCACAAAAGTGAGTTCTCCCATGACTGGGCCTTCCTGGAGCTTTTAACTCTCAGACATGTCCACACTGAGCTTCCAGCAATTCAGTAATTACAGCTTAGATCTCCTAACCCAGGTACTGGTTTTCACAGAGGTTTCTGATCTAGAGGTTGAGTCTCTAACTCTCCACTTGTCTAACTTCCCAATTTGTCCTATGACCTCACTTCCCTGTTGGACCTAAAAAGAGTTATTGATTTTCAGCTTTTTAACTTGATGTTAGGATGCATGGACGACTTCCAAGGTCTTTACATGCTGAACTGCACACTGGAAGGCTGCCCTAGGTTCTTTCCATAGCTGTGACTCAGTAAGAAAAAAGTAGATGTTCTTACCTGATGTTGATGTCATCACTTGTAGGAGAAGAAAGCCCACACAGTACCCAGAAAAAGAAGAGGATTTAAGCTTCATCATGCCTGGAAAAGAGACAAGGAGAAAGTCGTGGACTATGAGATATTTGTAGGAATTGTCAAGATACATTAAATTAATCAAGATCACAAAGAGGGACAACTTTGAGACTCTTCCTTCAGAGTATAAGTTCTCTCAGTGCTCAACAGAATGACCATGTCCACCCGAAGTGTTCTGATTAGAAAAGGCCTTCCCAGTCCCTTTCTCCCACTAAATCAAACTTGCTTTTAATCTCTCTTTCACTTTGTGACCTCACCTACTAAGTCAGTGGTCGGCAAACACATTAGTCAACAGAGCCAAATACCAACAGTACTTCTTCAAAATAGACTCACCCAGGCCTAAAACCGACTTCTGTGCGTGGGCCACGAAGTTTTAATTGCATTGTACGTGCATGCCCACATGTGGTATTGTGTGGAAGAGCCACACTCAAGGGGCAAAAGAGCCACATAGGGCTCGCAAGCCGAAGTTTGCTGACCATGGTACTAAGTGAACATTTCCTCTAGTAGGTGTAACAAATGAAACAGAAAAAAACACTCTAAGTGAATGAATTGGGGGAGGTAACAAAAATGTCAAGCACAAAAGTATGAATGTCTAAGCATGCATGGTAAAGTAAGGAAAGTATTTTTTGAATTCATGTTGCTCAACTATTAAGATGAAACCAAACTGCAGGTGGAACTAAAATAGCTTAATAAATGTTTTTAA
>NW_005871085.1:4138640-4143061 GCF_000147115.1 Myotis lucifugus
CATTACGATTCATAGCAGTAGCACATTACAGTTATGAAGTAGCACGAAAATACCCTGGACCACTGGCTCCTAATAGCTCACCTGCCTGCCTGCCTGGTCTCCCCTAACTGCCCCCACCTTGCTGACCTGATTGCCCCTCACTGCCTCTGCATGCTGGCCTGATCACCCCTTACTTCCCCCCACTGCTGGCCTGGTTGCCTCCAAATTCCCCCCTGCTGCCCTGGTCACCCCCCAACTGCCCCCACCCCCCACCAGCCTGGTTGCCCCTCATGACCCCCTGCCATTGGCCTGGTTGCCCCACGCAGCCTGCTGTTCAGTCATTTTGTTGTCGCTCACTAACCCCCCTGCCGGCCTGGTCATAGTCATGAGGGTTAATTTGCATATTACCTCTTTATTATATAGGATATCTGACAAATATGACAAATGATTATCAACAACACTCACCCACTAGACCAGTGGTTCTCAACCTGTGGGTCGTGACCCCTTTGGCGGTCGAATGACCCTTTCACAGTGGTCTCCTAAGACCATCCTACATATCAGATATTTACATTACGATTCATAGCAGTAGCAACATTACAGTTATGAAGTAGCCACGAAAATAATTTTTATGGTTGGGTCACAACATGAGGAACTGCATTTAAAGGGCCAGAAGTTTTGAGAACCACTGCACTAGACTATTCACATCCTAGTGTGTGGGAGGTAAAGTTGGGTAGGTTGGTAGGTTGGCATTACCCCCAAGAAAAGCATAATACAATTTCCAAAGAGATGTAATAATCTCTAGATGACTCCCTCCTTTACCACTCCTATTCAGAATCAGTAACTTAAACCTTGAATCTATGAAAGACAAATACATATTTTTAAAAGCAAGTGATAAGAGAAATAAAAGCACATGTCTATATTAAGACTTGTATCCAAGTGTTAATAATGGCTTTGTTTGTAAAAGTTAAGAACTGGAAGTAATAGTCAATAACTAGAAATGGACAAACAAGTGGTACATCTATATGATGTAATATACTCAACAAGAAAAAGGAATTAACCATTTTACATACGTGTGAATTTCAAAAGGATTGTGCTGTGTTAAAGAAGTCAGACAGAAAAAGTGGTCCATACTGTGTGAATACATAAATATAAAATTCTAGAAATTGCAAGTAATCTCTGTGGTTGCTTGAGGAAGGGAAAATGAAGAGGAAGGGATAATTACAAAAGTGCTTGACTTTTCCATCATTTTAGGGAATGATGGATATGTTTATTATATTGATTAGAGATAGTTCACAGGGTATACATATGTAAAACTTAAATTATTCACTTTAAGCATATGTAGTTTGTTGTATGTCAATTATAACTCAATAAATATTTTTGTAAAGTCTACTTAAAATACAATTAAAATAATAATAATATTTTATGAAGAATTTATATTTAATAACTGTACTATTTATATCATATCTAAAACATTTGCCTCACTGTAAGTTTTCTTTGAGTTGTTTAAAAAAAGAGACTGGGGACCTGGCTGGGTGGTTCAGTTGGTTGGGGTATTGGGGCATACTCCAGTGCAACCAACCAATGGTTCTCTCTCTCTCTCTCTCTCTCTCTCTCTCTCTCTCTCTCCCTCCCCCCCTCTCTCTCTCAATAAAAACATGTCCTTTGATGATGAAAAATGAAAAGAGAGAATGGAAATGGGGCACTATTTCTGGGACCCAGTGAAAAAGAACCAGTTTTTAATTATTAGCAAGCCAATACTAACGTTTGAAAACAGATCTTAATCTCTCCTTCTGTAAGTTCATTATCGGTGTATAGAAATGCCATAGATTTCTTGGAGTTAATTTTGTATCCTGCTACATTGTCAAATTCATTTATTAAACCTAATAATTTTTGATGGAGTCTTTAGGGTTCTCTATGTACAGTATCATGTCATCTGCAAATAAGGACAGTTTTACTTCTTCTTTTCCAATTTGGATGCCTTTTATTTCTTCTTGTCTGATCGCAACACCTAGTACTTCCAGTATTATGTTGAAAAGGAGTGCTGAGAGGGGGCATCCTTGTCTTGTTCCTGTTCTTAGGGGAAATGGTGTTAGTTTTGGCACATTGATAATGATGTTGGCTGTGGGTTTGTCATATATATGGCTTTTAATATGTTGAGGTATGATCCTTCTATTCCCACCTTGCTGAGACTTTTTATCAAGAAAGGGTGTTGGATTTTGTCAAATGCTTTTTCTGCATCAATTGATATGACTATGTGATTTTTATCTCTTCAATTTGTTTATGTGATGTATCACATTTATTGACTTGTGGATATAGTACCACCATTGCATCCCCAGGATAAATCCTACTTGGACATGGATCTTTCTGATGTACTACTGAACCCGATTTGCTAGAATTTTGTTGAGGATTTTGGCATCTATGTTCATGAGGGATATTGGCCTGTAATTCTCTTTCATTGTGCTGTCTTTATCTGGTTTTGGTATTAGGGTGATGCTGGCTTCATAGAATGAGCTTGGAAGTGTTCCTTCCTCTTGAATTTTTTTGGAATAGTCTGAGGAGGATAGTTTTTAGTTCTTCCTTGAATGTTTGGTAAAACTCCCCTGTGAAGCTGTCTGGCCCCGGGCTTTTGTTTGGTGGAAGCTTTTTGATTACTGCTTCAATTTCTTCCATAGTTATTGGCCTATTGAGATTTTTAGATTCTTCCTGATTGAGTTTTGGAATGTTGTATTTTTCTAGGAATATGTCCATTTCCTCCAGGTTGTCTAGTTTGTTGGAGTAGAGTTGTTCATAGTATTTTTTAACAATCCTTTGTATTTCTGTGGGGTCTGTTGTTATTTCTCCTCTTTCATTTCTGATTTTGTTTATTTGGGTCCTCTCTCTTTGTTTCTTGGTGAGCCTGGCTAGAGGTTCATCAATCTTGTTTATCCTTTCAAAGAACCAGCTCTTGGTTTAGTTGATCTTATATATTGTTTTTTCGGAAAACACATATATAATTACATATTGTTTTTGTGATTAATCACTATGCTTTCATTATGTTCAATTTGTAACAATAAAATTGGGGGTCACCACAACATGAGGAACTGTATTAAAGGGTTGCGGCATTAGGAAAGTTGAGAACCACTGGTCTAGAGGATTTATCCAGTGATGTCAGTGGTGTATTAAAGGCCCATACTATGGTTATATTGTTGTCGATATCTCCCTTGATATCTCCCAGGAGTTTTGTTTTTTTTTCAAGTATTTGGGTGCTCCTACATTTGGTGCATATATGTTTATCAGGGTTATATCCTCTTGTTGTATCAATCCCTTTAGTATTATGAAGTGGCCTTCCTTATCTCTTGTTATGGCCTTCACTTTGAGGTCTATTTTGTCAGATATAATTATTGCTACCCCAGCATTTTTTCCATTTCCATTTGCCTGATAGATATTTTTCCATCCCTTCACTTTTAGTCTGTGTGAGTACCATACTCTGAGGTGGGTCTCTTGTAGACAGCAAATGTATGGGTCATGTTATTTTATCCATGCAGCCACTCCATGTCTTTTGATTGGAGCATTTAGTCTATTTACATTTAAAGTTATTATTGAAAGGTACTTGTTTGTAGCCATTTTTATTTTTTGTGCCTGTTTTCTTTCTTAGATTTTTATTTCTTCTTTTTATACAAGTCGCTTTAGCATTTTTTGCATTGCTGGCTTGGTGGTGATAAACTCCCTTAGCCTTTTTTTTTTTTTGTCTGTGAAGCTCCTTATTTCTCCTTCAATTTTGAATGATAGTCTTGCTGGATTGAGTATTCTTGGATTCAGTCCCTTGCTTTGCATCACTTTGTAAGTTTCCTTCCATTCTTTTCTGGCCTGATGTGTTTCTGTTGAGAAATCTTTTGATAATCTAATGGGAGATCCCTTGGATGTAACTTTCTTTCTCTCTCTTGCAGCCTTTAAGATTCTCTCTTTGTCCTGAACATTTGCCATCGTAATTATGGTGTGTCTTGGTGTTGGTCTTTTTGGGTTCATCTTGTTTGGGACTCTCTGTGCTTGTATGACTTTTCTCTTCCCCATTTCAGGGAAGTTTACTGACATTATTTCTTCAATTAGGTTTTCTAACCCTTGTTCCTCTTCCTGTTGTTCTGGCACCCCTATTATTTGTATGTTGTTTCATTTCATGTTGTCCCATAGCTCCCTTAGGCTCTCCTCCTGTCTTTTAATTATTTTTTCTCCAATTGCAGTTCAGTTTGTTTGTGTTTTGCTTCCCTGACTTCTAATTCGTTAATTCGGTCCTCTGCTTCTTCTAGTCTACTTTTGAAACTTTCCATGGTGTTTTTTTTTTAAATATATTTTATTGAATTTTTACAAAGAGGAAGGGAGAGAGAGAGTTAGAAACATCGATGAGAGAGAAACATCGATCAGCTGCCTCCTGCACATCTCCCACTGGGGATGTGCCCGCAACCCAG
>NW_005871085.1:4143175-4158300 GCF_000147115.1 Myotis lucifugus
TCTTGATTATTAAATAAGATATTGATTGTTTAACCAATCCAATTTACCATTGCACCAAAAAAAAAAAAAATAAGATACCTAGGAATAAACTTAACTAAGGAGGTAAAATACCTATACACAGAAAACTACAGGACACTGGAAAAAGAGATAGAGGAAGACAAACAGATGGAAGAACATACCGTGTTCATGGATTGGTAGAATCAACATCATCAAAATGTCCATACTAGCCAAAGCAACCTATAGATTCAATGCACTCCCCATTAAAATACCAACGACATATTTCAGAGACCTAGAATGAACTTTCCAAAAATTCATCTGGAATAAAAAAAAAAGACCCCAAATAGCTGCAGCAATCCTGAGGAAGGAGAACACAAAGTAGGTGGGATCTCAATACCAGATATCAAGCTGTATTACAAAGACACTGTTCTAAAAACAGCCTGGTACTGGCACAAGAACAGACATATAGGAGAAAACAAGATGGCGGCATAGGTAAACACCTAAAATTGCTGCCTTGCACAACCACTTCAAAAATACAACTGAAAGACAAAACGTACATCATCCAAAACCACAGGAAGGCTGGCTGAGTGCAACTAGAAGGAAAGAGAAAAGCACACTGAGACTCAGAGGAGGTGCGGAAGTAAAGTGCAGAGGTACAGAGGCACACGCGGAAAGGGCTGGCACCTGAGGACACAGTTGTCTTTTTCAATTGGGAGGGAGTCACAGCTCCCAACTGCTCTGAACTCCAGTTCTGGGTGAGTCTCTGGGGACTCAGACTCATACAAGGAGAAACTGGACTGTCTGGCAGCTGGCAGAACTCGAGGGCTGCTTTCTCTCAGAGGTGCTTGCAGCGATTACCGTGGGACACTGAGACCCAGGGCCTCTTAGGGCAGGACTGACGATCAGCCATAGCTGTTTGCTCTGCCCTGTTGATTCCCTGAGACCCTGCCCCACCCAAGCTGTGCGCAGAGGCTTTTGCATATGAAAGGCCTGGCCCTTTGCAATCTGAAAATTACCTAACAAACTGCAGCTTGGTCAGAGAGATCCAGAACTTCCAAAAGAAGGCCCAAGGCCCCACAGAAACTTGCATTGCTTCACACCTGGGCCTCATCTGGGCACCTCCAAATCCCAAACAAAGAAGAGGAATCAGCAGATCTCTCCGTAGCTCCTGCTGGGTAGCCTCAGGCAGAGGCTAAATTAGCACCTCCTTAGAGATCTAAGAGCCAGTGTACCCAGTGTTCAGAGTGGGACCATCCAGATTACAACTCCTCAGATCCATAAGGGACACACTCAGGGGGCAGACTCAGTGAGCACCAAAGCCCCACTGAAGCAAATCTTGCCCCAGAAGGGTGTCTCCAGCACTGTTCTCCCACTGTAAACACAGCTGATTCTCACAGCCAATTGGCCTGGAAGTCAATTCCTCCCAGTGATACCAACTACAATCAAGGCTTAACTACAACAAGACTGTGCACACAGCCCACAAAGGGGTGCACCAAGAGTGTCCACCTCAGGTAATTGGGGAGGCTGAGCCACTGGGCCCTATAGGACACCTAGCAGAGAAAGCCACTCTTCAACACAGGGAAGCAGACAAAATGTGGAGACAAAGAAACAGGTCACAAATGACAGAAATGGAGGAAAGAAAAATACTAGATATAGAGTTCAAAACCACACTTCTAAGGTTTTTCAAGAATTTTCTAGAAACCGCCGATAAATTTAGTGAGACCCTCAATAAATCTAGTGAGATCCTTCAGGATATGAAAAAGGACCAACTACAAATTAAGCATACACTGACTGAAATAAAGAATATTATACAGAGATCCAACAGCAGACTAGAAGATTGCAAGAATCAAGTCAAAGATTTGAAATACGAATAAGTATAAAACACCCAACCAGAAAAGCAAAAAGAAAAAAGAATCCAAAAATATGAAGATAGTGTAAGGAGCCTCTGGGACAACTTCAAATGTACCAACATTCGAATTATGGGGGTGCCAGAAGAAGAGAGCAAGATATTGAAAACCTATTTGAAGAAATAATGACAGAAAACTTCCCCTACCTGGTGAAAAAAATAGACTTACAAGTCCAGGAAGCACAGAGAATCCCAAACAAAAGGAATCCAAAGAGGGCCACACCAAGACACATAATAATTAAAATGCCAATGGCAAAAGACAAAGAGAGAATCTTAAAAGCAGCAAAAGAAAAACAGTTAGTTACCTACAAGGGAGTACCCATACGATTGTCAGCTGATTTCTCAACAGAAACTATGCAGGCCAGAAGGGAGTGGCAAGAAATATTCAAAGTGATGAATACCAAGAACCTACAACCATGATTACTTTACCCAGCAAAGCTATCATTCAGAATTGAAGGTCAGATAAAGAGCTTCACAGATAAGAAAAAGCCAAAGGAGTTCATCACCACCAAACCAGTATTATATGAAATGCTGAATTGTGTTCTTTAAGAAGAGGAAGAAGAAGAAAAAGGTAAAGATAAAAATTATGAACAACAAATACATATCTACCAACAAGTGAATCTAAAAATTAAGTGAATAAAAAATCTGATGAACAGAATAAACTGGTGAATATAATAGAATCAGGGGCATAGAAAGAGAGTGGACTGACAATTGTGAGGGGGAAAGGGGTGTGGGGTGCAGGAAGAGACTGGACAAAAATCATACACCTATGGATGAAGACAGTGGGGGAGGGGTAAGGGCAGAGGGTTGGGTGGGAACCGGGTGGAGGGGAGCTATGGGGGGAAAAAAAGAGGAACAACTGTAATAATCTGAACAATAAAGATAAAAAAGAACAGAAATATAGATCAATAATAGAATAGAGAACCCAGAAATCAATCCAAACCACTATGCTCAATTAATATTTGACAAAGTAGGCATGAACATACAATGAAGTCAAGACAGGCTCTTCAAAAAATGGTGTTGGCCCATCAGCAGATGAATGGATTAGAAAACTGAGGTACATCTACACAATGGAATACTATACTCCTGTAAAATAGAAGGAATTCTTACCATTTGCAACAGCATGGATGGAACTGGAGAGCATTATGCTAAGTGAAATAAGCCAGTCAATGAAAGAAAAATACCACATGATCTCACTCATTTATGGATAATAAAGACCATTATAAACTGATGAACAAAAATAGATACAGAGGCAGAGCAGTATCGAACAGACTGTCAAACTACAGCGGGAAGGCCGGGGAGGGGACGAGGGCAGGAGGGCGGGGGTAAGAGATCAACCAAAGGAATTGTATGCATGCATATAAGCATAACCAATGGACACAAGACACTGGGCGGTAAGGGAGGCTGGGGGAATGTCAAGGGGGAAAAAAAGGAGACATATGTAATACTCTTTATAATACTTTAAGCAATAAAAAAAGTAAATTTTAAAAATGGTATTGGGAAAATTGGACAGATACATGCAAAAAAAATGAAACTAGAACAACAACTTACACCATGCACAAAAATAAACTCAAAATAGATAAAGAACTTAAACATAAGACGGGAAACTACAAAAATACTAGAGGAATCCATAGGCAGCAAAATCTCGACATATGCCAAAGCAATTTGTTCACTGATACTGCTCCTAGGGCATTGAAAACTAAAGAGAAAATAAACAAATGGGACTACATCAAAATACAAATCTTTTTCACAGCCAAAGAAACCATCAACAAAACAACAAGAAAACCCCCTGTATGGGAGAACATATTTGCCAATGTTATCACCATTAAGGGTATAATCTCCCACATTTACAGGGAACTCATGCAACTTAACAAAAGGAAGATAAACAACCCAATCAAAAAATTTGCAAAGGACCTAAATAGACACTTTTTGAAATAAAACAGAAGAAAGGCCAAGAGACATATGAAAACATGCTCAAAGTCACTAATCATCTGAGAGATGCAAATCAAAATGACAATGTGGTACCATCTCACACCTGTCAGAATGGCTATCATCAACAAATCAACAAATGACAAGTGCTGGGGAGGATGTGGAGAAAAAGGAACCCTCATGCACTGCAGGTGGGAATGCAGACCGGTGCAGCTACTGTGGAGAACATTATGGAGTTTCCTCAAAAAATTAAAAATGGAATTCCCATTTGACCCAGTAATCCCACTTCTAAGAATATAGAAACTTTCAAGAAACCAGAAACAACAATTAGAAAAGATATATGCACCCCTATTTCATAGAAGCACAATTCACCATAGCTAAGATTTGGAAAGAGCCTAAGAGGCCCGTCAGTAGATGAGTGGATTATAAAACTGTGGTAATCTACTCGATGGAATACTATGCTGTGGTAAAAAAGGAGTTCTTACCATTTGCAACAGCATGGATGGAACTGGAGAGCACTATGCTAAGTGAAATAAGCCAGTCAGAAAAAGATAAATATCACATGATCTCACTCATTTATGCAATATAATGAACAACATAAACTGATGAACAAAAACATATCCAGAGACAGAAACATTGATCAGACCATCAAACCTCAGAGGGAAGGTAAGGTAGGGTGGGGATAAGGGGGAGAGATCAACCAAAGGACTTACATGAATGCATATAGGCTTAACCAATGGACACAGACAACAGCGAGGGGGGGAGGGGGCATGAGTGGGAGGTGATGGCGGGGTAATGTGGGGATAAGGACACATATGTAATAACTTAATCAATAAAGAAATTTTTAAAAAAGAAAGCAGATCTTCTCTTTTGAAACACCTCACTGCCTGTTAACTTTCTAAATCCCTGATACCACTGTTCTGTGATGAAAAGATTGGCAGTGAGACCTCTAACCCCATGCCTTGTCCTTAATGTCGTTCACAATCTGATCACGTACCTGAGCCCCAGGATCCAGAAGAAATTTCTTTCCCGGTCCTTCAGAAAGTCACCTCAATGTCTCAAGGTGATTCGGCCGTGCTCCTCCACCAACTGTCGGTAACAGCTACACTTCAGTCAAGCGGGTACTCTGTTTGCCAGAGCTTCCACCTATTGCCTGCTGGAGGAACTTTTTTTTTTTCACAGTCTGAAATCAAAGACCTTTCATAGGAAAACATGCAATGTGTCTGTTTCACATATTATGAAATCTCACATCTATTTGCAGCTGAACATTGCCTCACCCAAGAGAACTCCATGTTATATTTGCAAGAGACAGGTCCCAACATGACATGCCTTAGGCTGAGATGATATCTGAGCTCAGGAGACTTTCTATATGTGTTTTCACTTGGTTCTTTCCTTGCCATCATGAGAATGCTGGGACGAACCCAAGGGGAATTTTGTTCTTATTAAGTTATATGCCCTTTATGTTATCTCTGTAAACACAATTTAGAGTTTCCCCCTACTCATCCAACCCTACTGAACTCTTTTCTACTTCCCGATACCAGTGCTGTTTTCTTCCTTAAAACCATATTACATGTAATTTTGAGAAGAGCAGAGACAAGCACCTGGAAAATAATATTACAAACTTTTTAAATTAACCAAACAATGGATTTTTTAAATTAAGCCTCCTGGATGAGGCTTAGGTAGCCTTCTGGTGGAAATTATTTGGTCCATAGGGGACTTTTAAGGATTGTGTTCTAAAAAGGGGCCTGAGCCCTGGCTGGTTTCGCTCAGTGGTTAGAGCAGCAGTTCTCAAACTGTGGGTCGCAACCCCTTTGGGGATCGGACGACCCTTTCACAGGGGTCGCCTAAGACCATCGGAAAACACATATATAATTATATATTGTTTTTGTGATTAATCACTATGCTTTAATTATGTTCAATTTGTAACAATGAAAATATATCCTGCATATCAGATATTTACATTACGATTCATAAAAGTAGAAAAATTACAGTTACGAAGTGGTAACGAAAATAATTTTGTGGTTGGGGGTCACCACAACATGAGGAACTGTATTAAAGGGTCGCAGCATTAGGAAGGTTGAGAACCACTGGGTTAGAGCATCATCCTAGGAACTGAAAGGTCATAGGTTTGAATCTAGTCGAGGGTAAGTACCTGGGTTGCAGGTTCAATCTCCAGGCCAGATCAGGGTGCATGAGGGAAACAACCAATCAATGTGTCTCTCTCATGTTGATGTTTCTCTCTTTGTATCTCTCCCTCTCCCTTGCACTCTCTCTAAAAATCAATGGGGGGGGGGATATCCTCAAGTGAGGATTAACCAAATAAATAAACAAATAAGTAAACAAATAAGTAAATAAATAAATATTTTAAAGGGGGCCTGCACATAGGCCACTAGTACCACAAAGCACAGGTGTAAAATGAGGCTATGGAGGCCATAACTTATAAGCTGATATGCATTGTCTCCAGATTTCAAACCACAACCAGGGTTTTGTGAAGCAACTCAGTACCAGGAAGCCCCAAATCTTTCTATGGTAGGGGTCTCATGTAGAATTGTTCATATAAATCTATTCTAGCTATATAACTAGACTTAACCTTTTAACCTAAAATTTCCTACTCCCAGTTTCCACCAAAATCTGATGCTACTCTTAGATAAAATCATCATTAATAAGCAATGAAGATAGGCAGATACTTCTTGTCTGTGACAACTCACAGAGCCATGGTTTTTTAACATCAGATATCTTTAGTTAATAGATTCTACACCATTTATCAAGGGTAATAAGTCTGAAGATAAGCATCCAGTCGATCCAGACCAACTGAAATTAACCAAATGCTATAAATAAACATATTCTTTCCTACCTTCCATCTGTAACATTAGATCTACCTCTTTCTGATGATGAGCATAAATTACCCCTACCAATATACTGGGGTAACTACCAACTTTCCTTAATTGCTTTTTTCTTAACATCAGAAACCCAAACACTGTATAGAACTTTTGATTCCAGCTATGATGAAGTAACAAAGGTGGGAGATAATGTCATTAAACAATAATAAAGCAAGAAAAATTTGCAAAATAATCTGTTTTAAATTTTAGAAAACAAATACAAGAAAATCAGTGAGTCAAGTCCTAAAATTGCCTCAGCTTTCTGGAGGTAATTTTTTATTGTGGGCAAAGGAACAGGGAACACAAACAAAACCCCAATAGGCCTGACTGAATTGAGAATACATGCTATGTCTCAGGGAGGCCAAGGTGCAGGAAAATGTAAGGCTGACTTTCAGAAAGAAGACAGCTATGTATAAAAATAGTTCCAGACCTCTTCAAATAAAGCCCTTTGAAAAGTGTCTGACTATTCAATAGCACATATGAAAACTAGGCAAAGAATGATCAACATTGCCTTAATGCGAGCACCAGACAAAGACAAAACAAGAAAACTACAGACTAATATCCCCTATGAACATTCATACAAAAATTCTTCAAAAAATACTAGCAAAGAGAATTTAGTAGGATAGTAAAAGGATTATACATCATGGTCAAGTGGACGTTGTTCCTGGATTACAAGAATGGTTCAACATAAAAATATGATTGATCAAAGCAATACAACACATTAACAAAATGAAAGGAAAAAAACATATGATCATCTCAATTGATGGAGAAAAATCATTTGACAAAATTCAATCTTCTTGCATAATAAAAGTACTCAATAACTAGGAATAAAAGGGAACTACCTCGAGATAATAAAAGCCATATCTGAAAAAACCACAGTAAACATTGTATTCAGTAGTGAAAGATGAAAAGTCTTTCCTTCAAAATCAGGAACAAGGTATGGATGACCACTTTTGCCATTTCTATTAAACATAGCACTGGAAGTCCTAACCAGAGGAATTAGGCTATAAAAATAAATAAAAGGTATTCATATTGTAAAGAAGTAAAATTATCTCTGGTCATACATTATATGATTATAAATGTAGAAAACCCTAAAGATCCACCAAAAAACTGTTTGAAATAATATATGAATTTAGCAAAGAAGTGTATGCAAAATCAGCACACAAAAATCAGTTACATTTCTACATGCTAGCTCTGAACAATATGAAAAGAAAATTTGAAAAAAAAAACACACATTCCATTTACAACAGCATCGAAAAGAATAAAATACTCAGGAATTAATCAAGGAAGTGAAAAACTTGTACAATAAAAACTAAAAAACATTTCTGAAAGAAATTAAAGACATAACTACATGGTAATGCATTCTCTGAGATCATGGATTGGAAGAGTTAATATTGTTAAGATATTAATCCTACCCAAGGCGATCTATAGATTCAATGCAATTCCCATAAAAATATCAATGGTTTTTTTTGTAGGAATAGGAAAACCTATTCTAAAATTATATGGAATCTCAAGGTACCTCAAATAGCCAAAACACTATGCAAAAAGAAGAACAAAATTGGAAGAATCACACTTCATGATTTCAAATCTATAGTAATCCAAACAATGTGAAACTGGCATAAAGACCAATGGAAGAGAATAGAGAGCCTAGAAACAGACCCTCATATATATGATCAAATGATGACAGAAAAGAGTGCTAAGATCATTCAATGATGAAAGGAGAGTCTTTTGAACTGTTAATGCTGGGAAAACTAGATATCCACATGCAAAAGAATGACATTGGACTTTAGCTTTGCACATACAAAAATCAATAAAATGGATTACAGACCTATGTAAGCTAAAATTATATGACTCTCACATGAAAACCTAGGGGAAATTTCATGATATTAAACTTGATAATGATTTTTTGGTTATGATGCCAAAAATACAGGCAAAAAAAGAAAAAAATGATATGTTTGGCCACATCAAAATTAAACTGTGCATCGAAGGACAAAATTAACAGAGTGAAAAGCAACCCATGGAATGGATAAAAGTATTTGTAAATCACATACTAATAAAGATTAATATCCAGAGTATATAAAAGATTCCCAAAATAGCAGCAAATTATTCAAAAATAGGCAAAAAATTGAATAGACATTTCTTCAAGGAAGATATACCAACAGCCAGTAAGTACATCCAAGGATGTTTAACATCATTAATCAGTAGAGAAATACAAAAAAACTCCACCACTTCTTACCCATCAGGATAGCTACTATCAAAAAAACAAAACAGAAAATAAGTGTGGCAATGATGTGGAGAAATAGAAACTCTTGTGCATTGTGGTGGGAACATAAATGGCACAGCCTCTATAGACAACAGTATGGAAGTTCCTGAGAAACTTAAAAATAGAATTACCATAGGATCCAAAATTTTCATTTCTGGGAATGTTTGCAAAAAATAAAAAGAAAAAGAAAAGAAAAGAATTAAAGCATGATCTCGAAGAAATGTCATACACCTATGTTTGTTGATAACTGCATTATTCATAGTAGCTAATATATAGATATTCTTCCCCTTAGGATGGGATCATGTCCCAATAAATTCATCTTAAGTTGAAAATATCATTAAGTTGAAGATTCATTTAATGCACCTAACTTACCAAACATCATAACTGCCCTGGCTGGTGTAGCTCAGTAGGTTGGGCATCATCCCATGCACCGAAAGGTTCCCGGTTCAATTCCTGGTCTGGGCACATGCCTAGGTTTCGGGGTCAATCCGTGGTTAGGGACATGCAGGAGGCAGCTGATCGGTGTTTCAATCTCACATCGATGTTTTTCTCTCTAAAAATCAATTAAAAATCTTTTAAAAACTAAACCCAAACATCATAATTTAGCTTAGCCTACCTTAAATGTGTACAGAACACTTGTATTAGCCTACAGTTGGGCAAAATCATCTAACACAAATCCTATTGATAATGCCCAGTTTCAAGAGAAAGTATCATACTGCATATTACCAGACCGAAAAAGGATAAAAATTCAAAATTTGAAGTATGGTTTCTACTGAATGCATTTTACTTTTGCACCATCCAAAAAATCATAACTCAAATCATCTAAGTTGGCAACCATCTGTAAAAGTAACCCAAATGCTCACTGGTGAAACAAGGAAAGCAAAATGTGGTATCTGCATTCAATGCAATATTTTTCAGCTTAATTCTGAAATATGTTATGACATGGAGGAATCTTGAGGACATAGTGATCAGACAAGAAGAAGAAATAAAAGGCATCCAAATTGGGAAAGAAGAAGTAAAATTATAATTATTCACAGAAGACATGATGTTGTACACAAAAACCCTAAAGACTCCATCAAAAAACTACTATAATTAATAGATGAATTTGGCAATGTAGCAGGATACAAAATTATCACCCAGAAATCTATGGCTTTTTTATATACCAATAATGAACTCACAGAAAGAGAAACTAAAAACAAACAAACAAAAAAAACCCATTTACCATTGCAACAAAAAAATTAAGATACCTAGGAATAAATTTAACCAAGGAGTTAAAGGACCTGTACTCAGAAAATGACAGGATGCTGAAAAAAGAGATAGAGGAAGACTAAACAAATGGAAGAATATACCGTGTTCATGGATTAGTAGAATCAACATCATCAAAATGTCCATACTACCCAAAGCAATCTATAGATTCAATGCAATCCCCATTAAAATACCAACGGCATACTTCAAAGGCCTAGAACAAACTCTCCAAAAATTCATCTGGAATAAAAAAGACCTTGAATAGCTTCAACAATCTTGAGGAAGAAGAACAAAGTTGGAGGGATCACAATACCAGATATCAAGCTATATTACAAAGCCAGTGTCCTCAAAACTGCCTGGTACTGGCACAAGCACAGAAATATAGACCAATAGAACAGAATAGAGGACCCAGAGAGCGACCCAAGCCATTATGCTCAATTAATATTTGACAAAGGAGGCAAGATCATACAATGGAGTTAAGACAGTCTCTTTAGTAAACGGTTTTGGGAAAATTGGACAGATACATGCAGAAAATGAAACTAAACCACCAACTTACACCATTCACAAAAATAAACTCAAACTGGATAAAGGACTTAAACTTAGATGGGAAACCATAAAATCCTAGAAGAAGCCATAGGCAGCAAAATAGCAGATATTTGTCATAGCAAAATCTTTACCCATACGGCTCCTAGGGCAAAGGAAACTAAGGAGAAAATAAACAAGTGGGACTACAACAAAATAAAAAGCTTCTGCGCAGCAAAAGAAACCATCAACAAAAACCAAGAAAGCCCACTGCATGGGAGAACATATTTGTCAATGTTATCTCCGATAAGGGTTTAATCTCCAAAATTTGTAGGGAACTCATACAACTTAACAAAAGGAAGATAAACAATCCAATAAAAAAATGGGCAAAGGACCTAAATAAATACTTTTCAAAAGAGGACATTCAGAAAGCCAAGAGACATATGAAAACATGCTCAAAGTCACTAATCATCCAAGAGATGCAAATCAAAACAACAATGAGGTACCATCTCACACCTGTCAGAATGGCCATCATCAACAAATCAACAAACGACAAGTGCTGGAGAGGATGTGGAGAAAAAGGAACACTCATGCACTGCTGGAGGGAATGCAGACTGGTGAAGCCACTGTGGAATACAGTATGGGTTTCCTCAAAAAATTAAAAATGGAACTCCCATTTGATGCAGTAATCCCACTTCTAGGAATATATCCCAAGAAAACAGAAACACTAACCAGAAAGGATATATGCACCTCTATGTTCATAGCAGCACAATTCACCATAGCTAAGATTTGGAAACCGCCTAAGTGCCCATCAGCAGATGAGTGGATTTGAAAACTGTGGTACATATACGCAATGGAATACTATGGTGCTATAAAAAAGAAGGAATTCTTACCATTTGCAACAGCATGGATGGAACTGGAGAGCATTATGCTAAGCGAAATAAGCCAGTCAGAAAAAGATAAATACCACATGATCTTACTCATTTGTGGAATATAATGAACAACATAAACTGATGAACAAAAAGTCATAGAAGCATCAAACAGACTGTCCAACCTATGAGGGAAGGTGGAGGATGAGGGGGTAAGAGATCAATCAAAGGACTTGTATGCATGCATGTGAGCATAACCAATGGACAAAAGCAGGGGGCTGGGAGAGAGAGGGGGCAAATACTGGGGGTGGAGGCGCCTGGGGAGAGGTCAATGGGGGGAAAAGGAGACTTATGTAATACTATAAACAATAAAGAATTTAAATTAAAAAATCTATTGGCACAGAAATATACACAGTATCATTCACAATGAACGGCATAACAAACAGGAGTAAGGGTAAATCTAAGGTATTTATAGAACAAGAGAAAGAGTACAGCTTTTAGAGACTGGGGATCTGCTTTGGAATCCCACCATGTGATCAGGAATAAAACATAAAATATTTGAGTCTGTTTCATTATCTTTTGAGTAGGGATATAGGTAACAACTGTTCAGCCAAGCCTCTATGTGCATAAAAATGAAATATTTTCTTAAGAAACTAGATACTCTAGGGCAATGGATAAAGATGCACAATTCCTGGTAATAGAAAAATATGGCAATACAAAAAGATGATTACACAAAGTTCCACCCACATAATACAATTAAAGAGTTACTAATATTCCATTGTATGTACATATCACACTGTCTTTATTCATTTTTCTGTTGATGAATATTTGGGTTTTTACATACTTGGTTATTGTGAATAATGCTGCAATGAACACAGGACTGCAGACATCTCTTTAAGGTCCCGACTTCAATTCTTTTAGATATAGACCCAGAAATCCTATTGGTGAATCGTAGATTGTTCTATTTTTAATGTTTTGTGGGATATCCATATTGTTTTTCATAGTTGCTGCAACATTTGACATTCCTGCCAATAGCGTACAAAGATTTAAATTTCTCCACAACCTTTATGGAAATGCTGCCTTTTGCAATAACACGGATGAATCTGGAGGACATTATACGAAGTGAATGAAGTTAGTCATGCGAGTACAAATACTTCATGACTCCTCTTACAGGAGGGGTCTAAAATAGTTTAACTGACAGAAGCAGAGAATGCATAGTGGTTGCCAGGGGTTACTTGGAAAGAGGTTGGAGAAATAAGGAGTTTATTCAATGTGTTTAAGTTATGCTAAATAAATAAATTCTAGAGCTCTAATGTACAAAATGGTGCCTATAGTTAACAATGTAGAATCATGCACCTCAAAATTTGTTAAAAGGGTAGGGCTCATGTTAAGTGTTTTTACCCCAAAAATACACACACATAAACACACACACACATGCACACACACACACACACACACTAAACAAAAAAAGGGGGGACAGGACGAAACTCTGGTGAGTATTGGCCATGTTACCTTGATTGTCATTACAGATCACAGCTTTTGCATTTGCCAAAACTCATCAGATTGTACACATTAAATATGTTCTTTATATATCAATTGTACTTCAATAAAGTTCTTTTTTAAAAGTTAGTAGTTAAATTGCAAGTGCTTGTTCCCCAAAGTTATTGACAGAGATGTTGCCTATTGGTACTGACAAAGATTCTTTGCTTGATTAAAATTTATTCAGGGTCTTGAAACTTCTCCTATGCCCATTGTGCACTTCCTTATAAAAATCCAGTTTCAGCAAAAACTCTGCTAAGTCAGTTTTACTGGAATCCCCCACCCGCAATATCTGATCACCCTCAATGTCTGACCAGTGACTTCCTCCATCATCCCCCATGATGTCTAATCACCCAGACATGTCTTCAGCAAAGAATCCTGTCAGGTTGGTTTAGACAGGAACCCCCATACTCCTGAGGTTTCTTCTTAGTAATTTTCCATGGACTGATATCCACCCTGCTCCTTGGCTGTAAATTCCTACTTGTCCATGCTGCCTTTGGAGTTGAGCCCAGTCTCTCTCTCCCACTGTAAAAATACCACTGCAGTGGTTCATATACCAATCATAAGGTGCTGATTAAAGAGGTTAAGATACTTGTTTGAAGTCACAGCTGTTAAGTAGCTGAGTGGGCACTGAAATTTAGGTTTGTCTAACTCCACCAATCAGGTTTTAAGCCATAATTGGTTTGAAAAGAGATATACAGAGAAAACATCCTGGCTGGGAGCCCCATGAGAAGTAAGAGAATTCTGCTAGTGAAGAGTGCCAGCTCCTGTAGAGCTTTAGGGGTGTGTCTGTGTATCTATTTATCATCCATTCATTAAGATTCAATTCCGGGAACCATGGTGGCCACCTGGGGAGAGCATCTACATTGGCAAAGCAGATGGCTCCTGGGAACTGCCTGGAATTTCCTTCCTCCCCCACATGCATCACAAGGCCTTCATGCCTCTCCCACCCCCTTTGCTAATGTCAAAGCTTTGACAGTCATGATTCAAGATTTCACCCCCACCATCCCCAGAAATGAAAATGGAAGATCGATAAAAGATCAATATCATGTACTTTTCTAGAAGTAAAATCTGATAGCATGAAGATCTTTCATGCTAACAAGAAAATTCAATCCTAGCTTGTTTGGCTCAGTGGATAGAGCATCAGCCTGCTGACCAAAGGGTCTCAGATTCGATTCCAGTCAAGGGCATGTACCTTGGTTGTAGGCTTCTCTCCAGCCCAGGCCCTGGTCAGGGCTCATGCAGGAGGCAACCAATCGATGTGTTTCTCTCACATCGATATGATGTCTCTCTCTGTCTTTCCCTCTCTTACACTCTCTCTAAAAATCAATGGAAAAATACCTTTGGGTGAGGAAAAGAAAGGAAGGAAGGAAGGAAGGAAGGAAGGAAGGAAGGAAGGAAGGAAGGAAGGAAGGAAGGAAGGAAAGAAGAGGGAGAGTGGAATGGAGAGAGGGAGGGAGGGAGGGAGGAAGGAAGGTAGAAAAAAGAAGGAAAGAAAGGAAATTCAGTCATTCTTTCAATAACTAGGTATTGTCTATGTGTCTGGATTTATGCTAGTGTGGATAAAAAAGGAGGGTGTTCTATGAAAAGTAACCTCACAGGGTGATATTATCATAAATTCCTAACTGGGATGGTCACAGTTGGTAATCACATCTCTGGTATATAACTTTTAGTTAAATTGTTTATCTTTGCCCTGGCCAGTTTCTCTCAGTGGTTAGAGCATTGGCCAGAGGACTGAAGGGTCCCAGGTTTCATTCCTGGTCAAGGGCATGTACTTCCTTTGCAGGCTTGATCCTCAGCCCCCAACCGGGGTGCTTGCAGGAGGCAATCTTCTCACATGGATGTTTCTTGCTCTCTCTGTCCCTCCTCCTCCCTTCCCACCACTCTCTCTTTAAGAAAATCAATGGAAAAGATATACTAGGGTGAAGATAAAAAAAAAAGTTTATCTTCGCCTTAAGCAAGCAATGTCCAGTGTT
>NW_005871085.1:4158400-4168372 GCF_000147115.1 Myotis lucifugus
AGTGTTTCTGTACATCTAGGTTAACACACCTTTGAAGTAACGCTGTAAACACCTACAAAAGAGCACATAACTACCTTGTTATTGAATCCTCACCTTTTTCTCACACCTTCATGCAATCTTCCTATGTCCCCTCCTTAATTTCAAGAGCACAAGAGAAGCTGTGAAGCTGCTCTTCTCCAGAGCATTTGAGATCTTGCTCCCCAGCATATGCCCTCAGTTTGGCTCAAGTAAACTCTTCTAAAAATTCTCGACAGGTTTAGATGTTCTTACATTGATACCTGCTTATTCGATATTTAAATTTAATTGGGAGTCTTGCATTTTATCTAATAACAGAACTGGAGAGTTCAGGGCGGCAGACACTCCTGTTATCGCTGTTTCTGAACCCTCCTCCCTTGTTATCACAGGAGTAATAGAAACTACAGGACCGTCTCTCACCAGACACTTCGTTCCCTTGCTCCTCCCTCAGATGGTAACACCAAGTTCAGGCTTGACTCTCCCACCTGTATGAGCTATGGCTACATCAAATATTCAAAAAGACAGCCATGGTTCCTCAGGCTTAACATAAATAATTATGTAATGAGGGCATGTACTATAGGATCCAGCTTACAGTTGGGTAAAGAAAATTATTCCTAATCAGCAAGTTGTCTTTATCACGTACCTGGATTTGTGTTAAATTAAATACTTGGGAGAAGCAAATGAAGAAGACTTAATTCTTGCCCTTGCGAACCCAATATTCATATTGTGGAGACTCAGTTTATGTGTCACTCACACAGTGAGGAAGTGCCCAGGATGTGGATCCATGTTGGAATCCATGTGAGTTATCAGGGGAGTGGGGATGCCAATGAGGAAGGAAGGAATAGGCTAGCGGGAACCGACGGATGATAAAATTGCCTTTGTAGGGGGATCTCTGCAAAGCAGAAATAAATAAATCTATGTAGAGACAAATGAAAGTTGAGACAACAAATGACATAAAAGATAAAATTTCCTTGCAATATTACCTGCTAAACAGCAGAAATCTTACTGATGCACATTCTTTTTTGACATCCTGCCTTTGGTTGATGAAAGTAATGCTGCTACAAACATCTCGTACCTCGTACCTGTTTTTAAGCACACCTGTGAGTACATAGGCAGGAAATATTCCTATGGGTAGAACTGTTGATCAAGGTTATGTGCTATTTTATTTTCTTGAAAATGTTCTGAAATAGTCACCAATATACATTTCCACCAGAGCACATGTAAGCTTGCCAGGTGGGTCACTATGTCAGACATTACAGGTGTTACAGGTATTCCAGGTACCAGAGCTCTTTATCTTTTCCGAAGTTACAGATGAGAATTCTCATAGTGATTATATTTTACCTTCTTATTGAGTGAAACTGAGTATCTTCCCCCAAAATTGTATTTCTTTTTTCTCTGATGCCTGCATGTGTCCTTCCTCCAGGTCTCCTTTGCACAGTTGATCGTTCTTTTGTTGATTTTTAAGAACTTTTCAGGTTTGGACATTTCTTGCGTCGACACAGATGATGTTATGATGAGCAAAATCAGGCCAATCCCTGCTCTCTGGAGATCATTGGGAAGAACATGAATATTTGAGACTACGAAGCAAGGGATGGGGATGGGGGTCCCTGGACAAGCCAGGCAAAGGCCATGCAGTGGCAGGGAGCACAGCGCCACCAGGAAATGGAAGGCCATAGTGAGGGGAGTGCAGAGGGCGGAGAGGAGGAGCTTTGAGGCAAAATGAAGCTGTAGGCAGAGCACGAAGGGCCTAGTAAGCTTTATTCACATTCCTGGTTTTAAGCAGAGTGTGGGGTTTGGGCGTGACCTGCTCAGAGTGACATCTGGAATGTTCTCGCTGCTTTAGGGTAGAGGCTGGGTGGGTGGAGGGAGGAGAGGACATGCCTCGCCCTCCCCTGGACAGAGCAGGGTGAGTCCTTCACCCCCACGCCAGAGCAGCTCCCTGTCTTTTCCTCTGCCCATGTTTGATCCCTGCCTAGTGCTGCTTTGGGTAGAACCCTTCTCTCCTCTCTTCATACCCTGAAGCCTGATCAATACATCCTGGTTTTGCCCGGCCAGTGTGGCTCAGTGGTTGAGCATCGATCTAGGAACCAGGAGGTCTCAGTTCGATTCCAGGCCAGGGCACATGCTGGGCTGCAGGCTCAATCCCCAGTGTGGGGCAGCCGATCAATGATTCTCTTTCATCACTGATGTTTCTATGTCTCTCTCCCACTCCCCTTCTCTCTGAAATCAATAAAAATATACTTTTTAAAAATCCTGGCTTTCATAGTCCTCTCTTAAATTGCCTGCCTAGCAATTTTACACTTCTGGGAAGTATTCCTAGCCAAATAACCAGAGGTACAGTAAAGCAAGATCTGCATTTAGGGGGGAAAGTACCTCAAAACCACCCTCTTCCCCTCTTCCTTAGTTCTTCTAATGTTTTTAACTGAAACATTCTCAACACATTCTTTTTCCACCAGTAAAGCCAGGGTATCACTGGGTTTACTTGCAGTCAGGGATCCCTCTTCACACTGTAAGTCACTAGTTTTTGTGGTCCCCACTGAAGTAGAGAGCATGAAAGTTATTCTATCTGGCTCTAAAGATAATCTGATGAGAGGAATGCAAGGCAGTGAGATCAGTGGTTCATTCACGTGGTTCTCTCTATGAAGCACACACACAAATCTCTCCATCCTCTGACCTCAACCTCACTGTTATTTTAACTAGATTGGGATGAGAGACATGCAAGGGGAGGAGCATTTTACTCAAGTTTGCACAAAAAGTAAGGTGAGGAATAGAACAATCAAACGTGGATTTGACTGACTCGGAAGGCCTGGCTCTCTCCTCTTGCTCCGATTCTTCCTGAAACCTCCCATGGGGTAGGAATCTGATCCACTTTCCTCTGAAGCAAGGGAAGGGGTAGTGGAGTGCTAGGCGGTGGGTGAAAGCCGGAGCTGGTGAGTGGGGAGAGAGCTTTTGTCATGAACAGCACCTGCCTTTGCCCAGCACCATCAGTGAAATGATAATGAGCTGTGGTGGACACAGGCCTGAGTCTCTGAGATTCAGAAAGAATGTGTGGCTTCACAGAGTAGGTAAATTCAGAGAAAGCCAGCCACATAGATACTTTGAATTTCAGAATTTTACAGAAACTTAGAGCATTTCAAGGAGTTTCAGAACATTTGAGAGATAGTCACAGTTTCCAAAAGTTTCAAAGAGATATAGAAAACTGTGTACATTTGCATATTTTCAGAAAGATATTGGGGAAGTTACACAGAGAACCTGAAACACAATTCAAGTTTGAGAGAAGAGAAATGGAGTCAGAGATATTTGACACTGGCTCCTGCGTGCCGTGAATGCCTGGGAATTTTCGACATTCTGCTTCACATTAAAAAGCCCAGTAAGTCCCTCATTTATCTTCAGATAGTGTATGTGGAAGTTTAGCTCGAATACAACATAAGAGAGGGAGGGAGGGAAGAAAGGACAGTCCCTTGGTGGTTTCTGCCCAGAGGGACAGTGGGATGAAAGATCCTAAATTTTGTCCTTGTTCTCCCCCTTGTGGCCATCTCTTGTACTGCAGCTTCTGAAAAGTGCAACCTTTCCATGTCCTGGGACACGCAAGGGTGTGAATTTCCTGCTTACCACGCCAAGGCCTTACAAGAGAATTCGCGCATAAATAACTCTGCTCTCTGAATTCCTACGTCACTTTGAATATTTGCGTGCATTTGTCCTGCGTTTGACAGTTACCACCAAGAGAGTGCTTCCCATGGGCCTAGAAGTGAGCAAAGGTTTTATATCTTCTCCTTCATATTCACAACTATCAAGCCAGGTGTCCGGAGACATGAGCTCAAAAGAGGTGAGGTGCCTTACCTAAGGTCACAAGGTTAATAAGATGAAGTGTTGTCATTCAAAGCTATATCTGTTTTACTTCAAATCCATCATGCTCTTCTCTGCTCCAACTCTGAGCTCTCCAGATAATTTCTTTAAAGGACAGGGCCCAGTCTCCACTTAATTTCCCTCAGTCACAAGGTCAGATAAACAGTCTAATATTTTTAAATGATAGCGATTAAAAACTAGTTAATCAGTTATTGATTGATCATGTATTGATCATTATTGATCAGGGCCAGGTTGAAGTCAGTGACTGGCTAGAAAGTCATCTAAGGACATGTCAGATGATTTTCCTTAAACTAATAGGCTCTCTGAGGCCAGTGAGGTACAGCACACCTCTACTTGCTGCAGGTTACAAAGGCAATTTTTTTTTTCAAATCACATTTGCCACGTCAGAATGCAGGGGAGCCCAGAGCTTCCAGAGATAATCCCTGCGGGGAGGGAAAGGACAGGTGGGTGTCTCAGTCTAACCAGAGTTCAGAGTCTTGGTTTCATACAACGGAGTCTAATAGGCATTACCATCTGACAAGGGGCAGATCCTTCCCTCAGTGAGTTTGCCTCTTTCCAGTTGGTGGGGCATTTTCCTGCCAGCTCTTAGCTACAGAATGATGCCCAGCTGGCGGGTCAGGGCTGGCCTGGCAGACAGTGAACACTGGCCAGGGGTCTGGAGAGCCACCCAACAAAGCACCCAGCTGGGGAGATCCTGCCTGGATATGGGAGACCTGTGCTCACGTCCTGCACTGCCACCTGCTGGCCTTCTGACCTCGGACAAGTGACCTGACTATGAGCCTGTTTTCTCACATGAAAAATGAGAACTTGGCTTCCATGAGAAGAGAACTAATATGTCCCGATCTCAAAGCCCGTAATCTCAGCTGTTCCACTCCACACTAGTTGTAAACATGACTGTCCTTTGTTTACACCATGAACGCAACCAAATTCTCCAACCCCATTTCCTGTCCCAGACCGAATACTAGAGTTTGGAAGGGACCTAAAATTGTATGCCATGCACCTCAAAGGGTTAGATGCCTGTCTCCTGCCTGTGTTCAAAACTCTCACATCACATAGCACACTGTATTCTAAGAGTCTGCTTAAGGACCGCCCCAATCACACCAGGGGGTCCTTGAGAGGGACTGGGTCTGGTTTCTCTGAGCCCTCAGCACCAAGTGCACACCCAGCAGGTGTCCTTGAGGGAATTGTGAGGAAGGAGCCCACCTCCATGATTCCAGGCAGCCCTGGGGCAGGAGGACAAGGGGAAAGAACAACAGCACTAGCCTTGTAGCTGGGAGCCTCGGGCTCCATCTCAGGCCTGCAGACACTAACTGTGAGGCCGGGAAACGTGCTGGCATCTCAGGACCTCAGCTCCTTCAACTGTGAAGTGGGGGATAATGGCCCTGATTCCTAAGCACCTCTTAATGGTCAGCAGAGAGTTCTGGTAAAATCTGGAAATGACATTTCAGAATAACTGGGCAGAACCACTGGCTTTACTCCATCTCCTTTTGATGTGGAAAGTTTATTTTGTCTAAGTCCTGGCTCTCTGTGGTTCACATGAAACGACATTATCTTTAGTTCTTTGTATATTATGTACAAATTAGAAAATGAAAATTTGTGAATAACACTGTGTAAAATCCATAATAATAAAGCATAATAACCAAATTGACCGAACGGCTGAACAGCAGAACAACCGTACGGACTACCACGCTATGACTGGCAGCAGGACAGCCAGCTGACAGAGTGGGGCGATCGATCCCAGGGCTCCCAAACTGTGAGAGGGCACAGGCTGGCCTGAGGGCCCTCCCTCCCCGCCCCCCTGCACAGTGCACAAATTTCATGCACTGGGTCTCTAGTTAAAAATAAAAAGCCAATCATTCAGAATGTCCAGCTTTTAGCTTGGGGTATAAATTTTAAATCAGGGATAATGGGTGATGATAGTAAGAAAACAGTTCGGCATTTGTACTATAAAGTGTAGTATGGCTGGCATTCCCCAGCATCCATTCTTTTCCATTAATCAACAAGAATAAAATTCAGATTCTTGACAGAGTAGAGACCACCCAAAATAATGACGGTATTTCCCATCCTTCCTTGCAGCTAGAAGTGACCATGTGACTAAGTGCAATTTCTAGGAAACGTTCACTGGAATACAGAGGCAATGGCTGGAGTCCAAGCAGCCTTTTTAAACACTGAGGTGGAAGATGGTGGAGCAGTGAGGTAAAGGAGTTGAGGTCCCTTAAAATATTGTGAACTACCAGGCTAGTCCTGTTCTGTTCAACTTCAGACTTTGACATGAACAAACTCTCTCTTGTTTAAGCTACTTTTAACTTGGGTGTGTTTCATCATCTCAGCTAGGGCAGGTGGCTCTGACAATGACAATTTGGATGCATTTGGGTTATTTTCAGAGGAAAGGAGGGAACCGACATAAGCTGCATCATTCATTTATTTGATGACAGTGTGAGGGTCTGCAGTGTGCCAGGCATGCGCCATGTGCTAGGGACAGAAATGCTCCCGATAAGGCCCCTGCCTTCCAGGACCCACCACTAGCAGGGGAAACAGATGAGCCATCCTAACACAGGCATAGGAGTTATAATGGGGAAACACAGCACGCCTGGGAGCCATGTAGCTCAGAATCTAGGGAAGGACTGACACGGTATCGACGGGGTGGGGACAGGACCATGAGCCCAGCCCAGGCTCCAACTCCCGTTGCTGACCACAGGCGCCCCTGAGTCTCCCCAGCCAATTTCATGTGAATGGCAGCAGAGAACAGGGCCTGTTTCTCTTCTTCCCAGGGTCCCATGCTCATGGGAGAGCCTGGCCGGAGTGGCCACCAGGACTGTTTTCTGAAGACGTGGCAAGGGGGGTGGTATTAACTCAGGCATGAAGCCCACGCCCCCTCGCCCACTGCCAACCCCACTTGGGGCATCTCTGGGCTCCGGAATTTGTCAGAACCAAGGACGTCTCCAAGCGGCTTGACTGTCTCAGGGTGAAAACGGGCGCAGAGCCACACGGGACGTCCTCTCCCACATGGCTAATCACAGCACAGCGCTGCCCAGTGACAGTACCGCCATGCCGGGCCAGGCGCCCGCGCTGCACACACTCCCCTTGTACCTTGAGAGGACCCTGTGGGGTGAACTTAGTTCTCCCCCTTTCATATGCAAGGGAACTGAGGCTGCGAGAGGGACCGTAAGCAGGCTACCCTCTCGGGGCTGATGGGTGCCGGGCAGGTGTGGGCCCAGGTGGACCTGATGTAAGGCCTGTGGACTCTGAGCCCCCATTTTCTTCTGCTTTTCAATCACAGCTCCAGCTGGATCCCACTTCCACCCTGACCCTGAGGACCCAAAGGCTGGGGGGGACCTGCGGCATGGTTTAGTTCACAGCACTGTAGGAACAATTCCAGACATCTCATTTCCCAGAGAGGACACGGCCCACAGTTGACAGGGAGACACATGGACCCCTGGTCAGGGATCACGGAGGTTCTGGAGGCACACAGCTCCCCTGGCTCCTTGGCCAGACCTACAACTGTCGTGGGCTCGCCGTTCGCTCTTGGACTCGGCTTTGGTTCTGCATGAAGTGATGTCCACAGGGAAGACAGCAGCTGCCAGGCCCTCAGATGCTGTGAGCAGAGGAGCCTACGTGAGTCTGGGCTGGATTGAAGATTCTATGTATTCACATCTACCCACAGCTTTCCCTAGACTAGCTCCTAGTCATATGTGTGAGCATGTGTGTGCACACAGGTGCCAGGAACACTGTGTACGAGCTGCGGCCCAATGCCAAGTGCTTCTTCTAAGCTGCAGACATTGGCCAAGTTTCTGGTGTCAGCCCTGCCCCTCTGTCTTGAGAAACCCGTTTGCCCAGGTCCCTGGGGACAAGGGCTGCCACCACAGCCACCGCAGCCACCACAGCCCACTCTGAACTTGGTCTTCATCCAACCCCTCCAGGGGTCCCGAGAACGCCGACCCCAGAGCAAGTTCTCTTTTCCCAGGATGGGACCCGTGGAAGGACAGAGCTGTCCCGGTGAGCCCAAGGCCCAGAGGCTGGAGTGGGGGCTCAGAGCCTCTTTCCAGCTCCCCTGGAGGAGGGGCCAGGGCTGGGCTCAGCCTCCACTTGAGCCGTCAGAGGACAGGCCTGCACCACACCAGTCTGGGAGCTGCTGCCGGGCCTGTTGCTGAGTACTGGGCCCAGGAGGTTTGCCCAGGCTGGGCGCCAGGCTGCACAGGTAGGGGCCGTGGGTTTGGCAGGGATAGCTTTAGTAATAAGAGCCTGCAACTGTGGGAAACCGTTTATTGTCTTCACTAGCTGATAAGCGTAGACAGAGAACCCCCTGAAGGCTGGGTGCCTTTGAAGCCCTAGCAAAGGTCAGAGCTAGACGCCACCTCTGTTTGTCCAGATAATGGTAGCTGAAGAAACTTCCCCATTTATTATTATGTAAATCCTTGCTGATGGGCTTGCCTGTTGGAGGGGGGGGGGGTGTCCCCTGCCTAAGGGCTATGCTATGGGTGTATCCCAGAAGCTTGGTGAGGCCTGAGTACCAGAGGAAGTCCTTCCCCTTGAGTTGGACTTACTCGCCTGGTCCCCCAATATTTCCAAATTATCTCGTGTATTTTCTCTTTCATTTGTGTGCAGCTCTGCTTCCAGGTCCTGAACCCTGATCCACGCGGGACGTGGAGGGAAACATTTACCAACATGCAACTCTCGTCCTTTTCCTTCCCCTCTTTTCTCCATCCGTAGGTCTCTGCTGCCATCTCTCTTAGCCTTATTCTGCTATGGAATAATCCTTTCCTCTGGCATTGAGCGTCCAGCCTGTCCATATGGAGCCCCTGTCCCTCCCCAGTGTGTGATCTGACCATGGGAGCATTCGTTTTAAACTGAGAGGAGCATAGGCAGGTGGAAACACACACACACACACACACACACACACACACACACACAGAGTGAGAGTAATGGCCAGCAAAGGAGCCATGGCTGGGGGCTGGGGCAGCAGGAGAGAGAGCTCACAAGGTCTCTGTCACCTGAACCCAGACCCCAGTGGGGTTCCTATCACAGCCCAGCCAGCTCTGTGCCCTGCTCAGAGCCCCCACTGGGAGGAGCAAAGCAGAGCCCATTTCTACCCTAATCTCCAGAAGGATGCACTGTCCACACTGTCTCCTGTAGACATCAGACTAAGGAGAAAGGGTAGGTGGGACAGCACAGCTTTTAGTGTGAATCAGGCCTGAATTCCAAACCCGAAGACCCATAGTTATCGGAAGTCACCAATGAGCCTGAGCTTCCTCACCTACAGAATGGGAACAATGAGGCCAATCACACAGTCAGTATAATTGCCATTATGTGTGGGTCTGACCTACCGGCTACTCCTGGCGCACAGGGTGAATGTCAGCCCTGCCCTTCATTGTTCTGGAAGAGGAGGTTCTCAGAGGCGGCTGGTAGAGTGGTTTTTCAGGAAGAACTTGCAAGTAGCCACAGGTACAGCTGAGCCTGCCCAGGATTCTTCCTGGGCCCACGAGGCCGGAGGAGGCCGCTGAATGCCCAGGTGCAGCGTGGGAGGGGGTTTCCTTCCCAGTGGAAAACTCAGATCCACTGTGAGGATTCACGGGCTCAGGGGCTGAGGCCCGCTCCATCATCAGCATTTCATACCTCATGGCAAAGTCTCACCCTTAGGGCTTTATTCTGTCTGAAAACGTCAACTCAGTTATCCCAAATGTAGAAAGCCCAGTGGCATATATTATTCAACGCTTCTGTCGTCATTTATGGTTAAGACTTCTCCTCCCATAGTTCCCACCCGCAGGTGGGCTGGCTGCCGTGGGAGGAGGGGACGCTGTCAGCTTGTTTCCTGTCTCTCTCACCTGGTCAGGCCGACGCTGGGGCTGCTGAGCAAGGAGAAGTCAAGGGCAGGAATGTGCCTACTAGACGAGGCTGCTCCTGAGATGGCTCTGGCGCGTGTGTCTCCCACCCTCGGGCTGACCTTCCCTGTGGGCTCTCTGGTGGGGCAGTGAGGACTCCCCCAGCCAGGGGAGCCCCCGCCCCAGGCCCAGCCCAGCCTCTGCCTCAGCACTGCAGCCCGCCCATTCTTCCACAGCCCCCATGAATCCAGCGGCTCAGGGCCAGGTTCTG
>NW_005871085.1:4168685-4205627 GCF_000147115.1 Myotis lucifugus
GTGCAGATCTGCTGCTCACTTTTCAATTTTTATGTTATTGTATCTTGGCAGAAACTTCTGTTTTACTGGCCTGTTACACTGCTGTTATACTCTTTTTTTAAATGTATTTTTTATTGTTGATAGTATTACAGATAGCTCCCCACCCCTAACCTTTACCCCTCACCGCCCAGCCTCTACCACCCCTCAGACCTTCACCACCCTATTGCCCTTATTCATGGACTATGCAGATAAATATATAAGTTCTTTGGTTTATCTCTTCTCATCCCCTAACCCCACATCGAGATATGTCAGTCTGTTCCATACCTCCATGCTTCGGGTCTTATTTTGTTGGTCAATTCATTTTGTTCATTAGATTCCACAAATGAGTGAGGTCATGTGATATTCCACAAATGAGTGAGGTCATGTGAAAGGGTGAGAGATCTCTCTTTTTTTACAGCTGCATAGTATTCCATGATGTAAATGTACCACAGCTTTTTTATCCACTCATCTACTGATGGGCACTTGGGTTGTTTCCAAATCTGTTGAACGCTTTTTTATGGCCTGGCTCAAAGGAACCCCTTCCCTCTAAGCCCTGCCCAACCTCCTCACACGGTCTGTTGTCTCCTCCTCTGAGCTCCCAGCTAAGGTCAGGGGTGGGTGAACGTGCTGAAGGTGCCTGACCGTGTGCCATCTGGCTTCCCACTGGGCTGGGCCTTGCTCATGTCGGCATCTCTGCCTCACAGAGAAGGGGCCCACAGGGACTCACCCAAAGTAAGAATGACAAGGTGATCGACCCTTCAGTCTCGGGAGCTCTCAGAGAGGGTCTCCTGGATAAATGAGGCCTCCTTGCTGAATGCCAGCACCTGCCTAAAATGTTAGACCATTTGGAATGAAGTGCTTCCCCTGGATTTCACAATGTGTGCCTTCTCAATAGAAGTCCCTGATGGTCATACTAATGTTTCCTCGGTGACTCTGGTCAATGCATTTAAATCCTCAGCTGCTACCCATGAATGCCCTTTGCTGAGAGTTGATGGAGCTTAATTTATAGGTCTGCCCGCCCCATTTGTCCTGTCTTTTGCATCAGTCTTCCTGTGTCCTGGTTTTAATGATGCTCTTGCACACTGGTTGGCCATCACAGCCACTCTCCTGCTGTCCCTCCAGCCCTGTCCACCTCTGGCAGCTCCTTTCTGCTGCTGACTGTTGCTAGTTTGCAACAACAGAGAAGCCTTGAGTGGGGGCTCTGGGCTCGCTGATATAGCAAGGCCTTGGGCTCTGGGCATAGGTTTCATAATAATCTAGTCCTACTATGTCAATACCTTTTCTGCTCTCTCCTGGCACTTCCTGGGCTCTGGATACTAAACTGCCTGGTGAGCTAACAGATTGGTGGCTGCTGTGGGCCCAAACCTGCTGGCCTAGGGGAGGGAAGTGCAGGGGGTGGGGCTCAGCCTCAGGCATCTGGAGGATGGGGTTGGGGGACAGTGTATATGGGCAGTGGAACCCTGAGGGCCAGGGTGGCCCTCCCTTGGTGTGTGTAGGGGGGCATAGGAGGAAGCCACTCACTGGCACTGAGAGGTGGGGAGGGCGCAGGCCATGCTGACCGAGGACACAAGCTCAGAGTCCCTTAGCAACCGGCCCACCATCACCCTGAAGGTCACTGAGCCCCGCAGCTGGGACTGGAAAGCGGCCGCTGGGGTCACAGGCAGATGGTGTCCCCTGGGCGCAGGGTGCTCTGTGTTGTTTTCAGGAGCGCTCCTTTGTCCCAGCGCGGGCAGGAGCGTGGGCCGAGCTGTGAATTCTGCCCGTACTCCTGGCTTCAGGGCCCTGCACTGTAACAAAAGGGAAGGTGACCCCTGGCTGGGCTGGAGGCAGGAGCAGGTGAGGGGGATGCTTTGCAAGGGTAAAGCAGGCTCCTTCCTCTCTGGTCTCTGCCCGCTGGGCAGGAGGAAAGTTGCATATAGGTGACCACCAAGAACCTGGATCAAGTCCAGCTCTGTCTGCCTTTACATCCCTGAGTGACCCTCCCCTCCCTGGGCCTCAGTTTCCCCTCCACACAAGCAAGAGCTGGAACACTTGACTTCTGAAGGGCCTTCCAGCTGCAGGGTTCCAAGACTCTGCTCCTCTCCTTCTCCTCCTCTTTCTCTTCCTCCCTTCCTTGTCCTCCTCCTCCTCCTCTTCTCCCCATGGGGGGTGAGAGAGAGTTTGTGCCTTGGTGCATGTGCCTGTGTGTGCCTGCCTATACCTGTGTGTGCCTCTGCGTGTGTGTGTGTGTGTGTGTGTGTGTATGTGTGTTGGGGCAGGAAGAGAAGAGGGAGAGGAAGGGGGAAAGGGAGAGGAGGGAGAGAGGGAGGGGGAGTGGGAGAGAGCCCACAGAGGGGAAAGGGTGGCTAGGATTTACCTGTCAGTGGGGCTGGGCTTTCTCAGCAGCTGATGGCACTGGGCTGTTTAATCATTAAAGGAAAGGAATGAAGCCAGGAGCGCCTCAAAGTCCAGCCGGGTGGTGAGCGGCTCTCACCGAGGAGCATGGAGCTGGCAGCGCCAGGGCTCGGAGCTTCAGGAAATGGGGTCAGGACTGCGGCAGCTCGGAGCTCGGTACCAGGCCCCGGGGCCAGCCTGCACCCCTACGACATCGGGGTCCTGGTCGTCTATTTCATCTTCGTTGTGGGCGTGGGGGTCTGGGTGAGTAGTTGTGGAGGTTGGGAGCCGGCAGGGGAGGCAGAGCCACACTCTCATCTCCGGCTGGCCAGGAGCTGGGGCAGGGCTGAGCAGAGGAAGGGGTGGGAGTGGAAAGGTCTCATCAGCCCCCTGTCATAGGCAGCAGACTGAAGCCAGAGAAGGGTGTGACTGGCCTGAGGTCACACAGAGAGCCAGAGGCAGGCCAGGCCTGAGCCCCTCTCCTGACTGCCTGACTCTGTGCACCTGCTGCCTTCGCCCCACCCTCCCCTGGCCACCCTGATCCCACTCCTTCCTGCCTCGCCAAGCTGAGATGCCCAACTCCCCGGATGCTTGACTCCTGGCCGACCCCACCCTCCACTGGTTAGTGTTGGGCAGGAAGCAGAGCTTTCTAAAGGAGCCGGGCTCCTGTGTTCACGGGAAGGGAGCCAGGCGGACCCCAAGGTCCTTCTGTGGTCCATTGTTCCCCTGAGCCTCAGTGCCATAGAGAGGCAGGCTCTGAGGCCAGGAGCCCTGAGCTCACACCCCAGCTCCCGCATCCCCGCGTGCCCTGGGAACCTCCGAAGCGTCTCTGAGCCTTCGTTTACCATCTGGACAATGAGAATAAGGACCGCAGCACAGAGCGGGCACGACCCTTCCGTGACATCTGGCTCAGGGCCCGGCACACAGGGCAGCCATAAAGGGCTGCTGTCATCACGGAAGTATTGGAGAGAAATGCCGGAACCTTTAGACTCTGCTGCGAGGCCGACGGTGCCTGGAGCCCAGCTGGTCACTGGCGAGGCTGTGGCGAGGGCAGGATCCCTCTCTGGGCCTTGGTTTCCTCGTCTGTAAAGTGGTGAGCAGTCCCTGCCTCCCAGGGCCGGTGTGAGGAAGAACAGGCCACACAGATGACCCCTGGCTCGCCCGGGGGGGGGGGCGGCGTGGGGAGAAGCACCAGCTCCATGGAGGCTGGACAGGTGGCTCCCTGACTTGGGCCTCGTGATTAACGTGTGAAATTAGTGTTTTCTGCTCCCCTGGCCTCCCCGAGGACCAGAGGTGACACTGGGACGTTTGAGGGAGGGTGGAACAGTCACCAGCCCTGCACAGCCAATCGCTGCCCGGTGGCTGATCAATGACGTTTCCTCCGGGGAGATAAGCGTCTACATCTCCCTTTCCTGCCTCCCCTTCAGTGCTTCTCCCTCCAGACCCAGTCAGAGGCCTGGCAGCATCTTAATACCAGCTTTGCACTTACCTTCCCCAGTGAGGAGTCCCAGGGGGAGGAGGGGACAGGTCGGTCTCCCTGCAGCGATGGACGCCTGAGACTGAGACACCAGCTCAATTTCTGAAACACAGCTCAGACGGAGGGGAGGGAGGGCACCACAGTGCACGGTAGCACTCATGTGTATGTGCGTGCAGCTCTTTGCCATGGCGGGGGCTGCGTACCCCCACTGGCCCCTGGTTCTTCACACTGGTTCTGGGAGACATGCACGGAGGCTCAGAGAGAGGCTCAGACCACCCCAACGGCGCGTAGAATAAAGATGATGAAAACCTGCCTCAGTTCTCCCCTCTGCGTCCACAGAGCCTGGGCCGAGGGCGGGGAGTCTGGGTGAGGGCAGAGGCTGGGGAATCTCGGGAAACCCTCACCTCTGGCCACTTCCTTTCCAGTCGTCCTTCCGAGCAAGCCGAGGCACCATTGGCGGCTACTTCCTGGCGGGGAGGTCCATGACCTGGTGGCCGGTGAGTTGACTTTCTTCCCTCCCCTTCTCCCACATCCAACTCCCCTTTTCATCTCCCACCTGTTCCCAGGAAACAGCCCCAGGTGGGTTTCCTGGCTCTGGGCTCCGTCTCTCCAGTCCCAATGCACCTGCCACCTGAGCGACCTTGTTCTGAACACCTCCGACAAGTGTCCACTGGCGCCCTCTTATGGCCACAGGCTGGACCTACAGGGAGATGGTCCACAATGTTGTCCCAGAAAGCTGGGTGGCACTGGGCAGACAGACTCACAGACAGCATGACTGCTGAGCTGGAGGGATGGGGGGGGGGCAGTGTGGGGGGCTCGTGAGGGCTCGCAGGAAGCTCCAACCTCCAGACAGTGGGAGTGGGACCAGCAAAGATTTTCTTGAGAAGGTGACACATCAGCTTATTACTAAAAAGCAGGTAAATGAGGGAAATGATTGATGTAAATCCCCCAGCAGCCTCCGGGAGCTGATCCTGAGACCCTTATGACCCAGGCTCTCCATCAGCTGACTGTGTTCTTTCTCCTCCGTTTCCCCTTCCTCCTCTCTGGGGGCCCTTAGGTCCATGGCCTAAGTCAGCGCTTCACCCTTCCTGTGTGGACCTGCTCCTCGTGGCTTCCTTCTTCCCACTTTGCTACCCTCACTGGGAGGCCGGGAGCCACTGTCTATTCTTCCTAACATTATTTCCTTTCTTTGTAAGTTGGAGAGATTAATACTCATCCCTGCAAATCTTTGTGGAGATCAAGTGATTAGCACACAAAATACACACAATGCCTTGCACGGCGCCTGGCATACAGCAGGCCCCCACTAGTTGTCAGTTCCATCCCTCTTTCTCTTGGCTCCCCCATTTCCTCTCCTCCCCCTGATCTCAGATTCCACAAGTCCAGGTCCTCTCTCCCCGCCACATCCCAGCTCCTGAATCTCATGGGAGACTCCAGATTGAATCAGATGAAAACTGACCCCTGATTCTTGACCCACCTGTGCCTTGCAGATCGGAGCATCTCTGATGTCCAGCAATGTGGGCAGCGGCCTGTTCATCGGCCTGGCTGGGACAGGCGCTGCCGGAGGCCTTGCTGTGGGCGGCTTCGAATGGAACGTAAGGAAGCTGGCCCGGGGCTTCTCGGGGATACAAGGGGTCTGAGCCCACCCCGCCTCACCCCTGGCCTTAGCCCCGAGAGGACCCTCAGATGTTCTTGGGGAGAACCCATTTTATGGATGAAGAAACCAAGACCCGGAGAAGATAGAGGGACCGTTGGCGGTCACACAGGACTGAGATCAGGTCCCGGGTCCCTTACCTCCTGCCCAGGGCTGTCCTCCGCATGGCACCGCCTCTCTGTAGGGGACACTCGTCCATATGCATCCAGGACATGAACACCAATTTCTCTCCACTCTCCCAGGCAACCTGGCTGCTGCTGGCCCTCGGCTGGGTCTTCGTCCCTGTGTACATCGCAGCCGGCGTGGTCACGATGCCGCAGTACCTGCAGAAGCGATTTGGGGGCCAGAGGATACAGGTGTACATGTCTGTGCTGTCTCTCATCCTCTACATCTTCACCAAGATTTCAGTGAGTACACTGCAGTGTGGCCACCCTGTCTCTGAAAATGCAGAGTACCGGGCATGGCTTATTGCTGGATGGACGGATGGATGGGTGGGTGGATGGATGGATGGATGGAAGGGAGGATGGGAGAAAGGAAGAATGAATCCATGTACCTTCAGCGCATTCTCTCCCTCAGTGGTAGGTAGTCAGAGATGGATGATGTTTGTTGAGTGAATGACAGTCCCTCCATTCAAAGAACTCACAATCTAGAGTTCATTCATGCCTTCTTTCATCTTTCTATCCCTGATTCTTCATTCAGCACCATGCATTAGTTGCCTAGAATGTTATGAATAAAGGTCCTTATTCTTTCTCCATTGACCTAACCTTAGAAAACAAAACTGCGTCACATGATTTGCCCAGAGGGCCAGCTCTGGGACTGGAACTGAGGCTGGGCTCATGTGACCCATCCATGTGTCCTGCCGTCCACCATGTTGTAGCCCTGTAACGGGTTCATAAAAGTCATGGACTGGGACCACCTCTGCTCTGACACCTCCATGGTGGCTCAGCGCCTGCACGGCCCACCTCACCCGCTCAGCACAGCGCTAAAGGCTTGTCCTCACGGTGTGAGGAGGGCTGACAGCAGCTGGTACTGCTGAGAGGGAAGGTGACACCCTGGGGCCATACCTGGTGACCTCCCGGTCGTGTCTCTGCAGACTGACATCTTCTCTGGAGCCCTCTTCATCCAGATGGCCTTGGGCTGGAACCTGTACCTCTCCACGGTGGCCTTGCTGGTGGTGACAGCCGTCTACACCATCGCTGGTAGGGCCGGGGGAAGGTCACCTCAGGGTGCAGGGCCAGAGCAGAGACATAGAGGCAGGGAGAGGCGGAGAGGGAAGCCCAGGGCCACCAGGATACAGTGGGAAGAGCTGGAGGGGAGAGATGTCAGAGGGAGGGGCAGAGGACAAGAAACAGGAAGAGCCAAAGACAGAGACAGACAGAGAGATGGGATCAAGGGAAAACACAGAGGAAGTGACAAGAGGCACAGTGACCAGAAAAAGGGGACACACAAGGGCAGGAACAGGAGGCAAGAGCCAGCCCCAGGAGGCAGGAAGGAGAGGCCCTGAGAGATCCTGAGAGACCCTTCGTACCAGGAGCAGGGCAGGGATGAGGGGACTGTCACGTGGACCTGACTGCAGGCTGCTTCAGACTAAAGCCACAAAGCCCCTCCTGCAGAGCATCCGCACAGGCCTGGCTCCTGGGACACGGGGATCAGTGGGCCTGGGCGGACGGGAGTGTAAGTGGGCGTCCAGGTCGGGGAGGGGCGTCCTGGCGGAGTTACCAGCTCACAAAGGGATAGACTCAGGATATTAAAGAGGCTCTGTCCAGGCAGCTGGGTAGAGGCTGTCGATGGGAAGAGCTGGGCCCGAGCACCTGTGACTGACTGGCCTCCCCCGGGGAGGTGGGGTGGAGGGGAGCCCATCCGCTGAGAGGGCTCGGTGTCCTCTCCGGTCTCCCCAGGGTGGCATGTGCAGGGCGGGCACAGAGGAAACCTTGGTGCTGACTGATGAGCCCTCTCCTTGGGTCCCCAGGGGGCCTCACAGCCGTGATCTACACAGACGCTCTGCAGACGGTCATCATGGTGGGGGGAGCCCTGGTCCTCATGTTTCTGGGTAAGGAGAACTGAATACACCCCACCTTGCCCCTAAGTGCCTCTCTCAGCCAGTGTGGCTCCTGTCACCTCCGTGGTTTGATCAGGACTTCCTGGGGCACGGAGCCATACCCGCCTCAGGGCTGGGGACATGCTCTCTATGCCAAACCAGCGGAGCACCACAGCCCTCCCGCATTTCCACATCTCGGGCCAGTTCCAAGCCCAGGGACTCCACGCGGGACTGGGAGCTGGGGGGCATGTGACAGGCTCAGTGGGGCTCAGGGCTGCTTCACTCACTGAGGTCTCCCCCCACAGGCTTCAAGGAGGTGGGCTGGTACCCGGGCCTGGAGCAGCGGTACCAGCAGGCCATCCCCAATGTCACAGTCCCCAACACCACCTGCCACCTCCCCCGGCCTGACGCCTTCCACATGCTTCGGGACCCTGTGAGCGGGGACATCCCTTGGCCAGGCCTCATTTTCGGGCTCACGGTGCTGGCCACCTGGTGCTGGTGCACGGACCAGGTGATGCCCCAGCCAGGCGGGCCCCGCCCACCTTGAACTGGGGTGGCTCCTGCGGGAAACTGGGCATCCGGATGCAGGGGGTTGGGACTTGTTCTGGGACCACCGCAGGGGCACAGGCAGTGACCACGTCAGAGCCCACCTGTGGCCTCCGCTGGTGCCTTTCAGGTCATTGTGCAGAGGTCTCTCTCCGCCAAGAGTCTGTCCCACGCCAAGGGAGGCTCCGTGCTGGGCGGCTACCTGAAGATCCTGCCCATGTTCTTCATCGTCATGCCCGGCATGATCAGCCGGGCCCTGTACCCAGGTGAGAGCTGGAGCAGGCAGGGGCTGCACAGTCCTTAATAAGAACATGGAGTAGTGCCCAGCCAGTGTGGGCTCAGTTAGATGAGCATTGTCCTGTGCACCAAAAGGTTGCCAATTGGATTCCCGGGCAGGACACATACCTGGATTGTGGGTTCCATCCCCTATTGGGCCACATACAGAAGGCAACTGATTGATGGATTAAAACAAACAAACAAAGAAGAACATAGTAGTATGTTAACCTTTGTTAACATACATACAGTAACTATGTAAATAGTTCAAACATACAATAACTACTTCAGTAGAAAAATTTGCATCTGAATGTCATTTTAAATCCTGCCTTTTCTTTACAAGGGAAAGACCAGTAAAGTGTTCTTGGTGCCTTCCAAGGACATTTGCCTTTTATCAGGATACTAGAGGCCCGATGCATGAAATTCATGCAAGAGTAGGCCTTCCTTTCCCCAACTGCTGGCACTGGCTTCCCTCTGGCACCCGGGACCCCGGCTTCCCTCACAGCCCCAGCTTCATCTGGAAGGTCGTCCGGAAGGACAGATGGTCTAATTAGCATATTACGCTTTTATTATTATAGAGAAAGCCTAAAAGCTAATGAGTCTACCAGCCTTGTGGGTAGTATATGGCAGAGAAAGTTACCATAGTAAATCCTGGTACCCAGTCAGCCACCTGCCCTTTGACCCTCAGGCCCAGCACAGTCCCCGGTGAACACTTCCCGGTGGGGTCAGAAAGCAAACACTGGGCCATCCCGAGAAGGCCCTAGATTATCCGTCTCTAACTGCCATCACCTCTTGTGCAGATGAGGTGGGCTGCGTGGACCCTGACATCTGCCAGAGAGTCTGCGGGGCCCGAGTGGGATGCTCCAACATCGCCTACCCCAAGCTGGTCATAGCTCTCATGCCCATTGGTGAGTCCCGTGTCCTCGGCCACCAGTCACTCCCACTGCCAGCTGCCTCCAATCCCCACTGCCCAGGAGGGTTTGCATTCAGGATGGACATGGGCAGGGAGAGGGAATAAAAACAGTCACATCCCCATCCCCTCCCAGCAGACACACACACGCACACACACACACACACACAGACACACGTGTCCACGGGGCTTGACAAGGGTGGGGCTGGCCAGGTCTCAATCTCGCCCAGTGGGGGTGTGGCCAGCCGGGTCTGGGTCTTGTGTGATTTTAAGGCACACCCGGGTGGGCGGGGACTTGACTCTGGGTCCCATGGCACGCCCCAGACTCTGACAGGAGGAAGATTTTCATATACATTTTACTAATTTTCTTTCATCTCTGACATTTCTATCATAGAGAAAGGGCAAATAGCAATATTAAAATATTTGCTCTAATTAATTCCCTTTTAATGTGCATGGATTTCATGCACCGGGTCACTAAATATTAATAAAAGGAAGAATCAACGCCCCAGAGGCAGATGCTGGCCTCGGTGTAGGACACCTTGAGTCTTCCAGGGAGACATGCAGGCTATGGCTAAAGATTTGGACTGAGGGCGGGAGGGGCCAGAGGTGGGACCGGGTGGGGGGTCCCTCCCTGGGGTGAGCAGTCATTTTCCTGGAGGCTTGGTCAAGAGAGACAGAGATTTTGGGGATCAGTGGAGCCAATCTCTTGCTGCAGGAGGAAAAACTGGCCCTAACGTGAAGGACTCCCTTAGTTCAAAGATCACACAGCTGGTTGCCTGCAGAACCAGGAATTAAGCCTGGGCTTCTGCTTCCAGGCCAGGGCTTTGCCTGGCGCCAATTCAATGAAAAAGGAAAACACTAAAAACATTTAGCAACGTAGCCTTCTCCCCACCAGTGAACACTAGCAAGTGTCTGTCAGCTCTGACACCCACACGAGATGTCAGGGCTGTCACACCCCTTCCTGGGGAGGTTTGGGGAGGGCCCTGGCTCCCCCAAGGCCACAGAGCAGGCAGCAGCAGGGCGGGGCCAGAGCCCAGTGCCCAGCCCTGGATTCCTTATCTGCCTGTGGGAACCTCAGTCTGCTCCTTCCCCATCCCACTTCCACCCCAGACTCCTGGCTCTGCGGGTGCTGCAGCCTCCATGGTGCCTGGCAGGGCCTTCACGGCCAGTTGTCCACAGAGACCTCGTCTCTCCCCAGGTCTGCGGGGCCTGATGATCGCCGTGATCATGGCCGCCCTCATGAGCTCGCTCACCTCCATCTTCAACAGCAGCAGCACACTGTTCGCCATTGACGTGTGGCAGCGCTTCCGCAAGAAGGCAACGGAGCAGGAGCTGATGGTGGTGGGCAGGTGTGCTGGCCCGTCCGTGGGCGCCCCTTCCTGCAGGCAAACCCTCTCCCCTCTGCTCCCTGCCTGGGTTGCCCTGGGAGGTGTGGCTGGGTTGGGTCCAGGATTGGCAGTCAGAGTGCCTAATTCTAGCACCAGCTTCCTCCCTGACCTCCGGTAAGTCCCTCCTGGCTCTGGGCCCCTCCTCCCCGTCCAGAACAAGGAGAAAAAACTCTCTTCCCTACTGTTCAGCTTCCTCTTGCAATTGATCAACAGGGTCAATGAGAGAAACTGACAAAGACTTAAACAGTGAAAGGTGAACTGTATAAATGGAGGAAGCTAGCAAGCGGCTCACCCTCTAGATCTTTCGGACCAGCTGCTTCCCAGGATATCAGAAAGGCCTTAACTTACTCCATCAGTCTCACCCAGAGCAACCCCCTTGGGTCATGCCTTTGTGCTGGGGACACAGGGAGGACTTGTATGGCCCTGCCCTGAGGATGGAAGAGTTTAATGAGAAAGGCAGAAACACGGGCAGTGCAATGAGGGACCTGCATCAGTAAAGTCATTTGTAAGAAGTTTGTCTCCAAAGAAGGCAGAGCCTCCAACACCAGGCTAAAGAGTTTGCATTTACCTTGTTGGAATCAGTGTCATGCTTTTCAGAGTATAATGGTGGCTGATTTTTCTTTGTCGTCCCAGGCTGGGGATTTGTAGTTTACATAGAGTTAAGGGGCCCTTTCTGAAATCTGTGCTTCATAACTTAAGGCTTCATAAATAACTCAGGTTTCTGGACTAACGTGTTCATTCCCCACTTTGGGAAGATGGTCTTTGAGTTTAGGTAACTTGCTTTTTTCCACCTCCCTGCCTTTACATGCACTATTCCTTCCACCACAGTGCCTTCTGCCCACAGCTGCCCAATAGAGTCCCACTGCCTGCTTGCTCAGAGGCTCTGGATGCAGGACAGATGGTGCAGGCGAGGATGAGCAGAAGGGAGGTCACTTGAGTAACTGCTGCTTTAGTGGGGGCCTGAGAAAGAGAAAATGTGAAAAAAGAAGAGGAAAGGATTGGTGTGCTGAGAGATTTCTAAAAGAGTGTCATTTGATATTTGCACACTAAACTGCCAGGTTTTAGACACTTATTTCATCAACCAGTGGGGTTCTGGTACCATCTGCTGGCCATATGCATTACTGCACTCAGCACATCCAAGAAAAGTTTTTCATCAACCTGGTCACACACCTGCAAAATCATGCTTGGAGTGCATTTTGAGGACCTGGGCCTGAGCCTGGATCAGTTGTGGGGGAGTCAGGATATGAAAGCGGAGTCTCTTTTCTGAGATAACTGGCAACATAAGGAGGAGACACTTAGAGTTGGAGAAGCTTAGAGAAGGAAGAAGTCACCGAGTCTGGAGCCATCCTGGAGAAGGGGGCTGCTCTGCACAGGATTTGATGAAAAAGAGAAAGAAAGACATCCCCAGCAAAGATCCAGAGGTCGTTTACTGAGGTGGGTGGTGGGGTGAAAAGTATGGATTCCTCTCTGAAGAGCGGGTTTATTTAAAAAGCCTTGACCTCTTAGGTCCTAGAATTCTGATATTCTGGGATTTCAAGAGTCTAAATTTCTAGACTCTCATCCTTTGTCCCTAACATTCTCTGATTCAACAAGAATGCATTTCCCCCCTCTCCCTTCCTGGTTCCCAAGCATCACCTTCACCCCACCCCACGCTCTGCCACCCTGAGGGCTCCTCACAGCACCCTGTGCCCTCCTGGCAGAGTGTTTGTGGTGTTCCTGGTCATCATCAGCATCCTCTGGATCCCCATCATCCAAAGCTCCAACAGTGGCCAGCTCTTCGACTACATCCAGTCTATCACCAGCTACCTGGCCCCACCCGTCACTGCCCTCTTCCTGCTGGCCATCTTCTGCAAGAGGATCACAGAGCCTGTGAGTACAGCAGTTCACTACACGTTAGGAGAGCTGGTCTGGCCTAACCTGGCCTCTCTGTAACCTTGCACAAACCAAGTGCCCCCTCCCCATCCATAGCATCTGGTATAGATTCATTCATTCACTCAGTAAACATTTATCAATCTTGAGGTTTCTCTATTTCTTCTCATTACAGCAATCCCTTTAGCATTTCTTGTAATGCTGGCTTAGTGGTGATGAACTCCTTTAGCCTTTTTTTTCTTTTGTCTGGGAAGCTCTTTATTTCACCATCTATTTTGAATGATAGCCCTGCTGGATAGAGTAATCTTGATTTCAGATCATTGCTTTCCATTACTTTGAGTACTTCATGCCATTCCCTTCTGGTCTGTAGAGTTTCTGATGAGAAATCAGCTGACAGCCTTATGGGAGCTCCTTTGTAGGTAACAAATTGCGTTTCTCTTGCTGCCTTTAAGATTCTCTCTTTGTCTTTCATTTTTGGCATTTTAATTATGATGTATCTGGGTGTGGGCCTATTTGGGTTCTTCTTGCTTGGGACTCTCTGTTTCTCCTGAACTTGTGTGACTTTTTCCTTCACTGGGTTGGGGAAGTTTTCTATTACTAGCTCCCTATCTTCCTCTTCTGGTACACCTATTATGTGAACATTGTTACATTTCATGTTGTCCCACAACTCCCTTAAGCTGTTCTCCTGGTTTTTCATTATTTTCTCTTTTTGGTTCTCTGATTGAGTGATTTTTTTCTACCCTGTCTTCTAATTCACTGATCTGATCCTCAGCTTCCCCTAATCTTCTGTGTAGTCCTTTTAATGTGTTATTAGTGCTATATCATTCTTCATTTCCGACTGTTATTTTTGCATAGTCACTATATGTTTTCTCATGCTATTGAGTATCTTTACAATCATTATTCTGAACTCAATATCATATAAATTTCTTATCTTCATTTCATTTATCTCCTCTTCTGGAGAATTCTTATTTTCTTTCATTTGAGGGTTGTTCTTTTGGTCTCCCCAAAAGAACCTTCCTTCCCAAAAGAACCTTCTTTTGGCTGCTTATTTGGGTTTGTGGCTGTATACTAGGTAGATCTGCTCTCAATCTCTAGTGCAGGATACTATCAAACACTGTTTCTGACTAATTAGAGCTTGCAAAAACTCAAAGCCTCCAGAGACCCGCCTCTGCCTGCAGACTGATTGCATTTGGTCTTGAGTAGCCCTCAGGCAATCATCCACAGGTGTGGAAAGAGGTTTTCCAACAGGGTGGGGCAATTGCTTCTGCCTGGAGGCTAATTGTTATTCTCAATCTCTTAATGGACCTCAGAAACTCCACACTGTGGGACAAGGGGTTTTCCAATAGAATGAGTCAACTGCCTTCCCCCCAGGCAAAAACCACCTGCATAGCAAAGGTTTGCCTGAGAAAGATGACCTCCCCAGCATGAGAGAATGATTCAGCACAGGAACCCAGGGTATCTGCTTTCTGAGCTCTAGCCCCAGAGCCCCCAACCCTGGCTTCTACTTACACAGTTTCAGTCCACTCTGCCCTTCCTTTGCTGAAGCACAAAGAGAGTGGCTTCACGTAAAATTTTGTGCATTGGCCCTTTAAGAGAATGCCTGCATATCCAGCCATCACTCCCCAGCAGACAGCAACCCTGCTGCTTTTCACAGCCAGGTGTTTTGTGGCCACCTTTCTCAGTTCTGGTGCTCTCTGATGGGGGACCCAGCTTAGGGATTAGACCCCAGATTTCTCAGTGGCAACCCCCCACTGAGATATTGCTCCGGAACTACAGCTGCTTTCTGTGGGAGCCAGTGCAGCCTTTTCACGCCTCTGCCCTTCCTACCAGTCTCGATTTGGTCGCCACTTTCCATCCTCGGTTCTCTCCAGCTAGTGTTCAGTTGATTATTTGGGTTTTTATTTTTTTTTTTTTTGCATTTTAGTTGCAATTCCAATTTGGTCCTAGGAGCATGTCTGTGTAGCATCCACTTACTCTGCTGCCATTTTTAATCCCAGTGCCCTCTTGTGGACATTTTGAGAACAGCACCCAAGTAGGGGATTTGTTGCAGTGGTGCCCTCTTGTGGATGTTATGAAAACAGCACCCTAGTAGAAGAAGAAAAAAAACATTTATCAATCTGGGATGCCATATTTATAAGGTTCATATAGGTCTGCCATCACTGATTCAATAAACAATAAGAAGAAAGACTAATGGCTGCTAGGAAGTAAAGAACAGGAACATCTAACCTATAAGATGCCTTGGAGGGGGTCATGGAAGCCTTCCTGGAGGAAGCAACATCTGAGCTGAGTCATGAGGGATTATGAGAGGGGGAAGAGTATTTCAGACATGAGGAACAGTGTGTGGAAGCACAAGACAGACAAGAAGATCTCTAGGCTCTGTTTCATCTCTAACATTATAAGGGTTTATATGCAGGCAAAAAGATAGCAGTGATGATGGTGAAATGAAGTGTGAACTTGCAGGGGTGCTTACACACATGTTATTCATGAAACTGCACTGAAATCTAACAGAAGTCTGGGAGGAGCTCGAGGCAGGAGGACTATAACCCTGATTACTCCCCAGAACAGTTTAGAAAACCCCCAGATCTTCTGGCTATACAGCCCAGATCTGGGGTCAGGAGGAAAGGGACATCATGGACAGGACTCCACTGGAGCCATGTGAGAGCCTAAGGTCATGGCCAAGGAGATCATAGGAACGCCTCTCCCAATGGACTATGAAGGAAGGTGTCCACTGGTGCCTTCTGTTGGCAGAGGTCCGATCTCCCTGCTGATAGTCACGGTGCACAGCAAAACTCAATTGAACTATGGATGCTTCTGCTCATTACAGAATTTTTGAAATCTAGATTGGCATCTCAATTTTAAAAATATAACTCTTACATAAGGAAACAGAGGTTAGGGTTGAATAGTGTTATAAAGAAGATATGGGAGGTGCCAGAGCTTTCTTTTGTTAATATATATATATATATCAAAATACAGGGGGAAAATAGAAGCAACACTGATTTCTGATTTATCATAACAGAAAGTTGTTCCTTGCTTATTACAAAAATCGTATTCCATCCTGCGTGACTTCCCTTCAAAGGGAACTGAGTCAAGCCAGTGTTTCCCTTCCCTCTAGCTCGCTCACCTGACTTGAAGATTAAGCATCTACACTTAGTACTTATTCATTTCTCCTGTCATTGCACGTGAGAAAACTCTGAGTCAGCAAGGCTGAATCACTGCATCAGTTATTCTGAAATGGAGTCGGGGTCCAAATCCTGGTCCGTCTGACTCAGGAGCCCATGTTATTTCCTATACCCCACTCTGTCTGCCTTTATGTTAGGACAAAGCCTTAGCATTAATTCACTCCTATGGACCCGCAAACACAGTAACAACCAGTGGGAGAGATATTTGGGTGCAGAGTGGTTTTAATCTTCCTAGGGCCTCCCATCTGGATATCACCCCTGCCTGGTCTGCCCTCTCTCCACAGGGAGCCTTCTGGGGCCTCATGTTTGGCCTGGTGGTGGGGTTCCTGCGCATGATCCTGGAGTTCTCCTACTCAGCCCCAGCCTGTGGGGAGGTGGACCAGAGGCCGGCTGTGCTCAAGGACTTCCACTACCTCTACTTTGCCCTCATCCTCTGCGGCCTCACTGCCATCGTCATGGTCACCGTCAGCCTCTGTACAACCCCCATCCCTGAGGAAGAGGCAAGTGGAGAGCTCATACTAACCCCCTCCCCACCCCAAATGCCTCCCCATCCCCACCACCGAGTTTAACTTCATTGGGTGATGATCTTACCTGCTGCCATACAGATGTCCCGGGGAGAGGGAACTCATTGGGTTATTAATTCCCAACTGAAAAGTAATTCGTTCAATTGAAAGATTACTCAGTGAGCATCTACTATGTGCCAGGCCTGTGTTGGTGTTACAAAGATGAATGGTCTCCCATAGCATCTGTCTACAGGGGAGTGTTTGGGGGGTGGGCACAGACACCCACATAAACAGTTGCTCTACCAAGAAGAAAAGCAGAAGGACCAGTCTCAAGGCTGAGCACAGAAGAGAGGCAGTCACCCCTGGGAGAGTTCCTGACAAGGCCACTTTGAGTTGGATCTAGAAGAATGAGTAGGGACTGGTTGAAGAGTCAAGAAACAATATATGAGAAAAGAAACAGAGTCCACCAGAGTAAGAGCTTAATTGGGAGTTCACCCCTCTCCCATGCTGACAATTTACCTGTCCTTGGACATGAGGCCCAGTCTTCAGTTCTGAAACCTTTTATTTTCTTTAGAGCAAAAGAGCATTCGTTTGCTCCAGCTGCCATAACAAGGTACCACACACAGCCTGGGTGGCTTAAACAGCAGGAATTTATTTTATCACAGTTCTGGCGGCTAGAAGCCTGAGATTGAGGTGGTATAGGGTCGTTTCTTCTGAGGCCTCTCTCCTTGGCCTCCTCCCCCTGTGCCTGTCTGTGTCCTAATCTCTTCTCATAGTGACACCAGTCCTATTGGATTAGGGCCACTCTAAACACCCCATTTAACCTTAATTATCTCTTTAAAGACCCTAATCTCCAAGTACCAGCTCATTCTGAAGTACTGGGGTTTAGGACTTAAACACATGCATTTGGGGAGGGGGACACAATTTAGCCCGTAACTAAGCCCATGCCAGAAGCTGGGCCCTGAAACATTGAGTGGAAATCAGTATTAACACCCTTTACCTGTGTGGTGCCTTAGAGGTTACAACTCTTACCCTGGTGGCACTAATTCCTACAAACAAGCGGGTCATTCACAGGTGAGCAGAGGAGGCAGCTCGTTTTATTTCTTGCTTCACTTTTGCAACAGGCCCCAGACTGAATCCCTTCAATTCTTTCTAAATCCCAGGACTCAGTCTCATGCCTGTTCCCAAAGTCTGCAGTAACTCTCCACTGCACTGTTTTTAAGAGAAATCAACTCCTAGCCTGACTTTGGAAGCCTTTTGTCATGGGGTTCCTATCTCCCTGCACCTGACTTTGTGTGTTTCAGCACCTGGAGTGGCTCAGGGAGAGCAGGTTTTCAAAGGAAGTGGAGGCCAAGCTAATAGCCAAGCCTTCCCTCCCATCTCTGCGCTTGCTCCTGGCACCCCTCCCTGCTCTGAGGTTCCCCCATGAGGGGCCCCTCTAATTTTACAGCGTGACTTCCCTTCAAAGAGAACTGAGTCAAGACAGTGTTTCCCTTCCCTCCAGCTCGCTCGCCTGACATGGTGGACACGGAACCACCCCCGCTATGAGCTGGAGAAGGAAGCCCACGAGGACACACCAGGGACATCGGAGATGGAGATGCCACCTGGCGTGCACGCTGCAGGAGGCGGAGGGACCCAGAACCCCAGCCAGGGCCCGGAGCAGCACGGAGGTAGGCTGAGGGTATGCTGGGGTGCTATCACAGAGGAGTGATGGGGACAGATACTGGGTCACAGGTCCCCTAAGATCCCATCTTGGGGTCAATGGGGATGAGGTCTCTGTAAGAGTCCATACACTATCTTTCCTCCCTTCCCACGTGCCTATAAAACAATGTGAGAAATAAGACAAGTAAGGCAGATGGGAGCCAAAATATTGCCCCCATTACTGATAAAGTGCAGGTGGAAAGATCTGGTTTATATCCACAGGGAGGTGCACTTCCTGACACTGAACCCCAGCATTAGACAGAGGGACCCATCAGTCACCTACCCATGAGCACTCACTGCCCAGGAGGAGGGTGGGAGTGAACCAAGTGAGCCCTTCTTATCCTTCCCAAGCCTGCCACAGGAGGTCCCTTCACCTCTCCGGGTGGAATGAATCTAAGGGCAGAAAATCAAATCAAAGGGTGTGACATTAATTGAGTTCCATCCACATGGAAGGAAACCTCAGGTATGGCAAAGAAACAGCCCCCCCTCCGCCCCACACACACCCATTTTATTATTTATTTCCTATTGGGCTTAATAATCTGCCTAGAATCACACAAAAGTATGGTCATTTTCACAGGAAGAGAGCAGATGTGTCCGTACAGTGTCTTCCTGAGCTGCTGGTGGGCCATACAAATACTGCCTCCTGGAGATTCTTTTATTATTATTATTATTAATTTTTTAATTTTAATTTTTAAAAAATCTTTATTGTTGAAAGTATTACATATAACCCCCTTTGTCCCCCATTGACCTCTTCCAGCCCGCTCCTACCCCCCACCCCAAGCCCTCATCACCCCATTGTCTTTGTACATGGGTTGTGCATATATGCATACAAGTTCATTGGTTGATCTCTTCCCACCCACTCTCCCCTGCCTTCCCTCTGAGGTTCAACAGTCTGTTCTTAAATGTATTAGAATATATATGAATTCAATGTCCTTCAAGACCACACAGTGTCTAAAGTCGGAAGTTGACATAAGACATACACTAGCTGGTTTAGATGCAATGCGTCTATGACCTCCCTGCAGGGCGCTTGAATACCAATGTTAAGGCATTCTGATTTAGTGACACCATAGAGATTTCCCAAAGTGTAAGATTCCCAAGGAAAAACTAATGTCAGAAGTGGTAAAATCGTTTGCAATTTAAAGCCCCACGGCAATTTCTCTTGCCCTGATGAGTTAAAATTTTAATGAAATTTAAGTCCTAAATGTACTTCCTGCCTCAGATGGAGGAGCCCAGTGCTGGGTGGAGTTGGGGTGCCTTCAGAGGCTGCCCTCTCCCATTGGGGTAGGCAAGAGCTCCATCAAGGCTTCAAAAAGGTTTTCATTCCATCCCCAGCCGCTGGTGTGACAAACTTTTAATAATTCCAGCAAGTTTAAGGCATAGATAACGTTATCCAAGCACCGGTTGTTGGCCCCACACGGCTGCCAGCTACGCCACTTGGCTCCCACATCTTTGCCGGATTCTAGGAGCCCTGAGCTTCCCTGAGGCCTGAGAACCCTCCACCATTCTTGAGCCCTTCAGCTTTGCTTAAGACCCTGACTCTACAGAAACAGCCACTTGCCTAGAGGTTATGACATCATAAGCTCCAGAATATGAGCTCTACTGACACCTAAGATCCAAGCTTCTTTTTGTATTTTCAAGATCCAAGCTTCTTGACCCATCTGTCTACTGTTTTAAAAAGCTATCCATAATGGGGAATGTAATCTTTTATAGGCTCACTTTTATTAGCACCAATGAAGCTTGAAGTCACCAGCCCTAGTCTAATCTGGTGCCCCAATTTTGCTTTGCAACATGTAACTCCTTAACTCCTTTTCGAGCTTTGAGGTCCATCTGCCAGATGTTAGGGTCTCAAAACTGCTTCTCATTCCTTCACCACAAGGACCAGGTCTGGTCCCTATAAAATGCATGGTGTGGAAGAAGCAGTCTGAGAGCACAGCTCTTTGCAGGCGAGGCAGCTGCCGAGAGGAGGAAGGAGTAAGGGAAGGAGCCGAGAAGGTAGCTCCCAGAGGGAAGGAGGGTATGGCTTGTACTCTCCCCAGCTCAGCCCCACAACTAGACGGATTTGCACAGTCATGGGCAGCCCTGCCTGGTGGCCCCCAGGCCCAGAGCAGAGCCTCTCTCTGGAGCAGCAGAGAAATGACTGCTCCCTGTGGGTGACTTGCTCCCAAAAGGGACAGAAGAGGCACTGAGTCAATCAAGTTCAATGAGAGACAAATCCCTCCCACCCACCAGGAGGAGGGAAAGGACAGGGAGAGGCAAGAGCCCCTTCCCTGCCAAGGGACGTGGGGGGTGGGGAGGAAGCACCACCTGTGAAGGCTGCAGGCAGAGGAAGCCTCGCCTGCGCCACACTCACGCTAAAAAGCGAAATGGCCGTACCCTTCTGAGTCCTAAGAACAGGAACTCAAAGACAAATTTAAGAACAGCAGAGCAGATCCAAAGGAAGGATGCACATCCAAGGCTGAAGATAGGTTTAGCTTTATTAAGTGACTCAAAAGAGAGTGCTGGGACCGGCTTGTAAAACGATAGAGTTTAGTGCACTGAGAGCTGGACTCGTCTTCTTCCTCTTCGTGCAGCTTTGCGGCTACGTGACCGTAAGCAGGTGGCTTCCTTTCTCCAAGCCCTTTCCCTCCTCTGTGCAGTGAAGGAACAAGACTACCTGGTAGCCAGGGTCTTCGTATCCCTGAGACTCCATAGTCACATTGAACTCACCAAGTTCCAAAGCCATGAAGATAATAAAACATTCCAATGGGCTGGGTTCAGCCTCAGTGAAAGGCTTTTTATTTGATTTTTATTTTAATATATTAACTGTTAATCCAAAAGAACTTTGATAATATGTATTTTCTTTATTCATTCTTTTAAAGTTAGCTTTTAATGAAATGTGCGAGCCCCTTCTCCAGGCTGGCGATGCTGTGTGCGGGTGGCACGGTCTCAGGCACATGCAGAGCATTGCTTTCCCTAGAGTCTGTCCCACTGCTCAGCACTGTGACTCTTTAAGGTGCTGTCAAATCTGCATTCTCATTCCATGAACAGAACAACCTGCAGAACAGGACATACGCCCCTGACCTATTTGGGAGGGAAAGACCCTGGGCTCAGAGAAGCTGAGCAGTCGGCATGTGGCCTCAGTCAGGGGATGGCAGGGGCCCTGGAATGCGGCTTCCAGCCAGTGCCCTGCCCACAGCATTGCGTCTGTCTGTCTGGCTCCAATGCTGACTCTTTCCTGGGCGGAGTGATGCTCCCCACTGTGACCTCCTGTAGCTGTGTGATCTGAATTGGGATGGACAGCATTATCCTCACCCCTTAACACACCACCATGGAGATGTTTCTGCCAATGGCTGGGTGCGTGGCCAGGGTCAGCTCGGTAGAGTCCCAGCTCAGCATCCAGGCTATGACTAGTAGGAAGTTGATTGTTTCACAGCCCCCCTTTTTCTGTGCACTCATCCTTTTCCACGGTTTCTCCCCTCTCTCTCCCTCCCCTGTTCTCTCATCACTCTCCTTTTTGACCTTGCCTTGCCGCTCCCTCCTGCTTCCCTCTCCCTCTGGCCTTTGTCCCTCAGCCCCTCACAGGTCCTGCGGAAAGCTGCTCTGGGGCTGGTTCTGTGGGCTCTCTGGGGTCCGGGAGCCAGCCCTGAGCCCCACGGAGAAGGCCGCGCTAGAGCTGAAACTGACCAGCATTGAGGAAGAGCCGCTCTGGAGACGCGTCTGCGACGTCAATGCTGTCCTCCTGCTGGCCATCAACGTCTTCCTCTGGGGCTACTTTGCCTGACTTCGTGGACCTGGCTTCACCTGAGACATGAAACACAGCCCAGCCTGGCCGGTCACAGACAGGCCCACCTCCCACCTTGCTGTCCAAACTGCAGACCACCCAGGCTGAGACTGCAGGACGCCTGGAGAGCCCCTGACCCAGCCTGCACGCTGGCTGGTGGTGAAATGGAGGCCCAGAGAGAGCACTGGGCCTGCCCGGGGCGACACAGCAGGATCCTCCCTGGTCTCCTGGATCCAGCTCTCTTGCCATTGCATTACCTTAAAGTCCTACCTCAAAAACGCTGTGTCACCTTCTTGGTGAGTCTTCTCAGAGGCATTTACTCAACATGTGTCTTGAGGTTAGAAAGTGGAGGATACGAAGGAAAGGAAAAGCGAGCAAGTTGCAGAAATCCACGTGCATCTTTGCTCACCCATATCTCTTCCTTCTCCCCCTTCTCCTTCCCTTCCATCACTGGTTCCCAATCCCCCGTCAACTATTCCTGGCAGGCATGTACCCGGAAGGACCTTCCACTTCCACTGGGGGTCCATGTGGTGGCTGCCAGGCCCGCAGGAGTGAGGGCCCTGGTGGGATGTAAGCATGGTGACAGGTGGTGCTCGGGGCAGGGGCTTGGGGTAAGGGACTCTCCTTGCCACTACTCCAATCTGCCTCTTCCCGATCTCACCTCCAGACATGTGCACATCTCCACGGCCTTGAGGAACTGAGGGAAATCATGCCACAATCAGGAAGCAAAAGTAGTGGGAAATGTCTGGATTGGAGGGTCACAGGGGCTGGGCCATGGCTGGGCCATCTGTCCTCTTTGTGTGCAAGAGCAACGGCGCCCTTTCTTTTAGGTGCATGTGACTCCTCACCAGGGGTTCACAGGTGGCACCCAGAGCTTGGGCTGCATGTCCGCCCCTCCATGCCCTCTTGCCCAGGTGCATCTGTGCAGGGCACCACCTGCACACCTGTGAGTGGCAACCCTGCCGTGCTGGGGAGTGGCTGTGGCTGGGAGGTCAGCAGGGGCTCGCTCAGGGACGAGGTTCCCTGCTGAACTTGGGATTTCCTCGCCTCTTCCCTGGATGGCCGCACTAGTCTCTTAACTGTTATCTCTGTTCTCGGCCTCTCCTCTTCCAACTCACCGTATGCCCTATAGCGAGAATAATCTTTGTAAAAATATATCTTGTGTCATGTTCCTGTTCCAGGTTCCCTCTGAGTAATGTTTCCTAGCTAGGCATGAGGCCTTGCTAGCATGATGCCCAGGGTTCAGCCTTGGGCTCCCTGCTTTACCCCAGTCAAAGGTAACCTGTTCTCTGCCATGGTTAAGAGCAGGGACTTGGAAACCTGAGCTTCTGGAACTAAACCTTAGCTTGCCACTTGCTAACTGGATCATATTGACAAAGTAGCTTAGCCTCTCTCTCAGTTTCCGTTCTACAGAATGGGGATGGCAATTGCAGTTACTTCATAGAGTTGAGAGAATCATATGACTTAATTCACATAAAGTTTTTTTAAAAAGTACCTGGCACATAATTACAGTGCTCAATGAACAGTCGCTATTATTGCTACCACTAGAAAGTAGCAGGTGAGGAGCACACATGAGGCCTGGCATGCATAGTCATGATATTTTAGAGCGAGCACAGCATGCTGTCAGAGCAAAGGGGAGGGGCACTGATTTTTCCTGAGGAATCAGGAAAGGCCAGATTGGAACTGGACTTTGGAGGATGAACAGGAGTTTTCTAGGAGGAGTCATACAAGGTAGAAGGACAGGGTGTGCAAAAGTGCATGCAGAGTTCCCATAAAATAGGGATATTTACTCATTTGCAAATACCAACCCTATACATTCACTTTCCCCTTATATATCATGCCTCTCTCTCATCTCTAAGGCAGTGAGCTTTACTGACCAGGGACAGGAGAGAATGGGCATTTGGCCACTGTAGCAGCAGCTGTGGCCGCCCCACTCATGCCCCCAGGCACTCACCAATCCTGTGTTAGCAACTTCCTGCTGAAGCCCTTGCAACTCTCCCCTGAGGGCTTTCTCTGGCTGTAGACAAATCCTGGCTGCCTGCAGAGAACATTCTGGAAATGCTGGGAATTCGGAGCCTGGGAGCAGCCCTCAAACAGAGGCAGAGGGAGTTGGTGGCTGAGCACTGCCAGTCCCGGCCCATCAAGAGGGACAACTCAGAGGCTTGATCTAAACCATCTCCAGCGGTTCTCAGGGGACTGAGCCCCAGCCGCCCCGTTAGCCTGCTCATGACCACATCTGAATAGCGGCCTTCCCTCCCCTGTCTCATGCCCCCTCTCTCCTGCGTGGTCTCCTGGGATCCCCTCCCAAATAAACCACAAACTTGCATCTGGTTCCATGTACTGCTTCTGAGGAAACCAAATAAGAGAGTCTTTTACAACTTGAGGTGCTCTGTCCTAGCTTAATTTTGCTATAAGTTGCTCTGTGACACCCACCCCCCACTCATACCTCAGTTTCGGCATCCTTAATAAGAGAGTGCAAGGTTTAAATTATATTAGATGAAATCCAAGAAGCCTTCCAATGCTGACATCGTATGCTGATTCATTCCCACATTTGTCTCCTTGGGGCTGGGGGTGGGTGGGAGTGGGGGTGTGCGGGGGAAGCCAGCCGCATGCCAGCCCACTTGAGTGGAAACAGCGCAAATAGAAAAACACTGAAAAGTCGTTTTCAGAGAATTGAAATGGGTTTGCCAGGAGCAATAATAACATTAAGAAGTAGCTTTGGACTGTGAAAGGGCAATGTTTAAAAACAAATGGTGCTCTTAAAAAGACGATGAAGAAATGTTTTTGAAAGTGATTTGCAACTGAGCTGGGGCACAGAGCACTCAGTTTAATACGTGAGGCCTGTGACTGTGTCCCTGGGTGTGAGAGTTCACGCCGGTTGGAAGGGGGTGGACACCGCTCAGAAGCCCGGGCGCGAGTGTCAGTTTCCCATTAACCTAGAAGTGCCGCCTCTCTGGACGTCCGGCCCTAGGTGAGATTACTGCAATTTCTTCTTTTCTCCAGAGTGAGAAGCCGGGAGCACTGTAAAGGTTCTATATAAATATAAATCCTAGATACTTAAATGGAGCTAGTTACAGTTTACTTTCATATTTCAACATCAAATCTCAGCTTTAGCCCAGACTCACAAAATAGAAATGTCAGATTTTTACTGTGTGTGATCTTACATAAAATCTACAAGCTTCACTTGAAAAGGAAAAAACCCACCAGTGTACTCCATCCCCTGAATAGAATACAAACGCCCTCCCTGGTCCCCTCTCAGTATGGTTTGCACGTACATTTTAGAATTATATGCATCCAAAATGGGAGGGAGTCTCAGGAGTCAGCTAGTTTGCCCCCTTTTCCTCCTTGTCCAGGTCAGGATTTCTCTGAGCAGCCGCCCTGACAGGCAAGGTTCCCATCCTGTGCTTGGTGAGGAGGTTGGGGCTGTAACACTGCCTTACAATCCCTGCTCCAGGCCACAGCCGGCCTCACGGAGCTAGTATTAGATCTATGTTTCTGTTGGAGGCTTGGTAAGTAATTTTGGGAGAGTGAGTTACCTGGGACTTTATTTTGTGGGGAACAGGGAAAGGGCAAGGGAGAGGGCAAAGCTCTTTGTCCAGTCAGGCTTCTGGGAACTGGCTTGGATCCCGTGTTATAACAGAACTTGCAGGGGGAGGGGGAGAAGTGAGGACAGAGGACCTGTCTCAGCTGCGGGCAGTTCTGTGAAGAGGCAGCCTTCAACCTGTCGAGGATTCCCGCGGCCACACAGTCCCCTTCACAAGGTCTCACCCCTCCAAGGGCAGCCCATATCAGGTGACTAGTAAGTATAAAGATGAGGCTCTTTCATCTAATGTGAGACAACGTTGGTGGGCCTTTTTAGCTCGAGGTCCCGAGGGGCTGGCCCCGGCTGCCATCAGGCCTATGTCACAGCTCACCTTCTCCCTCCAACCAATCCTGTGTCCTTCCTCCCACTGGGATGGATGCAGGGCCCTCCCTAATAAACAGCGTGCACACCAGACTCCATCTCAGAGTTCGCATCCCACCTGTGAAGGGTCTAAATGGCCAGCCAGCTCCTCTGACCTTGGCTAGTCGTGGCACTCACTGTGATCCGCCCTCTGCTGACTAGACCTCCACAGGCAGCTCCTAACAAACCACAAGCCTGTGCCTTCTCCTGTGGACTGCTGAGTAGCTGATGGCTGTTTTCTGTTTTACAAAATAGTGTTAACAGGCTCCAATCAATCCAGCTGGACAAGTAACAAAAAAACGACTGTGTGTTCAGCAAATAAGTCCACCCCAGCTGCCCAAAGACCCTCATAGCAGAAACCATGAAGCCCCGTGTGTCTTATTTTCTCTCTGCTGCACCCTTGAAGTGTTTGCTGACATTGGGAGTCTGGTAATAATCACTGTCCCCAGCCATGTTTCTCACTCTTCAGGAAATTCATGGCCGTTCCATACTGAGGTCCGATGTTCTAATCGGCCAATCCATTCTCAACTTCCCAGCTTTTGGATACAAAGGGGGAAGAAAAATAAACCTCTGTAAACTTCAAGGTCACAAAAACTGTGCTAGAAAAAGTTCCCCGTGGAAACACTGGATGGCCACAGAAGACAGGTTTTACTAATAGAAATAAATATATTTGAGACTTCTATGCACTGGCACAGATTGAATGAACCAAAACCAGGGACAAAAAAAATGATCATTCAAAACCTTTAGAAGGGATTTAATTTTTTTGCGTGCTTTCTTTTCCTTTGGTTTATTTGTTTCTGTCTTTGTATGCTTCCTTCACAACAAATTTGAAGCCCAGTAAATTAGGCAAAGTGCATCTCGCATTGTACTCAAATTACTCTCAGAACACAGATTGCTTAATAAGGCTAGAGATGCATAAACCTTTACAAATCAGGGGGATTTCAAATGGATTCAGTCTTTAAAATGTAGCTGCACGAATAACAGTAGCTGATGTTCACTGAGCACTGTGCCAGCCACTGTGCTGAGTGTTTCTATGAATTACCTTGATTAACCCTCCCCACCCACCTGAGACAGGCAGGACCTGTGTTCAAAGTGAATGACGCCCTGGGGCTGGGTGTTATTTTCCCTTCCTCAGAGGAGATGGAAGCAGAGGCTGATTCAGCACCTTGCCTTGATCTCACACAGTAGGTGCACAACTCCCCCAGCAGGCTGTTTGGACTCAGCCGGGCTCTTACTACCCTGCTCTGTGCCCACTCCTCTGCTGTTATGAGACTAGTTACCGTAGGAGAGGTAGTCTCTACTTCACAGCTTCCTCTACCTTTGTTCTGGCTGCTCTCTGCCTGCACCATCCTATACATCTCTGCCTGCTGAAACCCCATGCATCCTGTAAGGCCCAGCTCAAATGTTTGTAGAAATTCCCTGTATTTATTGGAATTAGGGTGAAGTGTTAGGAAGGAATCAGAAACTAGTCGCCTATTTCAAAATGGCTGCACAGAATACACAACGCCCTGCATTTTAGCTCTTTCATTTGTGTTGTGGTAGAAGAAAGTTTCCATTTTAGAGAGAAAACACTGGGTGTAAATAAAATGAATCCTAATGTCTGTATTGGTGGTGTGTTGCTGCAGATAATAGAGAGAATATGCTATTTACACCTTCTTTCCCTCCCCCATCTCCACATCGGTTTATAATCAATACAGAAGAACTGCAATTGATAGCGTGTGCTATTGCCAAGCAGCACCAGTAGTCCCTTCATTGTACTCGCTTACATCTGGCAAGACCTCAGGTCTCCCTGGACCCATTTTCTCTCTGTGTCTTACGAACATTAGGAACTTCGACAGGCCACCTCCTTTATAGTCACATATAACCTAACCAGCCCGAGAACCGTTCCATGGGTCCGGTTTGCTATTTTACTTGTGACCAGTCCTATTAAAGAGAAGGGGATAAACTGACTTGCGTTGCATACAAGATGCTGCCTACACCAACGCCAGGCAGGGAGGCAAGATGAACAGCCGGAGCATATGGCCGTGAGCCGGTGGCAGAAAGAAACTCGTTCTCGTGAGCAACAAGGAACATCTTGAAACGTACAAGACATATGGGTTTTTGGAAGAAGACTGAAGTGTTTCATAATAAAAACAGGACAAAGTGAACCATGAGTGCTGAGCAAAGTTTTAATTGAAAATGGGTTTTAGTCTTCAATGTGAATATACAATATGCTCCACAGATGGATTTTATATTTAAACCTTATCCAAACCAAAAAGTGAGTGAGACAAATAAAGCTTCCGAAAATGGCATAGAGGCTACAATGTATGTAAACAATGGAGAGTTCGGGTACAAACAAACAGGGAGGGAGAAGCACCCTCTGCCCCCCATTTTCTGCTTGCACGCTGCACAGGCAGATCACAGAACCTACCTTCGGTGTGAACACGCTCTCCTCAGTTTAAGTATATAATAGACCAGTGATGGTGAACCTATGACACGCGTGTCAGAGGTGACACGCGAACTCATTTTTTGGTTGATTTTTCTTTGTTAAATAGCATTTAAATATATAAAATAAATATCAACAATATAAATCTTTGTTTTACTATGGTTGCAAATATCAAAAAATTTCTATATGTGACACGGCACCAGAGTTAAGTTAGGGTTTTTCAAAATGCTGACACGCCGAGCTCAAAAGGTTCGCCATCACTGTAATAGACCGACACAATTAGGAAACAACCTAATTGCCCAACCACAGAGAAATGGTTTAATTACTCTACAGGATATCCATGCAACATTAGATAGCCTTAAAAAATACATTTATGCATCATTTTGGAAAAGGAAATATGTGTATATTAACATTAAAGTAGTAAGATAACCAATTTGTAAAAAACTAACAATGTTGTAGAAATGAATAGAATATCGCAATAAAATATACACACATATTACCAAGTTAAGTTTTTACTTTTATATGAGTACGTCCATAAATCTTCCACTTTGGTGGTGCACTATTGCTTCTTGTCTTTTTATCTTTTTGCACTATTGCTTTTTAAAATAAGAAAATAGCACTTGAAAAGTCCAGTTAAAGCTGAAATATTTAGGATTAAGAAGATGGCTGCCAATGGGAAGGCAGACTGATAGATAGTATGTGAGTGAGAGGGTGAAAGGAGAGGGTGTGGACATACGGGGAGTGTATATTTGTGGGTGAGGGTCAGCTGTACTCCAAGAGATTGTTGGGGACTCCCAGACCGGGCTCCCCTGACCGGGCAGCCTCCACTGCTACTGAAATCTGTCCCGGAGCCACCGGCTCTGCTGCAGAGACCGCACCATCTCGAAGGGGAGAGTGGCTGTTATTGGACGCCTATACATCCTGCGACTCTACAACCACAACACCCAGGGACCAGCTGCGAACCCAGGAACACCGGGTCTCAAGCAGCACAAATACACGACTCAGATGAGCCCTGCACCTTCTCACAGAAAGGTCAGATTTCACCTAGGGAAAGGTGAGTTCTGCGATCCAGGCTGGAGAGAGAAATGTGCAACGGGATCTAGAGGTTCGGGGCCCCACAAAATCCACGGCCGTTGGGGCTGGCGTGATCCGCGAATGTGGAAGGGGATCCGTGGGGCTGCTGGCAAAAGGGAACTCTAAAAATCAACCCATAGCTGGACTGGGTACAAAAAGGCAGCCTGAAATTTTACCAGTGTGCCGGCTGCTCAGTGCCAGGGGAAAAAAGACGTGCACAGAGACGTTCACAGAGTTGCACGCAGTGCCAGAGGGTAAAAGTCGCGAGTTCGCGCATTTACTCTGGCTCTTTTTTTCTCTTTAAATTCTTTTTTTTAAATTAATAAATCTTTATTGTTCAGATTATTACAGATGTTCCTCTTTTTTCCCCTTATATCTCCCCTCCACCTCGTTCCCATCCCACCGCATGCCCTTACCCCCGCCATTGTCCTCATCCATAGGTGTAAGATTTTTGTCCAATTTCTTCCGGCCCCCTCACACCCCCTTCCCCCCAAGAATTGTCAGTCCACTCCCTTTCTATGCCCCTGCTTCTATTATATTCACCAGTTTATTCTGACTTAATTTTTAGGTTCACTTGTTGATAGGTATTTATTTGTTGTCACTTTGTTGTTCATAATTTTTATCTTTACCTTTTTCTTCTTCCTCCTCTTCTTAAAGAATATCCTTTAGCATTTCATATATTCCTTGTTTGGTGGTGATGAACTCCTTAAGCTTTAAATTCTTGCTTTTGAGTACTAAGCCCAGTACATAGGATCACCCAATTGGGGACACTCTAAGAGACTGCAGGGGAAAGTTGTTTCTGTGGAACCTGGGGATCAGTGCAGGGAGTAACGATCAGAGAACAGCTCTGAGCAGTCCATTCTCCCAAACCAGCATTAAGTGTAACAGGGAAAACAAAATCTAAATACTGGCTAGAGAAGACGTATAGCCATGGAGGTCAATCCAGAAACACTGCCACCCAGAGGTTGAATCACAAATTGACTCTTGTGTAAACACAAATAAAGGTATCTAAGAAACAAAGAAATACTGCCTGCTTGAAAATCAGGACTGTGGCTTACAGCATAGAGGAGCAGTGGAACACAGGGAACTTCAGTACTGTCCTGACTGCCTGACAGAAAACAGGCGTGCCAAACAGAACAGTAGAGGCAGTGAATGACCTTTACTACTTTTATTTTTTCATCTTTTACTTAAGAAACTAAATTTTTTTCCTTCTTTTTTCCTTACATGATTTTACTTTTAATTATTATATTTTTATTTTTTATCAGTATTATTACTACTATGATTTTACCTGTTTTTTAAGTGTCATTTTATTTTCTCTTTATTTTATTTTATTTTATTTTAGGATTAGTGTTCTACATTCTATTTTCATTTAGCATCATTTTACTCTATCTCAGCTTTACCTTTATGCCAAAACTCTCTTCCCCACTTTCTCCCTTTTGCTGTCCTGTTTCTCTTACCCTATTCCTGCTTTAGATTTTCCCTATTCCTTCTTTTTATGCCCTGTTAAAAAATCATACTACTTATATATCTAATTTCTGATCCCATGCTCTAAGTCCATAAACACCTCTCTCTTCTCTTTTTTCACTATCCAATTTTTTCTCTCTCTTCCTTTTTTTGTTGTTGTTGTTAATGTTTTTTTTGTTTTGCTTTTTTTGTTCTAGGTTTTTTTTTGTTTTATTTTTATTTGTTTTGCCTTGCTTTCCTCTCTGCCCTATTGTTGTTGTTTGCTTGATTGTTGATTAGATTGGTGGGGGTTTTTTTGTGCTTGTTTTTGAGATGGTTTCTCTCTTTTTGTTTGTTTGTTTTTTCTTCTGTTTTTTCTTTCCTCACTTGTTATTAGTTGTTGTTTGTAGTTTGCATTCGTCTCTGGGTGTTTGTTGTTTGCATTTTTTGGGATTAGTGGTTTTTCTATTGGAGCTTTCTCCCCATATAAATAGTTTTTGCCCCTCTTCTTTTTTATTCTCCTTTTCTCTCTTACTTTTTTCCTTTTCTCAATATCATTTCTGCACTTTTTTTTTTCTTATCTCCTAATTCTCTTTTCTCTGGTGGTCACCTTTATTTGGGGTTATTAGTATCGTAAATACATTTGTGTTCAGTGCCTTGTGCATTGTGTCTTGTTGTGTTGTATTTTGTGCCTTTAAATCAATGCAAGAGAGCTACATATCCAGACACCCAGAGAAGAGAGATCATGGGGACGCAAAGAACCAGTCTGCATATGAAAGAAAAGGAGGCATCACCAGAAAAGGAAGTAAACAAAATGGAGGCAAGCAATATGTCAGAGAAAAAATTCAGAGAAAGGGGCAAAAGGTCACTCAAAAGAATGGAAGACAAATTCAACAATATGTGTAAGAACCAAGAGGAAATGAAGAGGAACCAAGAAGAAATGAAAAATGACATCGCTGCTATAAAGAACTAAATAGAAAGCATCAACAGTAAATTAGAAGCAACAGAGGACCACATCAGTGAGCTAGAAGACAAGGTAGGAAAAAATACCCAAGCAGAGAAGCATCTAGAAAAAAAAAAACACCTTAAAAAACAGGAGGAGAGCCTAAGGGAACTTTTGGGACAAAACAAAACAACATCCACATGATAGGGGTGCCAGAAGGAGAGGAAAATGAGCAAGGAATAGAAAACCTGTTTGAAGAAATAATGACAGAAAACTTCCCTGATATAGGGAAGAAAAAACACACAAATCCAAGAAGCTCTCAGAGTCCCAAACAAAATGAACCCCAAAAGACCAGTGCTAAGGCATATTATAATTAAATTGGCAAACACCAATGACAAAGTAAGAATCTTAAAAGTGGCCAGAGAGAGTCAGAAAGTTACCTACAAGGGATCTCCCATCAGTCTAGCGACTGATTTTTCAACAGAAACACATCAGGCCAGAAGGGAATGGAATGACATATACGAAGTCATGCAAAAGAAGGGTCTGAATCCAAGAATACTGTACCCAACAAGGCTATCAATCAAAATTGAGGGTAAAATCAGGAGCTTCACAGACAAAAAAGGACTAAGGGAGTTTATTACCACCAAACCAACCATGCAAGAAATGCTTAAGGGTCTGCTATAAAAAGAAGAAATAGGAAACGAAGAAGGAACACAGGCATAAAGAACAAAAATGCTGACAAACAAGTACCTATCAATAATAACTTTAAATGTAAATGGACTAAATGCCCCAATTAAAAGACTTAGGGTACCTGAGTGAATAAGAAAACATGATCCATATATCTGCTGTCTACAGGAAACCCACCTTAGAACAAAGGACTCACACAGACTAATGGTGAAGGGATGGAAAAAGGTTTTTCAGGTGAATGGAAATGAAAAAAAAGCAGGGGTAGCAATACTTATATCTGACAAATTAGATCTCAAAGTAAAGGACATAACAAGAGATAAGGAAGGCCACTTCATAATACTAAAGGGAGCAATCCAACAAGAAGAACTAACTCTGATAATCATATATGCACCAAATACAGGCACACCCAAATACATAAAAAACTTCTGGAGGATATCAAGGGAGAGATTGACAGCAATACAATCATAGTAGGGGACTTTAATACCCCACTATCACCATTGGAAAAATCCTCTAAACAAAAACTCAACAAAGAAGCATCAATCCTAAATGACTCACAAGATCAGATGGAATTAATTGACATCTTCAGAACATTTCACCCCAAAGCCACAGAATATACATTCTTCTCAAGTGCACATGGGACATTTTCAAAGACAGACCACATATTAGGTCACAGACAAAGTCTCTTCAAATTCAAGAGGATAGAAATCATAACAAGCATCTTCTCAGATCACAATGGTATAAAACTAGAAATCAACTACAATAAAAACAATAAAAAAATCAAACACCTGGAGGCTAAATAGCATGCTATTAAACAATGACTGGGTTACCAGAGAGATCAAAGAAGAAATAAAAAGCATCATGGCAACAAACAACAATGAAAACACAACAATCCAAAATCTATGGGACACAGTGAAAGCAGTCTTGAGAGGGAAGTGCATAGCTCTACAAGCCTACTGCAAAAAAAACCCCACAAGAAACAATGGTAATAAATTACCTAACCCTACAACTCTAAGAATTAGAAAGAGAGCAACAAGAAAAGCCCAGTGTAAGCAGAAGGAAGGAAATAATAAAGATCAGAGTGAAGATAAATGAAATAGAGATAAAAAAAACAAAACAAAACAAAACAACAATACAAAAGTTCAACAAAACCAAGAGCTGGTTCTTTAAAAGGATAAACAAGATTGATGAACCTCTAGCCAGGCTCACCAAGAAGCAAAGAAAAAGGACCCAAATAAACAAAATCTGAAATGAAAGAGGTGAAATAACAACCAATCCCACAGAAATACAAATGATTATGAAAAACTCTATTCCAACAAAATTAACAACCTAGAGGAAATGGACATATTCTTAGAAAAATACAAGTTCCCAAAACTCAACCAAGAAGAATAAAAAAACCTGAATAGGCTGATAAGTACTGAAGAAATTGAAACAGTGATCAAAAATCTGCCAGCAAACAAAAGCCCAGGACCGGACGACTTTACAGGAGAGTTCTACCAAGCATTCAAAGAAGAACTAAAACCTATCCTACTCAGACTATTCCAAAAAATTCAAGAGGAAGGCACACTTCCAAGCTCTTTCTATGAAGCCAGCATTACCCTAATCCCAAAACCAGATAAAGACACCACAAAAAAAAAAAGAGAACTACAGACCAATATCCTTGATAAACATAGATGCTAAAATCCTCAACAAAATTCTAGCAAATTGGATTCAGCAATACATTAGAAAATTCATACATCATGACCAAGTGGAATTTATTCCAGGGATGCAAGGATGGTACAATATCTGCAAATCAATAAATGTGATACATCACATAAACAAAATGAGAGACAAAAATCACATAATCATATCAATTGATGCAGAAAAAGCATTTGACAAAATCCCACACCCTTTCTTGATAAAAACTCCCAGCAAAGTGGGAATAGAGGGATCATACCTCAACATAATAAAAGCCCTATATGACAAACCTACAGCCAACATCATACTAAATGGGCAAAAACTAAACCCATTTCCCCTAAGAACAGGAATAAGAAAAGGATGCCCACTTTCACCACTCCTGTTTGACATAGTACTAGAAGTACTATCCATAGAGATCAGACAAGAAGAAGAAATAAAAGGCATTCAAATTGGAAAAGAAGAAGTAAAATTGTCCTTATTTGTAGATGATATGTTACTATACATAGAAAACCCCAAAGACTTCATCAAATAACTACTAGACCTAATAAATGAATTTGGCAATGTAGCAGGATACAAAATTAACACCCAGAAATCTATGGCCTTTTTATACACAAATAATTAACTCACAGAAAGAGAAAATTTAAAAAAAAAATCCCATTTACCATTTCACCAAAAAAATTAAGATACCTAGGAATAAACTTAACCAAGGATGTAAAAGACCTGTACTTGGAAAACTCCAGGACACTGAAAAAAGAGATAGAGGAGGACATAAACAAATGGAAGAACATACCATGTTCATGGATTGGTAGAATCAACATCATTAAAATGTCTATACTACCTAAGCAATCTATAGATTCAATGCAATACCTATTAAAATAACAATGGCATATTTCAAAGATGTAGAACAAACTCTCCAAAAATCCATCTGAAATAACAAAAGATCCCAAATAGCCACAGCTATCCTGAGAAAGAAGAACAAAGTTGGAGGGATCACAATACCAGACATCAAATTATATTATCAAGCCAAGGTTCTTAAAACTGCCTGGTACTAGCACAAGAACAGACATATAGAGCAATGGAACAGAATAGAGGACCCAAAAACTGACCCAAGCCATTATACTCAATTAATATTTGACAAAGGAGGCAAGAGCATACAATGGAGTCAAAACAGCCTCTTTAATAAATGGTGCTGGGAAATTTGGTTAGATACATTCAAAAAAATGAAACTAGATCATCAACTTACACCATACACAAAAACAAACTCAAGCCCTGGCCGGTTTGGCTCAGTGGATAGAGAGTCAGCCTGCAGACTGAAGGGTCCTGGGTTCGATTCTGGTCAAGGGCATGTACCTTGGTTGCAGACACATACCCAGTGAGGGGTGTGCAGGAGGCAGCTGATCGATGTTTCTCTCTCATCGATGTTTCTAACTCTCTATCCCTCTCCCTTCCTCTCTGTAAAAAAAATCAATAAAATTAAAAAAAAAACTCAAAATGGCTAAAGGACTTGAATATAAGACAGGAAACCATAAAAATCTGACAAGACTCGATAGGCAGCAAAATTGCAGACATATGTTGTAGCAATATCTTTACAGACACAGATCCTAGGGCAAGAGAGACTAAGAAAATAAACAAATGGGACTACATCAAAATAAAAAGCTTCTGCATGCAGGAGGCCGCCCATTATCTTCACTAGCAGAAAAGTGCAAACAAAGATCCCGGAGTGCTGGTGACTCTTGAACCCATGGCAAGGGCCTGAGTTATACACCGATTGTCTAGTCCTGATAATGGGCGCTTAAGCTATTTTTTGATCAAATAGCTCAGAGTAAATCCTCCTAATATTTACTGACCTTTAAGATAGCCTGTCTGTTACTACAATTACCTGCCTGACTAAGGGCTTTATGTTTAACCAAAGTTGAATAAAAGGCTGGCAAGGCCTGGGCACTGGTGGAAGTCCTTCCCCTTGAGTTGGACTTGCCCGCCTGGCCACCCAGTATTTCCAAATTATCTCTTGCCTCTTCTCTTTCATTTGTGTGTGGCTCCTCTTCCAGATCCTGTACCCCGAACCACGCGGGACATGGGGGAAACACTCATACACATCTGACAGCAAAAGAAATCATCAACAAAACAAGAAAGCCCACTGCATGGGAGAACATATTTGCCAATGTTATCTCCGATAAGGGTTTAATCACCAACATTTACAGGGAACTCATACAACTTAACAAAAGGAAGATAAACAATCCAATCAAAAAATGGGCAAAGGACCTAAATAGATACTTTTCGAAAGAGGACATACAGAAGACCAAGAGACATATGAAAGCATGCTCAAAGTCACTAATCATCCAAGAGATGCAAATCAAAACAACAATGAGGTACCACCTCACACCTGTCAGAATGGCTATCATCAACAGATCAACAAACAAGTGCTGGAGAGGATGCAGAGAAAAAGGAACCCTCTTGCACTGCTGGTGGGAATGCAGACTGGTGCAGCCATTGTTGAAAACAGTATGGCATTTCCTCAAAAATTTTAAAATGGAACTGCCATTTGACCCAGTAATACCACTTCTAAGAATATATTCCAAGAAAACAGAAACACCAATCAGAAAGGATTTATGCACCCCTATGTTCATAGCAGCACAATTTACAATAGCTAAGATTTGGAAACAGCCTAAATGCCCATCAGTAGATGAGTGGATTAGAAAACTATGGTACATCTACACAATGGAATACTATGCTGCTATAAAAGAAGGAATTCTTACCATTTGCAGCAGCATGGATGGAACTGGAGAGCATTATGCTAAGTGAAATAAGCCAGGCAGTGGAAAAAAAATACATGATCTCACTCATTTATGGATAATAAAGAACATTATAACCTGATGAACAAAAAGATACAGAGATGGAGAATCATTGAACAGACTGTCAAATTACAGTGGGAAGGCTGGGGTGTGTTGCGGGGCAGGGGGTTGGGTAAGAGATCAACCGAAGGACTTGTATGCACGCATATAAGCATAACCAATGGACACAAGACGGTGGGGGGGGGGGTGATGGCATGTGCCGGGGGGTAGGGGAG
>NW_005871085.1:4205727-4209661 GCF_000147115.1 Myotis lucifugus
CGGGGGAAGGTAAATGGGGAAAAAAAAGGAGACATATGTACTACTATTTGTAATACTTTAAACAATAAAATAAATGCTGAAATATTTACCTAGAGAAGCTGATATAAAATAACAATGGTTTTAAGTTTATTAGAAAATGTTTTTATATTAAACCTTGGATGTCTGTGTTATAGTGGTCCTTCCTATGTATGTGATTTTATTCTTGATCCAAGGCAAGAAGGAATTCTTCCTAAAGTTCCCTGAGTAGACAGACAATGAAGGAAACACGGGCTTCCAGCAGATGAAATGAGACAATTGTGCTCTGTGCACACAGAGCCAACGGCTATACTTTTCTATCTTCTCCTTGGGGTAAAAATGTCCAAACCATCTGAAGCTTTTTCCAATGCATTTAAACAGTGTGAGTTTCAGCTGGAAAATCTCTGGCGATGATTTTAGTGTTTGAAAGTATCTTAATGCCAGAAATACTCTTCTAGTACAAAATATTTGCTTTTTAAAGTTCAGTTGAGCTTTGTGTTTCATCTGAGATCTTTAAGGTGGATCAAAAGTAAACTCAGGATCAGCCTTTCTTACCAGGCTCTTCAAAGGTTTCCTTTCATTTAGAAGCTACATTTATTGCCAGTGCTCACTGATATTCTCCCCTACAGGAGGCTCTAGCTCCAGGCAAGTGGTGCCCTCAAGCACACATCAGTCTGTCATTTCACACCTGGGCCATTGCTCAATTTTCCACAATTAAAGTACAGTGGGGCCTTGACTTACGAGTTTAATTCGTTCCAAGACCGAGCTCATTAAGGAGCTCGTTAACTCAAATTACTCTATCAACTCAATGCAAAAAATTGGCTGAGAGACAGCTGGTATCTCAAAAAACTCGTTAGTCAGGACACTCGTAAGTCAAGGCCCCACTGTACTTTTCTCCTTACCCACCTATTCCAATCCAACCCATTCTTCAGATTGAACTCATCCCTCCTCTGTATTCAGGAAATCCTTTGTTATAAATGGCTTTGGTTCTCCCCAGCTTTTGAATTCTTATTACTCATGGACTCCAGCACTTAGGAATGCCTATCTAAGAGAAGGTATCTCTTTTGTGGTCTTTCCAAGTATTTATGTCACATGCTAAACTGAACTGAAAAGTCAGTGAGAACACTTAATCATTTTTTTTATGTCATCTACAGTGTTAAACACACAAGTACTCAAAGAAATATGCTCAAAGATGAGAAACAGATTACAAAACCCTTATCCTTGGTCTTAATATGACCTTGGGAATATCAGCTACACTATGCGAATGAAGTGGCATTATTGAGCATGTAGTTCTTTTGATATGAGGAACAATTCAATCCTATAGTTAAGGTGTCTGAAGGAGGACCTTCTGTTGAAATGTGATTTCAACATACATTCCACCCTCATCTTCGGCCCCCAACTTCACCACACACCTTCCTACTAGAACCATCCCCAACTTCCTGCGGTTCCTTGAGTCCACTGTGCTGCTTGCACGAGCAAGCTCTGATGTCCAACTCTCTTCTCCTGGCAAAATCATCCCTTAAGATGAAAGGTTGATTCCTTTGTGAAGTCTTCCTTCACTCACTAAGTGATTCCTTCCTCTTTCATGCTCTCTATGCACTCACCCAAACATCTCTGTATATTTACTGACTAGAGGCCCAGTGCACAAAATTCGTTCATGGGAAGGGGGGTCCCTCAGCCTGACCTGCACCATCTCCAATCCGGGAGCCATTGGGCACAATCCAGGACTTCTGGCTCCTAACTGCTCACCTGCCTGCCTTCCCTAACCATTCTGCCTGCCTGCCTGATCCCCCTAACTGCTCTCCCCTGCTGGCTTGCTCCCCCTAACTGCCCTCCCCTGCTGGCCTGTTCACCTCAATTAACTTCTTTTTTTAATCGTATCCCCTTCACAAACAATTGTATTTGACTTCCTTATTGGCTTCTCCCTCTCACACAATTTTTCTCTCTCTTTTATGTAACACATTTTCCTACTGACTCATCATTTATAAACTTTCCTTTCCTCATTTCCTACTTCTGTTCCATCATCCTTCTTCCCATTTTTCTCCTACCCTCCGTCCCTCCCCACATTCCTTCTTTCCTTTATCTTTTCCCCTGCCCTCCCTCCCCTTTTCCTTCCTTCCCACCTTTTTTTCTTCACTTCCTCCCTCGGACCTGCTTTGCTTCCCCCTCCCCCCCATTTCTTCTTTCTTCCCATTCTCCTTTTAAGCTCTACCAGCTTCCCTTTAAAACTTTTCTTCCCTCCCTCTTTCTCTCTCATCCTACCTTTCCCATTACATTCTGCTCTACTTATTTCCACTGTTTTAATATCTATCTATCTACCTTCCTAATTATTCACTATCATTTATCTTTTTTCTTTTCTGACTCCTACTTTTAAAATGCCCCCAGTACACAACTATATGTACTTGATTTTCATTATAGCTCCTACAGCTCACTCATACATCCTCTTTCCTTCTTTAACTCTGCTGTCTACTGACTCCTTTATAAAGTTCTTCTCTCCCTCCTTCCCTTTTTCTCCACCCTCCCCCCTCCTCCCTCACTCTTTTACTCTTTTTACAGGCTAATTAAAAATTCTATGCTTTTCATCCTATCTTAGTACTGACTTCTTTCCTCTCTGGGACCTGTAGCCGCCTCTGAGAACTCGGGCCCCGCTCGCACCGGATTTGAGGGGTCGAGTGATGATGGGGACCTGTAGCCGCCTCTGAGAACTCGGGCCCCTCTCGCACCGGCTTTGAGGGGTCGAGCGATGATGCGGCTGTGTCTTGCCTACCGTGGCCTATGCCTCACCCCTCTGAGTTGGGGGAGGATCCCACCGGGCTGGGGCTGGCATTCATCGCAGAGACCGCTGCGTTACATGCGTGCATGTGTGCATTTGGCGTGCGCAAGGCTTTTCTACCATTGTGTGCTGAAGGGCGGTGGGGGGACGCAGAGGCCTTCCCTGTCTCCTGGCATGCCCGCTCCCATGCCTCGAGCTGCTCTCCATCTGCTCCGTCTGCTCCCCTCCCCTCCCGTCCGGAATCCGCAGGCGACGAGTGTGCTTGCGCAGGCACAGTCAGGGCCTGGCTTGTCCTCGGGGGTGTTCCGCCCAGGATATGAGCCCCTGTCCGGGTTGGACCAGGCAGATGAATGGATGGATGGATGGAGAAAGCCGTGGTGGCTTCACTGTGGGGTGAGGGTCACCTGTGGTCTCCACGGTAGCGGGGCCGGTACGAGCGGCAGTAGGTGGCTTCAAAGTTGTGTGCTTGGGTGGATTGACTGGCGTCTGAGTGTCGCGGGGCTGCCCTGTGTGTCTGTGGCAGTGGGATCCCTGCGTTGTTTACTCAGTGGCCTGTCCAGGCCTGGTGCCTTACCCTGATGTCCACTCTCTGTCGTCATGCCCAGGACCTTCCTTCATGTTGGGTCCACACCCTCTCGATTTGTGTGCACAACACCTCCTCGGGGTCACCACTGATACTCACACACCCCCGTTGGTGTCTGCCAACTGTGCCCTGAGAACCGGCCTTCTGCTGTGCGGGTGTCGCCCCTCAGCCCCCCCCCCCACCTCGGTGGGGGGGTGGGGGGCGTCCCCGGGCAGAGTGCTCTTGGACGGGGCACTGTGTCACAGGGGTGTTTGTCGGCCGGTGCACCTGGGAGAAAAAGAGAACTCTGGTGCCAGGTGGGGGACACAGCCTCACTCCCCCGGGCCTGGTGCCAGGGGCAGGGAAGCCAGCCTCACGTAAGTCCCCCTGCTGTGCACGCAGCCTGTTGAATGGTCATTACTGTGATGCCATAACAGATTTGCATATTACCTCTTTACTATATAGACTAGAGGCCCGGTGCACAAAAATTTGTGCACTCAGCGGGGGGTGTCCCTCAGCTGGCCTGTGCCCTCTCACAGTCTGGGATCCCTCGGGGTGACCACTTGCTGGCTTAGGCTTGCTCC
>NW_005871085.1:4209761-4220723 GCF_000147115.1 Myotis lucifugus
GGTGCTCCTGGGATCGGCAAGTGTGTTACTGGGGCTATTTGTCCGGGCGGGTGCACCCTGTAGAAAAAAGAGAATCTCCTGCTCCCAGGTGGGTGGACACACTCTTCATCTTCAGCGATCCTTGCGCCATGGGGCAGGGGAAGCTAGGCCTCAGGCATGTCCCCCTGCTGCTTCTGCATCAAGTATCTTGCCCCCCTGGTGGTCAGTGTGTGTCATAGTGATTAGTCATTCCCAGTCCTTCTGCTGTTAGGGTCAGTTTGCATATTACCCTTTTACTATATAGGATAGAGGCCTAGTGCACTGGTGGGGGCTGGCTGGTTTGCCCTGAAGGGTGTCCCAGATCAGGGTGGGGGTACCGCTTGGGTGCCTGGCCAGCCTGGGTGAGGGGTTGATGGCTGTTTGCATCTGGTTGCACCCCCTTCAGGGTGGGGATCCCCACTGGGGTGCCTGGCCAGTCTGGGTGAGGGGCTGAGGGCCGTTTTCAGGCTGGTGGGTGACTGAAGCTCCCAGCCTCTCCTTTTTTTTTTTTTTTAATTCTGGGATTTATTTACCTCCTATAGCTGTCACTGGAGCTGAGAGCTGGCTCCAGCTCTGAGGTTCGGCTCCAGCTTGAGGCCTCGGCTGCTGAAAGCAGTTATCTGGGGTTTGTTTGGCTTCTATACTTGAAACACTGTTGCAGCTCCAGCTCTGAGACCTCTTCTGGCTGAAAGCAGGTATCTGGGGTTTGTTTGGATTCTATAATCGAAACATAGTTGCTTTCGGAGATGTTGCTTTCAGGCTCAGAGCCTGGCCACGGCAGGCGGGAACCTTGGCTTTCTCCATTGCCGGGGCAACCAAGCCTCATGTTCGCTTCAGCTGCGTGGCTGCCGGCCGCCATCTTGGTTGACAGTTAATTTGCATATCACCCTGATTAGCCAATGGGGAGCATATCGGAGGTACGGTTAATTACCCTATTTGTCTTTTATTAGATAGGATATTGTATACAACCACAATACACTTCAAGTTTTACAACTCTCTGTATTATAAAGTGTGAGGTCCAGATTTTGTCTTATTTTATATTTGCCCAGTGCCACTCACCATATTTATTTCATAGTAGGCTTGTTTAATGAATACATAAATAAATGATCTGATAACTGTTGAGATGAAAAAAGATAAAACCCTGGTATTTAAAGGTTAGCCATGAATAACCGAAAAGATACATAATTCACATGGAAATCAAGAACCAGTCATTATCTTCCTTGGAGAAAAAGATATTTTGTGCCTAAAATAAAATTTTAAAAATCAGATGAAAAGGTTAAAAAGGTAAAAATGTTTTAAAAGGGGAAATTTAAATCAGGAAAACACAAAAAGCCCTACATGCTCTTTATGCTCCTTACTACAGAGGAAGCCCATAGGTGCAGACTTCGGGTTCTCCAACCTGGACCAACATCACAATCACCTGGAGAGACTCTTAAAACACAGGTAAATGGTCTGCCTCAGGCAGGATCTCTGCAGGTTGAGTGCGGAAGCCATTTTTCATATGAGTGACTCTGACCAGTCAGGATTCGGAACCACTGAACTGGAGCACAACCAAAGCTTCACCAGCAGCTTTGCACCTGAGTCTAGTCATTTGTGGTAACCAGATCACTGAGTTCTTTCAATCCCATGGAAATCTTCACAACTAAGCCTTGCTGAGAGAGCTGCAGACAAGTCACAGGATGGTGAGTATAATTTCCTTCGCTGCTCAGTGGATTAGGGATGTGTTAATAAGTAGGCGAACTGGTCAACAGTTAGGACAGAGCAGGGAGCAGGAAAGCAAATGGTTGGAGGTATTTACAAACATATGAAAATTGTGAATCATAGACAACAAGCTACCTCCAAATACAGAAGTGAATTGATCACTGAGAATCAAGTATCACCTCTTAAAATCTAATACCTAAAGAAAATCAAACAATAGTAGGAAAAAGTTCTAGAATATCTATGAGAAAATACGAATATATAGGTTTAAGTCCTAGTTCAGTCACTTACACATCCAATGTGTCACCTATGAGAGACACTCAAAACTTTAGTTTTCTCATTTATAAAAATGAAGATTACAATCCTGCCCTAGATAATTCACAGACATGCTAAAGAGAGAGACAATAACTTATGTAAAAATGCTTGGAAATGTTAAGGCCTATGCAAAATACAAACTACTATTTATCATAAAAATTAGTAGAAATTGTTTCCAAGGCTTTAAATGTTTACTAGACAAAAATTCACTGAAGTCAAATGTTCTTTTCCTTCCATTTTCTCAACATAAACACTTGAAAACACTTCCTAATTCAAAAACTGGCACCTTTTCTCTCATTTGGCAAAAACAATTTCCCTCCTTGGGTTTCCAGTGGAACCGAAATGAGTTTGACTGTTTTTGTTTAAGATGATCAACAAAAAGCTCTCCAAATTATGCAGTCTCTATGCCAAAACACATTCTTTATGCAGCACAGTTGCAGAAATATCATATGCGAACAACTGCTGGGCCACAAAGGACAGGCAGGAGAGCATATTGTTTCTATCCTTTAGGAAAATGCAAAATGTTTTTAACATGTTCTTGTTGAATAGAGTGGTAGATTCCTCTTCAATATAACTTTTTACTTAATAACAGAATATTATTAAAAATGGGGTACAAAGGGAGGTACACCAATTGTTTCAGAAAACATACATTTCAGATGAGTCCAATAGATAATGAGTCAGATACATCATCATCATCATCATATCGTTCATGGAGCCATTACTGTGTGCTGAGCATTGTTTTAGGCACTCTGTGTTCAGTAAGTAATTTAATCTTCATATTGATCCCATTGGATTGGCACCATTATTTCCATTTAACAGGTGAGAAAAGGTCACACAGTTGCTAAGTGGTTAAAGTGGGATTTGAACCTGGCATGTGATTTCTGAAGCCATGTATTTAACCACTAGGCTATTTTCTGGGCAATGAATAATTTATGTACAGTAAGATGCAATAGATAAAATATAATACTCACTAGAGACCTAGTGCACAAAATTTATGCACTTGGGGGGGGCCTCTCAGCCCAGCCTGCACCCTCTCTCAGTCTGGGAGCCCTTGGGGGACATCCATAGTGCTGCCACAGAGGCAGGAGAGACTCCCGCCACTGCCACTGCACTTGCCAGCCATTAGACTTGCTTCTGGCTGAATGGCGCTCCCCCTGTGGGAGCACACTGACCACCATGGGGCAGCTCCTGCATTGAGCGTCTGCCCCCTGGTGATCAATGCGTGTCATAGCGACTGGTCGTTCTGCCGTTGGGCTGAAACCAGCTCCCCAACACCCCCCAAGGGGTCCCAGATTGCAAGAAGATGCAGGTCAGGCCAGGGAAGGACGAGGGACCGTGGGAGAGCTCCAGTGTGTCTGGCCTGTCTAGCTCAGTCTCAATTGGCTAGACCCCAGCAGCAAGTCTCAATTGGCTAGACCCCAGCAGCAAGGTAACCTACTGATTGTAGTGTCTGCCCCCTGCTGGTCAGTGCACGTCATAGCAATTGGTTGAGTGCCCTTAGCATATCATTAGCTTATTACACTTTGATTGGTTGAACGGCCAACCGAACGACCAGACACTTAGCATATTAGGCTTTTATTATATAGGATTAGGTAGCAGTTTCCAAAAAATATATAAATATATTTTAAATTTTATTTTATTTATGTATTTTTATTTATTTTATTTATATCTTAGGTTGAGATCTCTAAAGAAAAATTTTTAATTTAAAAATCTTTCATTTAAAACTTCTAAAGAATCACCTGGTAAACATGAGATAGGTCTACTTTAACGAAAGGTATATATGACATATATATATATATATATATATAGTCATGCCCCATAAATGATGTTTTGGTCAATGAGGGACCAAATCTACAACAGCAGTCTCATAAGATTATAATGGAACTGAAAAATCCCTATCACCTAGTGATGTCGTAGCCATCTTTATGAAGAGCATTATGTGTTTGTGGTGATGCTGGTGTAAACAAACCTACTACGCTGTAGTCAGATAAAGTATAGCACATGCAATGATGCACAGTAAATAATACTCGGTAATGACAGTAAACGACTATGTTACTGATAAATGTATTTACTATATTATACTGTTTATCATTATTTTAGACTAGACTCTTTCTACTCACAATAAAAAGTTTGCTATAAAACAATATGCCATGTTAGGCCAGCAGCAGCCTCACACGTCATGTTTACCGCATCTCTCAATGGCATCATTTTCGCTTGTGCTTGGTTTAACCTCATGTTGTTTTGCACATGCTGTACAGGCTTGTACAATATAACCTAGGTGTGCCTTGGGCTGTACCATCTAGGTTTGTGTAAACACACTCCATGGTCACACAAGAATGAAAATGCCTAAAGATGAATTCCTTAGAATATATCCCCATTGTTAACAGCACAGCTGTACACAGACCTCTGTGACTGGTGTCAAACAGTATACTCTTCTGAAAAAGGTGGTGATTGCTCAGTCACAGTCATGCCAAATTCTTAAGAGCTACAGGGCTGTTCCTCTGGCCGACATATTCTAGGATTACCTCCATTGAATTAGAATGATCTGCTAACTTCCGTCTCTCACATCCCCCAAATCAAAAGAATATAGCTCATTTGTAAAATATAAAGGTACAGAGTTCAAAATAAAGACAAAATAAACTTCCTATGTCAAAACTGGTTTGACAGGATATACTTTCAAACTAAATTTAGTTTTATTTTTAAAATAATACCTTAACAAGTGAGAGACATCGGATGTAAGGTTTAAATGGATAACATCCTCAGAGACTGAAATCATGACTTAGTTTCAGTTGTAAACTCTACAGAAACCTCTTCCAGAGGCACAGGGATCCCAGGGTAAGGGCTGAGCAGTGTCTCTGCCTGGGTGGGTTTAGGCACAAAACAATCAATGACAGGGGAAGGGTACTAAATCATTGTTAAGCATATACTTCTTGTCAGGTACAATGCTAGTCACTTGGTTCACTTACCTAGTATATTTTTTATAGTAACAATCCTCGGTAAGATCATTCACATTTCATGAATGATAAAAGTAAGGTTCCATACCTCCAGATACCACCACAGTACAGAATTCAAACACAGGTATATCTGGCTCTTTCCATAATTCTACTCAGCCTACATACATTAAATAACTATTAAATTTAAAAGCCATACCAAAAATCTAAGTAACTTGGTCTCATGGCTTAAAATAATTTTGAATTTTTTTACATTCATTCACAGCTCATCTTCCATTTTCCCCCAATCAGATCCTCAGATCTTTCAGAATACTCCCTCTATATTGACTTAGAACTTTAGTTTTACTCTATTGAATGCCATGCATTGTACGAGGTGCTCCACATGCATTAACTCTAAATGATCACAACGCTATGAAAATATCTTTCATTTTTCAAGTGAAAAAATAAGTTCAGAAAGGTTAAGTAACACAGAGATGACAGATTTAAGGAAATAAATCTGAGGTCTGTTCAACTCTAGAACCAGATGAAATATCTTTCAAATTGCAAATTCATTTTCCCAGATCAGTTCCAAAAAGCAATTATGATAGTAACTAATGTATGTCAAAGAGTGTCCACATTTACTTTCCTACTCAATTCTAATATTTCTCTGAGGAATGGAGGGCAATGTTTATTAACATCCTATTTCACAGGTAGTCAAAAATGAGGTTTGGAAAAGCTGTGAAGAGGTGCTTTTTTTACTGCACAATGTTGAGAGAAATAGAACTTTCTGAAAACATATATATATATATATATATATATATATATATATATATATATAAATTATTCTTCACTATTTTGTTTGCATATATCACTAATTTTATTAAAAACCAAATACACAAACAAAAGCTCAGGTGAAGAATAAGTTTCATTGATAAAAGGGAGCCTCTAACAGAATATGATTATTCTCAATTCTATTATGTATGTTCAAAGACATTAAAGGTTTTCTCTCATCTTCTTTCTGAATTATATCATAAACTCAGAAAGCTAAATAAACTTTTACTGCAACAGAAAGGTAGTGATGTTGAGGCAGTTTTTGACTTCAAGTCTATTTTTTCTGAGATTACTATAACCACCTATGCTCTCTTCTGTTTACTATTTGCATGGAATACCGTTTTGCCATTTATTCACTTTGAGCCTGTGTGTCCTTATATATAAAGTTAGTCTTGTAGATAATATATAGTTGGGTCTTGCTTTATTATCCCTTCAGCCATTCTATGTCTTTTGATTGAGGAGTTTAATCCATTTACATTTAAAGCAATTATTGATAGAAGAGGGCTTACTTTAGCCATTTTGTTTTTCTGTTTTGTAGTTCTTTGTTCCTCTAATCTTCTATTGCTCTCTTTCCTTTGTGTTTGGTTGATTTTTTTTTTGTAGTGATATTCATTGATTCATTTTCTTTTGTATATCTTCTGTATGTTTTCTTTTGTAGCTACTATGTGGCTTGTTAAAATGTACATACTACTCAAAGTGATCTATAGATCATTATCCCCATCACTTCATTGATATGCCTATCACAATCCCAATGACAATTTCTATAGAAATAGAAAAAAATCATAAAGTTCATGTATAACTACAAAAGATCCAGAATAACCAAAGTGATCTTAAGAAAGAACAACACAGTTGAAGGTATTACACTTCCTGACTTCAAACTAAATTACAAAGCCAGAGTAATAAAACAAAAAGATTGACATATAGCAATGAAACAGAATAGAGAACCCAGAAAAATAGCAGCACATATACAATCAAATGATCTTTGACAAGGATGCCAAGAAAGGATAGTCTCTTCAAAAAATGGTATAAGGAAAACTGGATAGCCACATGAAAAAAAAGAAAAAGAAAAAGAAATTGGACCCCTACTGTACTTACATCATACACAAAAATCAACTCAAAGAAATTGAAGATTAATGTGAGACCTAAAACTATAAAACTCCTGAAAGAAAACTTACGGAAAGGTTTCTTGACACTGGTCTAGGCAATGATTTATTGGGTTTGACATTAAAAGCACAAGCAACAAAAGCAAAAATAGACAAGGGGAATCGTATTAAATTAAAAAGCTTGTGCACAACAAAGGAAACAATCAATAGAATTCAAAGACAACTATGGCATGGTAGAAAATATTTGCAAACCACATATCTGATAAGGGTTTAAAATCCCTTTTATCCTATATAATAAAAGGCTAATATGCAAATCGACCAAACGGCGGAACCACCAGTCACTATGATGCGCACTGACCACCAGGGGGCAGACACTCAACACAGGAGCTGCCCCCTGGTGGTCAGTGCACTCCCACAGGGGGAGCGCCACTCAGCCAGAAGCCAGGCTCATGGCTAGAGAGCACAGCGGCAGTGGTGGGAGCCTCTCCTGCCTCTATGGCAGTGCTAAGGATGTCCAACTGAAGGCTTAGGCCTGCTCTCCACCAGCCTAAACCATCAGTCAGATATCCCCCGAGGGCTCCCGGACTGCAAGAGGGGGCAGGCCAGGCTGAAGGAACGCCCCCCCCCCCCCCCTGCACAAATTTCATGTACCAGGCCTCTAGTTTGTTAATAACAACACAGTTTCAGTTACATCAGATGAGTAAGTCCTATAGAATACTTTACAGCATGGTGCTTATAATTCACCAACAAAAATGGGACACAAGGAAACTCTGGGAGGCACTGAATTACCTTGATTGTGGTGACGGTATCACAGGAGTTTGCAAGTGTCCAAATTCATCAAAATGTACATATTAAATTTGTACAATTCTTTGTATATCAATTATACTCCCAATAAAGCTGTTAAACAATGTAGTGCTGCCCCAGCCAGGTGGGTCAGTTGGGTGGAGCATCATTCCATACACCAAAAGGTTTTGGGTTTGATTCCTGGTCAGGGCACACCTAGGTTTCAGGCTTCATCCCCTGTCGATCCTCTGTGGGGGTGAGTTTGGAAGGCAACCTATTGATGCTTCTCTCTCACATCGATGTCTCTCTCTCTCTCTCATCAGTGAAGACTTATCCTTGTGTGAGAATTAAAAAAATATATATTTGAAAATATTTCATTCTACAGGGATGTGCAGTTACTCAGTCAGAGAGAGTAACTAGAGCTCCACAGAAAGAGCACTGTGAGTCCTTCACCTGCCACTATCCCATACATCCACTCTGGCTGCCATGAAATCACGAGTCAGATAAATTTTCAGTGATATTCCTTTCATACACTTCCACCAATGTCCAACCTAGTTCACCAAATGATCTCTTTATTCATTTTTAGTGTTAGAATGTTGGCAATCTGCCCCAGGTTTTACAGCATTAATGTGAGTTCAGTTTGCATTGTAATCTGAGGTTCTCTCTGAAGAGATACCAGCTCCATCATTTAAAAACCTATGAACTGCCGAAGCCGGTTTGGCTCAGTGGATAGAGCGTCGGCCTGCGGACTGAAAGGTCCCAGGTTCGATTCCGGTCAAGGGCATGTACCTGGGTTGCGGGCACATCCCCAGTAGGAGTTGTGCAGGAGGCAGCTGATCGATGTTTCTCTCTCATCGATGTTTCTAACTCTCTATCTCTCTCCCTTCCTCTCTGTAAAAAATCAATAAAATATATTTTAAAAAAATAAAATAAAAAAATAAAAACCTATGAACTATAACAAGCTGAGGTTTTTAACCACTTATCTGGTTGAGAGGCAGAGTTGGGGTGAGATTCAAATCCAAGTTTACCATTGACTGGCCAACCACAGCAGTTTGATCCTTAGTTACCGAGTCTATAACACTGAGATTACTGCAGAGTGGTTGTGAAGATCAAATAAGATAATGTATGTAAATCACCACGCACAAATGGTGATCTTTAGTAAATATTACTTTCTCTTGTTTTAAAAACTAAAGATGACACTAAGGTGGGGAGGGGAAGTGAGAAAAATGTCCCCTCTAAATACCCGCATACATTCATATACTATACAAATTAGAGCAGGATATATTCTCTTACACCAAGCTCATTTATGTCATTTTTCACAGCTTGAATGCAACCTACTGAGATTAAGATTAAGTTATTAGTAAAAGTGAAAAAAACTGCATTTCATTGAGATAGTTTTGCTTACATATTCACATAAATACCTTATCATACTAATTCTTAATTAATCGAGAGCAACAGTTTCTAGATTAAGTAGGTTGTTTACATCTGAATGCTGGAAGATAGAGGATTCAGTCCCTCAGTCAAAGATGCATGGCTTTGTGAGTGACAGAAGATAAGACACTGGGAAAAAAATGTTTAAGGCTCATTTGGGAACCAAGACATTTTCATTTCATAGAAGGGATTTAGACTCAATTGGAACATAAGGTGCTAGGAACAATTGCAGGCAGTTGCTTTCTTGGTCCATTGCCTAACCCTGTACTTATCACCCTCTGAGCAGCAGTGTAGGATTTGGCCCTGGTCACCTGGATGCCTTATACCATAGTGGGTTAGCCAAGTAACAGACAAACAAAAAGGCAGGTTGTCATATCGACTTCTTATTTTCTTAAGAGTACTCTTTTAAAAAATAGATTTCACACAGAAACACTAACTCTCTTATCTGAGGAACTTGAGGACCAAGGCACAAGTAAGACTTTGTCTTATCTTTTGCATTTTTATCTCTTTGGCTACAAGTATAAACTAGCTGCTAGCAACAGTCTTGTCATGGCTTCCTTCCTTCCTTCCTTCCTTCCTTCCTTCCTTCCTTCCTTCCTTCCTTCCTTCCTTCCTTCCACCCCTCCTCCCTCCCTCCCTCCCTCCCTCCCTCCCTCCCTCCCTCCCTCCTTTCTTTCTTTCTTTCTCACCTGATATGTTTTTATTACTTTGAGAGAGAGAGAGACAGACAGACATAGGTTAACATCAATGTGAGACAGAAACATCAGTGGGTTGCCTCCCATATGCACCCTGACTGGGGATTGAACCTGTAACCTAGTTATGTGCCCTGACCTAGAATTGAACCTGCAACCTTTTGGTGTATGGGATGATGCTGCAACCAGCTCAGCCACCTGGCCAGGGTGGGACATCTTATTTTTCATATCCAGATAGAGTTAGGCTTTGTATTGTTTTTAGTGGCCCTTCTGTATTTTTTCATGCAGTTATTCAACAAACACTGTATATCTACTGTGTGACACAAATGCAGAGGCAAACCTAGAACAATAGAAAAGGACACATGAGAAAGTCATTGATAATTCAGTTTCTGTTTATCAGTTGCTATAATACAGATACATAAAGATTGTGGTGCTAGGGCTACAAAGATAATACAAAAATGAAAAAATATATTGTCTACAAGAACCTACAAAGAATATGATAGAGTAAAAATGAGGAAATCCAAGATATTATACCACAGCTGTGTATTTGCCTGACCCTCTGGGAATAGTCAAGGTAAGCTCCTAGAGTCCAAGAACCCTGACGTGTCTCACTAACTCATGTTCAGTACTTTTGTGGAGTGATCCATAGAAATACAGCAAAATGCACTTTCTTGAATATGTCTCCTCCCCAAAACTTGCACACAAATATTTAACACTCCTCTGCTTCCTAACGCTTCCTTATCTTCCACATTAACCAATTATACCATTATAGAAATGTTGGAACATTTAAAGATCATTCTAAATAATTCCTTCAGCAATTTATAATTAAGGAAACTGAGCTCCAAGAAGGATAAATGACTTAACAAGATTATATAAAAAGTAGTGGAACCAGGGAGGACTCAGTTTAATGATTCGTTTTTTTTTTGTTTTTTTTTTAGTTGAATGGTCATTTTCCTTTATAAAATTCCTTTTTTTTTAACTTAAGGGCAAAAACACATTGAAAGAAGTAAGGCCCATTTATCTTACATATTAAGTCTAATAACTACTATAAGATTGTGAAAAATATAAAAAGGCTAGGATAATAAGCACCTTTCTGCTTTTATCAATGAGAAGATACTATACTAAAGCTTTTACCCTTTAAAGATAATAAACATAAGAATT